>NC_055968.1:32050446-32057946 GCF_018492685.1 Alosa sapidissima | reverse complement strand
ATTTTGAATATGACTTAATGGTGTTTCTAAAGCAGCAGCAGAAATGTTTACAACAGGAAAGTCAATACACTCAGTGATATCTCTCTAAAAACAACTCTAAATACCAATAAAATAAATAAATCACACTCCTGACATAAAAATAAAGGGGAAAGTTTAAAAAAAAGAGTGCAGGATATTTTAATATACTATCAGGTTATTTGTCAAGTCGCTTTTGGGAGGCTGCAGGTCTTTGGTGGATCACCTCTTCCCAGAGCTGCTCAGTAACGGCCTGGTTCCGACAGTGTAGGATCTTCAGGAAGCATGGAGGTGCAGGGGCTGCTAGCAGACAAGCCATTGCTAGCGCTTTCAGATGCGCGGGAGCTTCTAGCAGACAAGCCATTGCTAACGCCTTCAGAGGCACGAAGGGTGGTTATGGTTATGATTTTGAGTTGATCTGTTAAAGGTTTGTGAAGAGTATTTCCAGCCAGCCCTAGTATGGTTGTGAGGCACATCATGTGGCACTGGTTAGCTGATGGGAGGCCTATAGGGGCCCCCTGGTGGTGAGTGGTGCTACAGGCACCCGTTGGCTCAGTGTCACACCTGCATGACTAGCCTGGGAATACCCATACAACCTTTCGGCAAATTTGGGATTTGCTCTGCAAGTCAATCTGGCCAAGAGGCCGTTGAAGCCCATTTCCAATGTCCATAAAACATAGACACTCAAATACAATCGCTAATCCGGCATGGATGTGTATTTCTTTGGAATTGAAGAATTTAAGTTTAATTTCACTGCTAGTTACGCCCCTACTGGAAGTCATAAGTCAATTAACCTTTTCCAGACCCACTCTCAATTGTACAATTGTTAAGGTTTGGGTGTTCCCAGGCTACTGAATGACCACACAGAGCAAAGACACCAGGCCACTAGACACACACACACACACACACACACACAGGCCTCATTTTTTACAGGAGCAAAAAACCCAGACCTGTACAGACACGTACACAAACACACACCTCAAGTTGAGGGAGGTGTCAAGAGATATGTAGTGTGTGTGTAAAAGGCATTATGGGTATGAGGCTAGTGTGTGTGTGAGGTGCTTAGGTGCTGTTGTCATGTGCTTGTTTCATTTGCTTCCGGCAGGTCAAGATCACAGTGAGCCTAGCGACACACTGGAGAGTGACCCACAAAGAGAAAACACAGGCAACATTAAGAGTAAGATGGCTAAGTACCAGCTAATGGTAGTCAGTAAGAGTAAACCTGGAGTATCTGATGGCTAAATACCAGTTAATGATAGTCAATAAGAGTAAACATGTAGTATGCGATGGCTGAGTACCAGTTAATGATGGTCAATAACAGTTAACCAGGAGTATGTGATGACCAGTTAATGGTACCAGTTAATGATAGTCAATAAGATGAGTGTGTATGGATGAATGTTGCTTTCGGGACAGCTGGCCAATGCTAGGACTAGAGAGTTGGCCTGTGCTATGATTAGTAGGTAGGCTATAGTTTGTAGGTTAGAAGAAGAACAGGGCAGACTGCAGTAACAGAGATGTGAGCAGTTGGCCTAGGGTAGTTTAGGGTTAGTTTAGAGGGTTAGGGTTAGGCTTGGTTAGATTTAGGCAAGGTTAGGGTTAGGTAACTGGTGGGCGAGGTTATGGTTAGGCAAGGTTAGGGTTATGCTAGGTTGCGGGTAGGCTAAGTTAGGTAAGGTTAGGGTTATGCTAGATTGCGGGTAGGCTATGTTAGGCAAGGTTACGGTTAGGTTAGGGTTAGGTTACGGTTAGGATTAGGCTAGGTTAGGGTTAGGTTACGATTAGGATTAGGTTACGGTAAGGGTTAGGCTAGGTTAGGTTACGGTTAGGATTAGGCTAGGTTAGGGTTAGGTTAGGATTAGGCTAGGTTAGGGTTAGGTTAGGATTAGGCTATGTTAGGGTTAGGTTACAGTTAGGATTAGGCTAGGTTAGGGTTAGGTTAGGATTAGGCTATGTTAGGGTTAGGTTAGAGGGGTGAGAGCGCAAAGTGGACTACAGTAACAGCGCTGTCATCTACAGAGGCTTCAGTGAAGACGCCAGAGCAGCCGTCCCTGATCACCCAGATGCAGGCCCACTTCAAGAAGAAGATGATTGTAGAGAAACTAAACAAAAAACGGAAGGGTAGGGAGACGGGAGGCTGCCACACACACACACACAGAGAGGGAGAGAGTCACAAACACATGTCAATACATCAGGAAATCCTCATGGAATGGTGTGGTCATAAGTGGGCTGTGGTTATGGGAATGCTATGTGTATAGGAATGGGAATGCTGTGACTATGGGATTGCTAAGTGTGATTGCCTGTGTTCATCTCCACAGCGCTGTCTCAGAAGTGGGCCGAGAAACGACTCGCCTCAGGGAACCAGTCCAAGGGCTGGAGCGCGGGAGCCAAGGGTCAGAGCGGCCTGCCCAAGCATCCTCCAAAGACCCCGACGTACGACCCCACAGAGAACTACAGCTACATTTAATTACATCGTTAATAAAGTTCCCATTTGTGCTCAGCCATGTTTGTCCTCACATGAATCTGAGAGTGAGACAGAGAGTCAAACTTAATCACAGTAATGTTCATAAACTGCAGGTGTCTGGAGGGTGGTTGCTCTGCACAGCAAATACTTGTCAATCGTGTGACGTGTTGTGTTAGGACTTAGAAAGGTTGAGCTTTCAAACAGCAGATGGCGCTGTTAGTCCAGATTTGTAAAACGCATTTTTGAAAACTGCTCGCGACCACAAAGACACTGTTTTGTGAAACACAGGGAACTTGTAAACACACTCAAGTTGTTTGTAGTGTTTAGTCAGGACATGAACATGGATTCTATATCGTCAACCTGAGGAGCGTAAACTGTAAGGACAGGACTGGATTGGATGAGATGCAGGCTTGTCCAGTCTTCAGCTGCTTCATGAAACAACCAAGCTGGAGGAAAAATGACACGTAGGCAGACATGTTTTTTAAAATGTCCTCATATTAACAAACACATTGACAGACACCAAACATCTGCAACAGTTATGACAGAACATAACATGTCCCATTGTGTGGACAAACATTCAGAGTTCACTTCCTGCAGTGGGCCTGTGTGTGTGTGTGTGTGTCACAGAGAGAGGCAGACCTGTGTGTGTGTGTGTGTGTCAGAGAGAAACAGGCTTGTGTCTGTCAGCGTGTGTCTAATACTACATCACCTTCCACTCCATGCGGTGAAACCTCTACAAATTATCCACAAAGTAGTGGTGTCTCTGGTTTTCACATGCTGTCCCACAACCAAAAAGAGCACATGTTACCCCACAGTTCATTGAGCTCCACTGGCTACCAGAGCAGGGGCATCTCTCTATCTTCAACAAGCTCTTGAGGATCCAACCTTTCCTCTCCTTACACTTCTAACAACCCAACACAACGAACATGCACTTCCTTTCTGTCCTCCGCTACTTCCCTCTTCCTCTAGCACGTTCTCCTTCGACTACACTTTGTCTAGTAATTAGATATTTCTACACACTCTCATGCTCTGGTAGTAATATTGATTGATGTAGTATTAATTGTTGCCTAAGGTCTGCATTGTAGCTCAAATGTTATTCCTCCTTTTTGTAAATCGCTTTGGATAAAAGAATAAATATAATGTGATGTGTTGAAGGAAGACAGTCCTGTGTGTGTATGTGTGTGTTTAGGACTGGCCTAGTTGCAGCAAGAAACAAATATGCAATGTCTTTCATCTTGCTCTGAGTGCTTTGGGCTTCCGTGTGTGTGTGTGTGTGTGTGTGCGTGCGTGCGTGCACTGCTCTTGGGTGTTTGTGTGTGTCTTAGTAGAACAGTGTAAGACCTCTCAAGTGGATGCCTGACAGGAGACAACAGAAAAGTAATAAAAGCACTACCTGGTTCTTAAACACCTACACACACACACACACACACACACACAATGTAGTGTACTTTCACAGATACCCTTAAACACACACATACACACTCACATCCCTGCTGAAAAAAAACAGCTAGAAAACAACTTTTGCGGGTAGCTGGTTTTACCTGGTCCAACTCTTGCTGGTGTAGCTGGTTGGGCCACCAGGTGGACATGCTGGCGTGACCATCTGAGGAAGCTGGTCATGCTGGTGTGACCAGCCTGTCGTATGGGATACAGGTGGTGTAAGATGGTCATGCTGGTGACCAGCCTACCAAGCTTGACATTGTTGGTGTAAGATGGTCATGCTGGTTTGCTAGAATGACCGACATAGGCTGGCATGGCCAGTTAAACCAACAATGTAGACCATCAACACCAACTGAAATGACCAGCTTGAGGTGGTACAACAAGCAAAACCAGCTGAATTACCATCGTAAACTGGGTAAACCAGCTGAAGGTATGTTTTCACAAGAGTTTTGCTGGTCTAGCAGATCAACCATCATAGGGTGGTCAAACAAGCTGGTTAACAAGCTCCAACAGTCTGGTTCAAGCTGTTTTTTTCAGCAGGGGTGTCAAATGTGCTGTACTTTCACTGACGGCCTTAACACACAAACATATAAACACACATTGTATGTAGTGTACTTTCACTGACACCTTTAAACATACACACTCACATGTGTCAGATGTAGTGTACTGACAGCCTTAAACATACGCACTCACATGTGTCAGATGTAGTGTACTTTCACTGATACCCTTAAACATACATATTCACATGTGTCAGATGTAGTGTACTTTCACTGTCAGCCTTAAACATACGCACTCACATGTGTCAGATGTAGTGTACTTTCACTGATACCCTTAAACATACATATTCACATGTGTCAGATGTAGTGTACTTTCACTGTCAGCCTTAAACATACACACTCACATGTGTCAGATGTAGTGTACTTTCACTCACATTCCTTCTTTCTTGTGTAGATCCATTAGCAGCCAAAGGTGTATAGAAATGTGTGTCATGGAATGTCACAAAGTGTCTGTATCTATGTGTGTGTTAGGGTGTGTGTGTGGATTGGGGTGTGTATGTGGTGTGTGTGTGTGTGGCCACTGGACCAGCTAGACTAGCATCCCGACCACCACTGCACCACTAACAGCTAGACCAGCATCATCTACCTCAGGGACTGATGACCACTATCAGATAGACTACAGAATCAAATCAGACTCAAGAGTTGTGTATGTGTATCACGACTTGCATGACTATTCACTACAATTACAAATATATTCTATTCTAATCTATTCTATTCTATTCTATGGGTACAGATATGTTTTTAGAGTTGTAATTGCAGTGCATATTTGTAATATTGACTAGCCTGACGAGCCAGACCCACATCAAGATGTAGGGTCTGGGACCTCACCATTGGCAGTGCTCAATCCGAGGGGTGGGATAAATGGTTGTCTTTCAAATTCCCTCTGCACCCAATAGGATAGTGCTACAACTCATGAGTCCCATGCGTTTTCCCACCAGCAGAGCTAGTTGGCTATTTGGTCAAACTTTTGCCAACTTAAAAAAAGCTTAACTTGAGTCGCACTGTCTGCCAGCAGCAGCATCCATCAGCAGGGAATTCATGCAGAACCATCGCAACTTTGCTGTCATTATGTTAAGCCCGTCCACCGACTATACACGATGTGATTGGCCTGATTGAAGTTTGATTTTTCCAGCTCACAAGCCAACTGAGATTTGCTAGACTACCCTGGCTGCAAATTACATTTGCTGCCGCTAGGGTGCTTCTAGATTTCTAGGCTAAACATTGACAATTGACAGTTCGTCAACAAGTCGTGATACACACACCTACAAAACTTTGAGTCTGATTTGATTCCATACTACACTAGCATCGGGGGGGTGGGGGGGTCAGGTGTCAGTCCCTGTCTAACATCAGTGTTAGATTCAGGTGAGTCGATACCTGCCTAATGTGAATGACAGACCCAACACCTGCTGTGTGAATATCTGCTTAGTGTTAGACTCAGGTGTGCTAGAGCCAGGTGTGTGTGTGTGTGCGTGTGTGTGTGTGTGTGTGTGTGTATGAAAAAAACAATCTGGTAATCTGGTGTGTGTGGGGAGGGGGTATATTAACAGTAAAATGTACAGATCAGTAAAAACAGAGAGTGGTTAGATGTCACGAAACATTGTTACATTATCATGAAGTAAAAAAACACTCTTTACTCTCAGTCACTGTAAGAGACGTTTCTCCATCACCGTCTCAGTCAGAGCCTTTCATTTTCCCAGCCTCCGTTTGGGATACGTCAGGACCCCCACCCCTCCCCACCCACCCCCCACACACCTATCCCACCGTGGGAACTAAAAAACCCTCGCTGACATGGAAACAAAAAAAAACAGTCCTGGCCCTCCAAAGGCCTGCCCATTACCGCCTGAGCAGCACCACGCTGGCCAATGAGAGCAGGACGAGGTTGTTACACGGAAGGCCCTGATTGGCTGTTCCTTTCACTCTCTTGTTCTCAGGGGTGTAGTACCTTGGCCTGTTGCCCCTGGAGACCAGCACCCGAGAGTGGACACAGGCCTGGCCTAAGCACAGACCACTTCCTGAACCGCTGATGTCATCACCTGGCGACCAGGCAAGAAAGCACATTAGAAGAAAAAAAAACACATATCAAAACACAGACAACCACACACACATCAAAACATACATAACCACACACACATAAAAGTATACTCATCAAAACTAAAACAACCATCACATTACAAATCATCATACACACATAAAAACGCACACAACTTACAAATAACTGCAACACATGCATCAAAACACGCATATACTGCACATACACAACCCAGCACACACTGCACACACATAACTAGTCGCTGGTCCTTACTGTTGTCCTGGAAGTCCACATCCTGTCCACTAAGAGCCGTAAGCAGGCGACTGGTGGTGATCTTCAGCTGCATGATCTGCTGCCGGACGCTCATGTCCGGCTTGGTGATGTCCACGTCCACCTCAGGGTTGTTGATCTGGCTGGCCAGGCCGTCGCCTATCACCTCCGGCAGGTACCTGAGGACCGACCACAGCCGAGCCGATCAGCTGCAGCTCTGAGACCACACCCCCTCATGTAAACCAATCAGCTGCGGCTCTGAGACTAAACTCCCCTCAAGTAAGCCAATTACAAACAGCTCCGAGACCACACCCCCTGAGGTAAACCAATCAGTTGCATCTCTGAGACCACAGCCCCTCTTTCAGTGGTGTGTTCATTTGTGTGTGTCTGTGTGTGTGTGTGTGTGTGTGTGTGTGTGTGTGTGTGAGAGAAAACACCTGACTCTACCTGGCCTTAGTGTTGCCGTTCCAACACCTGTCGGTGCTGCTGGCAGCTTTGCTCTTGCAGAGGGCGGCTGGAAGCTGCAGCCAGAACTGCAGCATCTCCTTCAGCTTACTGGACACATCAGACACCTACACACACACACACACACACACACACACAGACAGTGAGAGAGAGAGAGAAACAGATATGACACAGAGACAGAGAGACAGACATTACACTCACACACATACACACACACACACACACACAAACAGAGAGACAGACATCACACACACACACACAGA
>NC_055968.1:31955446-32047946 GCF_018492685.1 Alosa sapidissima | reverse complement strand
CTCACACACACACACACACACACAGGCACACACACACACACACACCCTCCGATGAGGTGGGCCGGATACCTGTGAGACTTTGCGGACCACCTCTCCTGCGCTGGTCAGGGCCTGTGTGAACGCACACGCTCACACACGCACACGCTCACACACGCACACGCTCACACACACACACACATACACTCACTCCGATGGGGCGGGCCGGGTACCTGTGAGACTTTGCGGACAACCTCTCCTGCGCTGGTCAGGGCCTGTGTAAACGCGCACGCTCACACACGCACACGCTCACACACACACGCACACGCTCACACACACACACGCACACACACAGGCACACACACACACACACACACACACACACACACACTCACTCCGATGGGGCGGGCCAGGTACCTGTGAGACTTTGCGGACCACCTCTCCTGCGCTGGTCAGGGCCTGTGTGAACGCGCGCGCGGTGATGAGTGTCGGGACCAGCGCCGTCTTCATCTGGCGCGGGGCCTCTCCGTACAGCTGCAGGGCCTCCGCCTGCTTCACGCCGCACTCCAGGAAGTCATCCGTCAGACCGTCGGTCGCCATGGTGATGTTGGGCGTGGCCTTGATGCGGCGCTCCAGCAGCCGAGTCCAGAGGTCGTCCAGCGCCTCGTCCAGGCTCAGCGGGGTACCGCGGTAGAACCGCCGCAGGTCTCCGTAGAGATCACGGAACAGTCCCGCGTTCCGCTCGTAGAGCCCGCCCACAGCCTCCGGGAACTCCGACTCCAGCCAGCGCTCAGAACCGTCCAGCAGCTCCAAAAAGTATGCTAGAGGAAAGTTAGCAAGACAACTGGTCAGTGAGTGTGTGTGTGTGTGTGTGTGTGTGTGTGTGTGTGTGTGCGCGTGTGTGTGTGTGTGTTTGGCTGTGCATTGACCGTAGCCTGAATGAATCCCCCTGCCTCTCTCACCAGTGTGTGTGTGTGTGTGTGTCACTGTCTAAGCTAGGGTGTTGTCTGTTGAACATAGCCTGTATGAATCTCCATGCCTCTCTCACAAGTGTGTGTGTGTGTGTGTGTGTGTGTGTCACTGTCTAAGCTAGGGTGTTGTCTGTTGAACATAGCCTGTATGAATCTCTATGCCTCTCTCATCAGCATGTGTCTGTGTGTGCAGCTGCAATATTGTGCGTTGAGCGAAGCCTGTAAAGATCTCCCCGCCTCTCTCATCAGGGTATGTGTTTGTGTATGTGTGTGTGTGTGTGTGTGTGTGTGTGTGTGTCTGTGTGTGTGTGTGTGTGTGTGTGTGTGTGTGTGTGTGTGTGTGTGTGTGTGTGTGTGTGTGTGTGTGCGTGCGTGTGCATTTTTGCAATAATAGGTAGTATATCCATCCGGAAATGACGATGCCATGTTTACCTACTCTGTGTTTGATCAGATATGTCTAAGTGTGTAACATACTTCCATCAATGTTTGTATCTGTAGATTCTTCCCCTGTGCATTAAAGTGTGTGTGTGTGTGTGTGTGTACTCACTGTCGAAGCTGCGGTACTGTGCGTTGAGCGTCGCCTGGATGGATCTCCCCGCCTCTCTCACAAGCCCCTCCAGCTCTCGGCGACTCAGAGCCACAAGCGTCTCCTCCATGGCACTGGTACAACACGTGTAGCCCTGAGGACACACACGCAGGTGCTCACCTGCACACACACACACACAGATATATATGTAGATACATTAAGTTAGATTACATTAAATTAGATTAGATGAGATTAGATTAGATTCAACTTTGTTCACTTGTATTGTATAAATCTGACACGTACACAGACGATCCCCAGATCTAGCGTACAAGTTATCATCTTCTGAAAGTTTATCCTCTTTGGCATTTTTCCCTCCTTCTCACAGTGTGTGTGTGTGCATGTGCGTGCGTGCGTGCGTGCGTGTGTGCGCGTGTGCCCTCCTTCTGACGGTCAACAGTCACCAGTCGGTTGAGAGAGCAGCCAGCCCCAGGCAGCTCACACACTCATCTGCCAATTAGGGCACAAAACTCCTCCCAATACAAACACACACACACGCATGCACACACACACACACACACACACTTCTACCTACAAATGCTGATGTGTGTGTGTGTGTGTGCATGCGTGTTGGTGTCGGTGTTTGTGTGTTTGACCTGTTTATGTGTATGTTTTGTGTGTGACCGGTATATGTATGTGTGTGTGTGTGTGTGTGTGTGTGTGTGTGTGCGCGTGCATGTGTGTGTGTATAAGAGTGTGCGTGCGTGCGTGCGTGTGTGTGTATGTGTGTTTGTGTGTGTGTGTGTGCGTTGTTTGAGCTTTAAGTGGCATGTCTGGAGGCTGGTGTGGTGGGTGGCATTAGTAGGCCGTGACCCAGAATGCTGGAGGGTTGAGAGCACGCTTGAGAGGAGAGGAGTGAGGGTTGGGTTGGGAGGAGAGGAGTGGGGTTGGGTTGGGTCTGCTCATCCTCTATACTACGTACAGTATATAGGTTGGGTGGGGTTGGGTTGAGCCTGCTCATCCTCTATACTACGTACAGTATATAGGTTGGGTGGGGTTGGGTTGGGCCTGCTCATCCTCTATACTACGTACAGTATATAGGTTGGGTGGGGTTGGGTTGGGCCTGCTCATCCTCTATACTTTCTCCTCCATCCCCACACATCCGTACACTATGGGAAAATGAATTGTGGTTGGGTTGGAATGATTGAGTTAGATTAGGCTGGGTTGGGTAGAGTTGGGCTGGGCTGGGTTGGATTGGGTTGAGTAGAGTTATATGAAGTTGGGTTGGGTTGAGTAGAGTTATATTAAGTTGGGTTGAGTAGAGTTATATTAAGTTGGGTTGAGTAGAGTTATATTAAGTCGGGTTGTGTTGAGTAGAGTTATATTAAGTTGGGTTGTGTTGAGTAGAGTTATATTAAGTTGGGTTGTGTTGGGTAGAATTAGATTAGATTGGGTTGAGTAGAGTTATATTAAGTTGGGTTGTGTTGGGTAGATTAGATTGGGTTGGGTACATGTAGCCTATGTATCTCTCTGGTGGCTCCTTTCTCTTTCCCTCTCCCTGGTTGTGTGTGTGTGTGTGTGTGTGTGTGTGTGTGTGTGTGTGTGTGTGTGTGTGCGTGCGTGTGTGTGTGTGTGTGTGTGTGTGTGTGTGTGCGTGCTCCTTTCTCTTTCCCTCTCCCTGGTTGTGTGTGTGTGTGTGTGTGTGTGTGTGTGCGTGCGTGTGTGTGTGTGTGTGTGTGTGTGTGTGCGTGCTCCTTTCTCTTTCCCTCTCCCTGGTTGTGTGTGTGTGTGTGTGTGTGTGTGTGTGTGTGTGCGTGCGTGTGTGTGTGTGTGTGTGTGTGTGTGTGTGTGTGTGTGTGTGTGTGTGTGTGTGTATGTGTGTGTGTGTGTGTGTGTGTGTGTGTGCGTGCTCCTTTCTCTTTCCCTCTCCCTGGTTGTGTGTGTGTGTGTGTGTGTGTGTGTGTGTATGTGTGTGTGTGTGTGTGTGTGTGTGTGTGTGTGTGTGTGTGTGTGTGTGTGTGTGTGTGCGTGCTCCTTTCTCTTTCCCTCTCCCTGGTTGTGTGTGTGTGTGTGTGTGTGTGTGTGTGTATGTGTGTGTGTGTGTGTGTGTGTGTGTGTGTGTGTGTGTGTGTGTGTGTGTGTGTGTGTGTGTGTGTGTGTGTGTGTGTGTGCATGCTCCTTTCTCTTTCCCTCTGATTATATTGATAGACTAAATGACAAACCTCTCAGGGAATGTAGAATGTAAAATTGGTTTTGTTATAGACCTATAAGGACTACTGTATATCCAGCCAGCATGTTTTAGGCCAGTAAAGGTTCTCGTTTCTTGACGTTGTTCTGCAAAAAGGAATGTAACTCCCCTTGTGCTGTTGAAATTCATTAAAAATGTCTATTGTAGTTTCTTTTACACAATGAGGTTAACAGTTTCATAGCACATATGCTTACTGTATATATCAATCCATCCCCACTGTAAAGCAGGTTGTGGGTTGTTGTTGACACTATGGGTCTTACAACTTCACATAACTCCACATAACTGTTTAATCCACTGCTGATGAAATATAATACAATGCTGATGTAATCCAATGTATTCAAAATACGTTACTCAATTTGAGTAAATTTTAGGAATACGTTCCAAAATACATTTTAGGGCATGTATTCTGTAATCTATAGTGGAATACATTTTTAAAAGTAACTTTCCCAACACTGTTTTCCATATTGGCATATCTGATGATTACACTGTGCTACTTAGGCAATAATTAGGGAAGCTTAACAACCAATCAGAGCAAATCTTTTCCCAATGGCCCAGACGTCAAATTCAACATGTTAAATCAGCTGTAAACAAGCCGATAAAGGTCTGTCAAGATGGTGGTGCCGCACACACTGCACCAATTGCAGCTACAGATGCTCATCGACTAACCAGACACCAATTGCAGCTACAGATGCTCATCGACTAACCAGACACCAATTGCAGCTACAGATGCTCATCGACTAACCAGATGTTATCAGACATCCGTCCGTCAGCTTGGTGTGCAGCCCCTACTGCACACCACCTATTTGTGTGGTCAGCTCAGCATCCTCCTTACATTACATTCTCTAGGGTTGGGTAGGGTTAGATTAAATTGAGTTGGGTTGAGCTGGGTAGGGTTAGATTAGATTGAGCTGGGTTGGGTTGAGTTGGGTAGGGTTAAATTAGATTGAGTTGGGTTGGGTAGGGTTATATTAGATTGAGTTGGGTTGGGTCAGGATGGATTGGAAGTTGAAGTTGGATTAGGCTGAGTTGGGTTGAGTTGAGTTGGGTTGGGTTGAGTTGGGTGGATTTGGCTAAGTTGGGTTGGGTGGGTGGATTACGCTGAGGTTGGGTGGGTTGGGTTGAGTTGGGTGGATTGAGTTGAGTTGGGTTGTGTTGGGTTAAGTTGGGTTGGGTGGGTTAAGTTGGGTTGGGTGGGTTGAGTTGGGTTGGGTTGGATTGGGTTGAGTTGGGTTGGGTTGGGTTAAGTTGGGTTGGGTTGGGCTGGGTGAGTTGGATTGGATTGGGTTGGGCTGGGTGGGTTGATTTGGGTTGGGTTAAATTGGATTGGATTGGATTGGATTGGGTTGAGTTGGGTTGGGTGGGTTGGGCTGGGTGAGTTGGATTGGGTTGGATTGGGTTGGGTGGGTTGAGTTAGCCCAGAACTGTTATACACACAGAGAGAGAAAGACAAGCTCACACAAACAAGACCACTATTAGTAGTCTAGATCAGGACACACAGATCAGGTTTTTAAATCCTGATTTTGTGAGCACTGTATCAGTAACACAATAGGACACTGTAGCACATGAACACACGCTCACACTCCATCCCTGAGCACATACCAGACACACCACAACCCCCACCCCATGCACCCCCCCCACACACACACACACACACACACACACATCACCCCCTCTAAAAACCAAATCACAATGACAGCTGGCCTCCTTTTAAGGGGGGGGGGGGGCTCACTGCCCTACATGATTCAGATCTAGTACCGCTGCCACTTAGCAAGCTACATCTTTCACACACACAAACACACATTCTCTCCCTCTCTCTCAAACACACATACACACACACTCTCTTTCTTACATTCTCTTGCTGTCTTGCTGTGTCTCCCATCTCACTCTCATACACACACACACACACACAAACACACTCGCTCGCACACCTCAGTGTCCTACACTTCCTGGGCCATTTTATTGTACTAGTGGCTGTCACTACATATCCAGTGGGGGACACCAGACACACACATACACACTCACAGAAGGATTAAGGCGTGTCCCTGAGATTAGTGACGCCGAGGTGTGTATTAGTGAAAGTGTAATACTCTTACGCCGACTGTGGTGTATGTTTGTGTGTGTGAGGGGGTCATGTTTAGATCATGTTAACACAAGGTTACTACTCCAGAGTCCGAGGTCAGAAATCTCACCTGTCACATGCCATAAACCCTTCATTAAGTGTGTGTGCGCGCACGTGTGTGTGTGTGTGTGTATGTGTGTGTGTGTGTGTGTGTTTTCTATAGAATAGTTCCTTTATTTACATGATTCACAAACATGTTTAATGATTCACAAATGTTTTGATGATTCACTAATAAATGTATTACTATTTACAGGTGTAAACAGCATTAGATTTATTTACAGATTGACAAACACATTTATAGATCAGTTGTGGATTTTGGGGACCTTTCTGACTGCTTGACCAACAAATGTGTGTGTGTGTTTGTGTGGAATATTGATTTAGTGTGTGTGTGTGTGTGTGTGTGTGTTTGAACTGAGGACTGATTAAGCATGTGTGTTTGTGTTGAGAACTGATTTAGTGGTTATATGTGTATGTGTTTGCGTTGAGTACTTATTTTGAATGTGTGTGTGTTTGTGGTGAACACTGATTTAGCGTGTGTGTGTGTGTCTATGTGTGTTTATGTTGAGGACTGATTTAGCATGTGTGTGTATGTGTGTGTGTGTTGAGGAGGACTCACCAAAAAGATGGTTTCTCTCATGGGATTAAATACAGATTAGTGGTGTTTTTAAAACATCCTAATCCAACAGTTAGCAAACCGGCTACCCTCACCAACCCCACACACCACACCACTACTAATACACATACCACCCCATGGTGTGTTTAACAACAGCTTCAGCTGTAGCCTCTAGAACAGAAGTGACTGTTTTAAGAGTACGCCTCAAACTAGGTCAGTCTTTGGCCTGTCGCACATGATGACTACATTTGATCCAGATTTGATACACTATGATCCACTAGATTTTCTACACTTCATCCAGCTATTGAGTTAAACGGTTATTGAGTTAAACAGCTATTGAGTTAAACAGCTACTGAGTTAAACAGCTACTGAGTTGAACAGCTATTGAGTTAAACGGTTACTGAGTTAAACAGCTATTGAGTTAAACCGTTATTTAGGTAAACAGACGCCGACATATCTCTATAGGGATCCTTTCCATGTTGTCCGACACATGATAACATTTGTGATCCTGTCAGTGGGGAACACACAAACAGTCCGTTCGAGACGGAAGGCTGCTGCCTTGCTGCCATGGTAGAGAGCGGTCTCGTAAGACATGACTTTGGAGTCAAGGCATCTTTTAAAGAATGATGGTTTCGAACGGCCTCTTCAGAGAACGTTGACACTATGGTTTCCTTTGAACACCCTCAGGCTTTCGAACAGGGCGGATGTTCCAGCAGCAGCCTTGGCCTCTCTAACAGCGAGGAGGCTGGCGAGTCTGGACATGAGCCTCGGTCCACCTGACAGTATGACCTCGCACGCGGAGTTAGTGGACGGTGTACCTCTCCGTGGGGGAGGAGATTAGGCGGCTGATCTCTAACTGGCTAGGCTACCCTGTGAGGTGGACTTTGGATGGCCTTGCGCTGGACTTCCAGGCTGCTTCAAAGGCAACCACTAACTATCACCTATCAAGAAAACACTGTTAGTCCTTGAGGCTGCTATGACAAGCTAATCCCCATCCCTGACGACTTCCTATTTATCATAAGGACTGTTGCTAACAGCTAATGCTAACCCCCAGCTGAGGGAATCCTGTCTGTTGCCATGTCAAGTCAAACCAAATAGCCGCTAGTCTAGCTAGCCAACTTTCACTGTGCTGACCTCTGCTGCCACTCTAAGCTGATTAACCCTCGGTGTGAAACCAATTATCTGCTTTCAGACAAGCAGACCAACCAAAGTTGTCAAAACAAACATCCTCCTCTCCTCACAATCCACTAGATGGCCATTCGGTGAGTACACTGTAAAAAAACTCTGTAGGCAGCCCAGCCTACAAAAACTGGAAACAAAGTCGAAACCCTGTGTCCAGATTCTCTGGGAATACTGAAGGGAGGTGTGAGCCATGTCTGGTGTGTTTCGTTTGGTCCTTGGTTAAAATATAGTGTACTGTCTGTTGTTTTGGGCAAAAGCATCTGCTACTAATGTTAAACATATACATAAACAAATGCAATTTCCTGTGAAACCACTGACTGCATCATTTCGATTTCCATTGCGATGTCTATATTGTAATTTATAGTTTTTTTATTGTTTGTTCATAAATGGAAAGTAGAGTTTGCATCTGCAAAGAACACTTGTCAATTACTGTTGATGTAATTATTGGGAGGTATCTTTTCAATCGTTTCAATCCTTTCAGTGATATTCCACAGAGGTGTACTCACTTCTGGTGCCTACGGCACACACAACCCCTCAAACACACTGTAAGTTATACTGTGTTGACAAAACCCCACATTTGATACTTACATATATAAACACACCCAGGGCCTAATCCTAAACCGGCGTCTACACACACACACACACACATACACACAATGGACGCCCGGGGCCTAACCCTAACCCCAGTCTTTACACAAACACACACACAGACATCATCTCACATATAGCTGCTCACGTACAGACACACACATACACACATGCACGGCATGAAACGCCCCTGGCCTTTATAGACAAACTGCCTTCTGCATCCCACATACAGCTGCTCACGTACAGACACACACATGCACACACACACACACACACATCCCCCCCTCGACAAAACCATCTGCCACACTCACAGACAATGGTGCTCGGCTCCTGTTACAGGTTTCCTCTGTTCAAGCAGCCAGACACTAAGGCTGAGTACTACACACTCACACACACCTAATCATATCAGTAGACACACACACACACAGACACCTAATGGTACCTGCACACACACACAACTATTCATACCTGTACACACACACACACACACACATAGACACACACACACACACACAACTATGCATACCTATACACACACACACACCTATTCATATCTATACAAACACTCCCCCTCCTGCATCACACACCCACACACACACCCACACACTCATACACACACTGCCCTCCTACATCTCACACTTCCCAGTGCTGCTGAGGCTGATGGAGGTGACCTTGAGAATACCATTGGTTGCCTAGAGATGAAGCCGTCTGTGCCGTTTTTCACACACACACACACACACACACACACTCTCTCTCTCTCTCTCCTCTCTTTCTCTCTCTGTTTTCCTCACACACACCACAGCCAAAGGTAAGTGTTTATGAGAGTGTGTGTATGTGCAGAGGCACACACAGAAAATACACACAGTAGGCTAGTAGAGACATGCCAGCGCCAGGCAATAGCATCCCTTACAGGCATATGCTATGTTAGGGAGGGACGTGCTAGTGCCCCTAGTCTCCTTAGGAGTCATGTTAGCAGCACCACACACTAGCACCTTTAGGAAATGCTAACACCGCACACTAGCATCCACAGGCTTCCGGCTCCCTGTCGGTGTTCTGAATGGTTCAGAGGCAATGCCAAAGGTCAGTGGAAACAAGGGACACCTTAGTACGGGCTGCTACCTTAGTACGAGTCCAGGCTGCAGAGGACACTCAAATACTGAGCCCAGGCCGCAGGCGCTAGCAATGGACACTGTGGTACTGAGTTAAGACCACAGGCGTTTGCTATGGACACTGTAGTAGCCTACTGAGCTAAGACCACAGGCATTTGCTATGGACACTGTAGTACTGAGCTAAGACCGCAGGCGCTCATATTGGACATTCTAGTACTGAGTCCAGGCCAAAGGCGCGCACAGTACACACTCTAGTACTGAGTCCAGGCCACAGGCGCAGAGGCCAGCTGCAGAAAAACCTACTGGGACGTGAAACAGTCAGGGACATAATATGGACTCCAGACTACACACATAATATGGACTCCAGACTAGACACAGTGCTCGAGACAATAATCATCTGGCCAGACCTGAGAGCAGGCAAGTTGCAGTAGTGGCGCATGGGACCACATTACATTAACAACATGCAAATTATGAAGAATAAGGTTGCAATGCTGAACTGTTTTTTTCTTTCTTTCTTTCTGCAGACTGTTAACACACAGGCTAAATAAAATAGGATGCTGGCACCGGACTCAAAAAAGCTTGACTACGCTCATTTGTAGGCTATATCTTTGCACAGGCCTAAAAGCGTTCAGAAGCGTTTTGGCAAAACCGAGCTCGAGATATTCGGCAGCAAGTGACTGCCTTTTCTGCCGCTATGACGGCGAGGGCGTGAGCGCTTATTACAAAGAGAACAAATAGAACACGCCACCCGAGTGCTGTTTGATTTCCACCCGGCCCCCGAATCCCACTCCATCCTGTGATCTCACCAGATATTTCGCTTTGAGGAACTCCATTTAACGTGAAACCCTTGCCGCTGTAGAACTGACGAACATCAGCGCAGCTTCGCGCCTTGCTGCCCACGCTGTCCGCCGACAGTAGTACCGGGACAGCTAGCGAGAGGAGCAGGACTGTCGCCGTAACATCCATTGTGTCTGACACACGGTGCGATGCGAGCTCGGCAGCGGAGAATGCTCTGAAGTTAAGATACAAGAAGCATAGATTAAATCCAATTCCGTTGATCAGAAAAAAATAATGTCTACTGATAATCCAGAAATGTATCCACAGTTTCAATTGTATTGTCAGCAGGTGCGTGCAGAATACCTCTCGGCAGCACAGGTCCTCTCACTGAGGAAAAAAACCCGAATCAATCACTAAGAAAAGCATGTGCTACATCCACTGCCTTCTGTGTCCGTAAAAGTCTAAATCCGAATAGCTTTCCCATCACATTGTTTAATAACAATGTCATTATAGTCCTACACCGATCGTGATAATAGAGCAATTCAGATAAATAAACCGAGATAAAGACCGCACGCGAGACAGGTGCCTGTGCGCTCCCTGTTGCCCTCCCGACGCGCGTGCTGGTGTTCTCTCTCTGCGTGCTTGTCGGCTCCACCTGCAGGTGGCAGCGTGCAGCCACTCTGCAGTTCACCGGTTCCGCGTGCAGCCACTGTACTGTTCGCATCGTTCTGCAGGCTGGGTTGAATTGACCATCAAACGTTAGCCGAAAAGAAACAAATGCACTTGGCATTTGAGAAACCCATCCCATGCTCATTTATTATTGTGTGGAGTAGTGTGGGATCTTTTATTCAAAGCTTAAGTCGACTTTCACGCAAGTAGCCTATAACAATCTTCCCATGCATACAGTATGCACAGAAAAGCAACTCATCAGTCTGACCTGATGGATTATTAATAGGATGAAGGTGGAGTACAAGATTATGAGATCGCATATTTGTCAGTGATTAATGTCTATTCAATCCCAAAATACCCCCCCCCCCCCCCCCAACACACACACACATTGATAATCAGCATTTATTTAAACATTTCCCATTGTTAAAACAGATAGAAATGTGCATCATTTCAAAGATTCCTTGTGGACAAACATCTTAGCCACCGTGACAGTCTCTGGTTCCTCTGTAGGGCCTTAAGGGGACCAAGAAAATTCCCAGTGATTATAAAATTATAGAAAGGGAAAGTGAGATAATAGCATTTCAAACCATTTCAAAAAGGCACAAAGGACAAACACAGTGTCAGTTGAACTAAAATACTGATAGAGCCTTTAACTGTAGAAGGGTAAATATTAATGTTTTTTTGGGTTTGTTTATATTTTGACCAGTGCATTCACATTGTGTCCGATGTGTGCCCACAGCAAGGTAGACACGTCACATATAATTGGAATGCATGTTTCTGATCCTCTCGGGACCAGTCAATTCTAGACATGAGTACCTCTAAGCACATATTCAGATATCATGTGTAGCAGGAAGCAATTGTGAGATGAAAATGTAGTAGTAGTAGTTGTTGTAGTAGAAAAGCAAGAAGATCAGACATTAATTAGAGAAACGGCATGAAAATGTGATATCATGATTATAGTAGGCTACCCAAAATGATCACGGTAATCAGCATTATTGCAATACGACTAAAATGTGTTGAATTTTGCCCTAAACCTACCAGCTGTCCTCCAAGCACAGTAGCAACAAAACTAAAGGTCAATAGAACCACATTCATATTCTATAGTGTCTTGTCATAAAAGTGGTGTGGCTCCTTTAAGACTCCGTTTCTGTGAGTTCTGGAGCATCCTATAATCCAACCCTCCAACTTGATCTAACTATTGTACATCATCTGATTTAAATATTTACAGGTATCAAGGCTATATTTAACATTTAGCATTTATTTTCTATTTGGCCCGTTATGAAATCATGCACTGAACAATTTAAGCACAGCTCAGCTTTAAGAAACGTAACATGCATGCTTAGCATTTTGTGAAACTACATTGAAAAAACTCTGGTTGTACAGTTATCTAGGCCATATTGTTAACATTTATTTTGTATTTGGCCTTATCGTGTATGACAAAAGCCCAAAGTTGGAGACCGTGTAAACATTTGCATCAATTTCAAAACCGGATTACTCTGGAACGGCTATAACTTGTATAAGGGAATGCTTTACACCTTTGTGTTCGGTAAATTCTGCTGTTTATTCTGATATACGGTTTGTAATTTCTTGAATGAAAAGTTTGTGAGATATTCCACCACGACGAATGGGTGTGGAGATGTCCGTCTGTCTGCCTCATAGGTCTAAATAGCAGCGTGTCGCGGGCCGGATTAAAATAGCTATACGGGCCAATTCAAAAGAGAACTATTTAGGTGAGAATATTAGCCTGTGAAGATATAACGCAGATCCACAGATCTCACTAGATGTATGTCTATGCAGTCATCCTGAAATAATCTAGCAGTGGCACATGAAAGCATAGTGAAAGTTTCTTAATGGTAGTGAAGTGAAAGTGAAGCGCTGCACCAGTGCCTATGCTATGCTGCGGTGGCGGCTCACTAGAGTTGTAGAACTTCAAATCAGCGCGATTTACCCTTATAGGCTGGTAACGTTAGGCTACATGATCCCTACAGACACTTTCTTATTTTTTTAACCGTCAATAAGTATGGAAATTAGACCGGATCTGACAATTTGTGGTATGTTAGTAGCTCTACCCGCCACAGTGGCTGGTAAGTTGACCAAATTCAGTGTGTGTGTGTGTGTGTGTGTGTCATCACCTCAGGACCCGGAGCTCCTCTTCCACCAGAACCAGGTGGACCTGGTAAACCAGCTGGACCACGGGGACCTGGCCAACCAGGTGGGCCAGGTCGGCCACGAGGGCCCGGTCGACCTTTAAAAAACTGAACGCCCTGGTGTAAAGACAGATGGAGATGCAGTGCTCAACATCAACATAATGAGGCAAATGTCCACAGTCATATAGTGCATATACTATTTCTGCACATGTGCTTCTTTACCTGCAGTTTGCTTTAACAATGTTATGTGTGTGTGTGTGTGTTCCCCAATCAAATATGTAAGATTTACAAATCTGTAAGACTTGACATATGAAATATCAAAACTTACCTCTGGATCTCCATTGAAACCTAAACATTAATAAAATACATTTAATAAAAAAATATATGTCTCTCTCTCTCTCTGTCTTTTAAAAGACACTTTCTCTTAAGACATTTAGAGTAAATCAAACAAGAATGGAATGTACTAATTGTACTCATTACTTCTGAGTCTTTCACATCTGTCTGTTCTGTCCACTGAAATGGCTTATTTGTACTCACCATCCAGCTGCATAAGCAGCAGCGCTGCAACCAGCATCACTATACGGACAGAGACAAACATTTTCATCTCTCCCACTGATTCTGCCCTCTGTTCTAACCCTGCACCTCAGGCTTTTATATCACTGACTTCTGCAACCATGCAAGGAGCACCGCTAACAGATCAGATAAAACAATCTTGAGCAAGGAGAGATTTCTGTTGCCTTGGGGGGAAGTGGGCTATATCAAGCAGACATGTTAGGTAATTCAAGAAGATTCTTACAGCAAGACTTATTGGTGAAATTGTGGCAGGTTCATACACTGAAATAAATTGATGTTGAAAATGGGGGTTATGTTGTCAAGTGATGTTATTCGTAACTGTGTACTTTATAGTAATCTATAGTACGTTAGAGAAAAAGATTCTAAAGCACATGGTGGTCACTGAAAACTCTAAGTCAAATTCTAAACTGAACGATGAACAGTGATATAGGTAAATTGTGTGATGACAAGAAATCTTTGAAACTTTTATATAAGTATGAACTATTCAACTATAAATGTGAACTATTGATGGGATAATTTGAAGGAGAAAATGTACAGCACTAAATGGTCTCAGCTTTTTTCACCTTAGTTCACCATTATAATTAAAGTTAATTCTACAACCTGAAAATGTTTTTAAAAACAAAAATGTATTTCTAAAGATGGCTGAAACATTGGACAGGGTTTTGGTCATGCTTTGTCATCCTTATAAACCATGTACTGCACCTTCCATATTTATTAGCACCCTTGGTAAAATAATCAGAACACCATATTTGTATACAACATTTGTCCTGTGTTATGTGTTATGTGTATGTCACTATGAATGCATGATGACATTGCCCCTCAGGGATAAATAAAGTGTTTTAAATAGAATGGAATTAAATTTAACAGAATCTCTCCATATCATCCACATTTCAGGTCCTATCTTCAGATGCATCTTACCCTTTATTTAGCCCCACTGGTTTTCTATCAAGTTCAGATCAGGGGAATGAGATAGCCCTGAGCGAAGCTTGATTTTCTGTTTAGTAAGTCATGTTTCTTTTGATCTTGACATGTTTTGGTTCACTGACCTGCTGGATGATCCAATCATGATCCATGTTTAGTGTCATGGCACAAATGGTCAGGTACTGTATAATCAGGACTTCATGATAACATGACCCTAATGATCTTCACAGGGCCTCGTAAATAAAAACAGTCCCACAACATTATAGACCCTCCACCAAACTGTTCAGTAGGCATGGGGTTCTTTTCCATGTGCATTGCAGGTGATATCAGTTCCTGCTACTGTATATGTACAAATTCATAGCTTAGGCCTACTATTTCTATTACAACTCTACCACATTCAGCTGTCTGGTTGAAGCCTGGAAATATTGTAAACAAAGTAGCATAGTTGGCTAGCTTATCCTAGTCTACTGATTGGACTGTTCAGTTTCCTCATGTGTGTTTAAGGTAATACTGTTCTCCTTGGGACAAGCCTTTTTGGGAAACATTGGTATCGAAATTATCATTCAGTTCTCCCAGAATCCCCAGCGCGAAACATCGTGGGAATCTCAAGCACAGTCCAGCACGTTGGCGTCCCTCCTCTGCTGCCTTGTCGCAGAGCTGTCCTCCGCTGTTTCGGCCACTCCACACCGCCACGATCGCGCCAAGGCCTAGACCTTCTCTCTGGCTCGTGCCATCGGATTTCACACAACAAACTTTTTTCCCCCTTATTTTTCTAAAGAGCACCGGCAAACAGGCCGACTCGAACAGGCTCCGCCAACCGTCCATCCTCAAGGCACCACCTCCTTGCCGCTCCACCTCTGCTCTGCTCCGCAGCCAGGGCCACCGCCAACTCCAGCCTAAAGCCGCCCGGAGGGGGCAGGGGCTCAAGGTCTTCTCTCGGTGATGTCAGCGCCCAGGCCAGCGTCACTACCTTATTTTCCAAGGCCGCTTCCTCAGACCGCTCTCCCAGTCGCGTGAAGTCCTTCTCCGCCGTGGCCACTGCATCAAAACCCTCTTCAGGCAAGCATTTTTCCCGTAGCTAGGCCCAGGCGACGGCTGGTCTCCTCCTGCGGCTTCTACTGAAGGCCTCTGTAAGCTTTTTAGTACCCCTTACAAGGGTTCTCTTCGGATCCTTTTGCTTGGGCCTCCACCTAGCGGTGAGCATGGACGGATTATGAACTTTCGGGCCCCTGGGCCCAGATGTATTAAGGGCCCCCCATTAATTGTCGCATATGTGGAAGGGGGGTTTGGAGGTCCTTCCTCAGAATTGTTTTAATTTGTTTGATGTGATTTCCTGTATTCTGGTGCATTTTGGGGATGGCCAGTACTAAATTCAATCAGATTCATAGCCTACATCCTGATGTGATATTGAGGCAATGATTTCATGCAAAGGCTTGGGCTTCAGGGCCCCCTGACCCGGTAGGCCTGTGCAGTAATTCATCCCTGGGGGTGAGGTCTCCCACTCCCGGCTCCTCCAGCACTGAAGACACTGTCTCCTACAGAACGCAACTTGCTCCTCCATGGAAAACGTTCCCATCTACAGGTGCTGCTTTGGAAAGCAGCAGACCGTCCTGATCCACCAGCTGTGGATATAACCGCGTTTGGAGGGAGTTAGAAGACAGGTATGAAGAAAGGAGAGGAACTTGCCCACCCTCGATTCAAGTCCTGTTGCTCCTCCTGATTTGTTAGATGTGCTTTAACTGCAAAGCTGGGTTAAAACTGTGTATACATGATTCGGACCTTGAATATTCTATAATCCAAAAGAAAATGCTGATGGCAGGTTTCACAGCATCTAAAAAAGTTGTTTTACAATTATGGATCAACCCTCATATACCATTCAAACGTTTTTGGCTAAGTTATGTAGATGATATTGTCAATTTAGAATATCATACTGCTCGCGTAAACAAGGCCAAGGTATCCACCTTACAAAAATGGGAGGCATTAATTTGCAGGGTCAAAGATCTCATACCTCTTGTGTGATGAGTTGCGTCATTGTATAAAATACATGTTGCTGTTGAGTGCTCTTTCTTTTCTCTTTCTCTGTAAATATCTATTTTTGTCATTTTGCATTTTTAATCTCTTCTTTTTAACACAATGTATGCCTTTATATGTCATGTATCATTTTATTATTTCATGTAACCGTATTGCCCCCCCCCCCCCCCCGTCCCCATTTATATAACTCAATAAACAGTTGATCACAAAAAAAAAAAAACTGTGTATACATGTATCTGGAAAGTGAAGCTGCAGGCCTGGCCTGTACTAATTATTGTTTCTGCAAAGGCAGTGATGTTACATGTGGCAATATATTTACACAGCAAAAACAGCAGAAGGACAGGGATGAAGAGTCTGGAGAAGATGGCGACAGGACAACGGATGAGGACAGTGAGGAGTAGTAGAGGCTAGTTCTTCCCTTTGTTACTCAATTGTGAGTCACAGCAGAGGGCCAGTGAATAGCTATTTCCAAAATGATTGTGAAATTCAGAAATAACTTGAGGATCCAAATTATTCCTAAACACTGAACATTTTTATCCTCCAAAAATCCGTCTAAATCGCCCCCAAAAACTTAGCAAAATCAGCTTAATGAGAGTAAAAACGTGACCAAACCAAGTTTAAATAGTGATTTTAAATCTTGAAAATGTCAGATATGGACTCAGCATCTCCAGTAACCCCTAAAAACATACTAACATTGTCCATTTTGGCCAAGCAGCCCTTATAATATGATCAATATAGGCTATTAGATACTAGAAAAGGTTGTCCTCTCTCAGGTTTCTTCTTATCTGAGTGAGTTCAATATATGTGATAAATTCCAATCAGGTTTTAGATCTCTGCACAGCACTGAATCGGCCTTGCTTAAAGTCCAAAACGACATCCTCTTAGCAGTTGATTCTGGATCTTGCGCCCTCTTGGTGCTTCTTGATCTGAGTGCAGCATTTGACACCATTGACCATAACATCCTATTAAAACGCTTGGAGGTTGAAGTTGGTCTCCAGGGTTCTGTTCTGCAATGGTTCTCTTCTTATCTTAGTGATAGATCATTTTCAGTTAGTTTAGGCAATTTCTCCTCTTCCTCTGCCCTTATAAAGTGTGGTGTTCCTCAGGGTTCCATTTTGGGCCCTCTTTTATTCTCTCTTTATATGCTACCCCTTGGCTCAATTTTTAAAAAGTATAACATTCAGTATCACTGCTATGCAGATGACACTCAGTTTTACCTGCCTGTTAACACTAATGGCATTTGTTCTTTGGAGAATATTTTTAACTGTCTCAGTGACATCAAATGCTGGATGGCAAGAAATTTTCTTCAACTGAACGAAAGTAAAACTGATATAATTATTTTTGGCCCTCCAAGTGATGTTTCTATCTTGAAAAATGCACTAGGACCTCTCTCTGCAAACTGCCACAGTGAAGTAAAGAATCTTGGGGTTTTCTTTGACTCCTCTTTAAATTTTAATAAGCAAATAAATAGTGTGGTCAAAGGCAGCTTTTTCCAGTTAAGAACCATTGCAAAACTGAAGCCCTTTTTGTCCTACTCCGATCTTGAAACTCTTATACATGCTTTCATAACTTCTAGACTAGATTATTGTAATTCATTATATGCAGGCCTGACCCACTCCACTCTCAACAGACTTCAGCTAGTTCAAAATGCAGCAGCTAGATTATTAAGTGGCTCTAAGAAACGTGAGCATATAACTCCTGTGTTGGCTAAGCTGCACTGGTTACCTGTGGAGTTAAGTTTAAAATTTTACTTTTTGTCTTCAAAGCCCTCAGTGGTTTGGCACCTAGTTACATAGGTGACCTACTAATTCCTTACAGCACTCCAAGATCACTTAGGTCTTCATCTCAGAATCTTCTCTATATCCCCAAAACACGCCTTAAGACTAAGGGTGATAGAGCCTTCTCTGTTGTTGCCCCCCAACTCTGGAATAGCCTACCTGTACATATTAAGTCCTCTCCAACCATTGACTGCTTTAAGTCTAACTTAAAGACTTTCATTTTCTCCCAAGCTTTTAATCTACCTTAATACCCCCCCCCACACACACACACACACACACTCTTTATTTTATTTTTGACCAATTTGTGTATTATTTCAATTATTTATTTATTTTCCCCCCATGTTATATTGTTGTTGTACCATTGTCATTGTTTTATGTTTGTTTGTAAGCACTTTGGTTCAACTCAGTTGTTTTTAAATGTGCTATAGAAATAAAGTTGACTTGACTTGACTTGACTTATTATGCTAATTTATGCTAATTAGCTCAATTACACAAATTGCCCAAAATATGCAAATTAGCATCCGGCAGTTTCTGCATGCTGGGAACCCATACTATATATTTCCATCATAAAACTTTGCTGTACTCAACATTTCCGGGTTCACCTTTCTGTCCACTGGACTATACTACTAACCACAACCATCTCTAGACTGCACAAGCTCACTTTCACTCTGTTAGTAGCCTAACAGTTGGATATCTGAAATGTTTGATCAGTTGTCTTAACAACCATCATAAATCAAATGGCTACTTGCTTCTATATCCTGCTTGTACTTTGTAGGCTAGGCCTACTTCTATCTGAAATGTTTGATCAGTTTGTTTTAACAACCATCATAAACTAAACAGCTATCCAGTAGGCTACAGGCCTACTTGCTATATCCTGCTCCTCCCGACGTTAGCTATTATTTTTGCTAGCCCTAGCTACTGCTTATTAACTCGTTTTCACTAATCAGTATAGCTCATAACACCACATTTAAGTTCTAAAACATTTATTTCATAATTTACAAGACACAATGAATTTACTTTGGTGCATAAACCCCTCATAGACAGTAGGCAAAAGGTATCACAGTATCGGATAGATAGCCTAGACTAGAGTAGCCTATCCTATCTAATAGACCTCTCCAGAATAAGTCCCGCCATCCATCCAACTTCCGGGCGTCGATTGTCTATGGGAAATAACATGGCGTTTCGAAATATCATACCGGTAAAACATCTGTAGGTAGTGAAGTAGAAAAAGCTGGTGGGCAGATTGGCCTATGCACTTCTGCCATCTAGTTTCCACTGGATTTTTTGATTGTCGGTGCCGTTTAAGTAGTATATTATAGACTATACTACTTAAACGGCACCGAAAATCGGTGGAAGTTAGGAGGCGGGATTTATTCTGGAGAGGTCTATAGCAGAGAATGTCTAACTGCCACTCTCGAAAAACCACGACTGCAGAATGCATGGAGGTCTATGGAGCTGTACCCCTCATAATCCACTTTTCTCGGGACATAATTTTTTTTCAAGTAATTTGAATATTGTATTCGAAAGGGGAGGCAAAGAAAATACACTTGGTGGAGTATTATATTTTTTAAAGTCACTTAATTGTTCTAGAAAGCCTTTCAAACGTGTCAATGACGTCACTAATTACCACAATGCTAGCGTGTTATGGGCAACAATGACCCAAACTGTAAGAAATCAAAAGGACATAAGTACTCGTTCTTTCAACTTTTGACCTATAACCCATGTTTAAGTTATACAAACTACAATCAAATCTGAGATTTGTCAACGACAATCAGGTGAAAGAGACAAATTTAGCCCATACCTGTCACTCCCGTTTTTCCCGGGTTTCTCCCGTATTTCAAGGTCATCTCCCAGCACCCTCCCGTTTTGTTATTTCTCCCGGAAAACAACCGTAATTTGCATGGCCATCAAACTTCATTTTAAAATCATTGTTCCATTCAGGTTGCCAGGTTGTGTATGAAATACACCCTACACATACACGATCACTTAGTTTCAATTTCAGCTGTTTTGTCATAGGCTAAACCCTGGCGACCCAAAACCCAAATAAGGAAGCGGGTGCCAACTGCTGAGTCTCGTCGTAAGCAAGCAGGTTAGTTGAATGGCCTACTCCAGAACTAGCTGTTGTGAAATTGTTGGGAATTTAATTGATTAACACATCACATAAACTGTTATTGAGTGTTGTTGATACACTGAACTGACAGCAAGCAGCTTTGGAGTTTTAGAAGTAGGCTGCTGGCAGGCAGCTGGTGGATACATAACTGGCATAACTGAAACCCCCCCCCCCCCCCCCCCCCCCAAAAATCTCCCGTTTTCGGAAAGCTAAATGTTGACAGGTATGATTTAGCCGTCTAGCTCCATTGACTCCCATTCATTCTGCACTCATGGCGATCGCCCCCAGTGGAAATCTAGTGGAACTGCAACCAAAATTCGGTACAATGGGACTTAAAGGGACACCAGGCAACGTTTTTGTGTTAATTACTCGTCTTCGTAAGTCGGTATATGGTTAAATGACTCATTACAGGGCGAATGAAGACTCTCTCGCCCGCCCCTACTGCCTGTAGGAAGAATATCCCGCTTGCAAGTTCAGTGTATCGTACCCGGCGACCGAAGCAGTTTCAGTTTCCATCGTGCACCCACAGCACAGAAGGAGGCTAACGAAACGCTAGCGATTGTTGCAAACGTGTGTATAATGGCAGAGCCGGCGAAGAAGCAGCGAAAACCCTTGACGGAAGATGCAAAGAAAAGGAAAAGAGCTTCAGACCGAGCGAGGGGGAGTTTCGTAGAGAAAAAGCATCAGGCTTGCCTGGTGTCCCTTTAATACGGAGTGGCCAGGCTCTGCTAATAGCCAGGGGGTCCTAAACAAGCTGGGAATTTAGCTAAGATGCTATCTTACTTGTGCTGGCGCCAGGGCTAAGACGTGAGGAGTTAGGATATTTGAAGCTCAGAGGCACAACAAGGAAAATCAAAATGAATCCATAAAAAAAACAGAGGGCAAACATTGTAAGTATTTTATATATCCCCAGCCGCGCGCAATGCAATAGTCACCACATTCCCCATATGTCAGATAGCATGTTACATGCATATGTCAGATAGCATATTTTCAATGGGGATGTGATTTAGCGTTTTGCATCTGTCTGAAGTGATGTAGCCTAGGTATAATGTTTGTTTCAATATTTTAATATGTTTTTATATATTACTTAATTCAAAATATTTAGATATTGTTCAAATGTTGTTAATAGCAATAGTTGATTGTAAGGGCAAAGTAGGCTAAGTTGCAAATCATTATAATTGTCTGTTAATTTCTTTGGTCTTTACCATTCAAATATTATGATGGTTGACAGTGGGCCAGAAGTGGTGGTCCAATATCTGGAAGCCAGATTGCACTACATGGTTTTTTGCTCATAATTTGGTCCCCCACTTTGAAAATATCTCCTAATGCGCCCTTGCTCATAACTCACTAGAAGACGTCATTTGAGGGGTTATTTTTTCTAAATTTTCTCCAGGGGAGCATACCCCCAGAATCTTGTTTCAATCCAGATAACTAAATCTATTGATGGCTTATTTTGTATGACTAAATTTGTCCATATTCCCTCAAAACTCACTCGAAGACCTCATTTGATGGGTCATTTTTTCAAAATGTTCTCTGGGGGAGCATACCCTCAAACCCCCATAGAATTGCTTTTTGACACTGTACAATTTACAGTTTTTCTCAGTCGCTTTGGTGCTTTTCTCAGATCAGAATGGAAATTCTCATAACTATTAGTTCAACCTCCACAACATTTAGTCATTTGTGCACATCATAGTAGCAATTTCTCCTTCCTCTGAACAAATTGCAAATACTTTTGAACATGTATCAGTTGCTTTGTCATGTCAGTCAAAATTAACTATACTTATGGATGCTGAAGAGTCGTTCACAATAAAACTAATAGTCTTCATTTCATTGCTTGAGTCATTAAGAAAATTGGTGAACTAGTTATCAAATTCTGTCACAATACTGTAGAATTGCAAAGAGCATATACAGTAAAACTGTGAAACGTACATATTCAGTGTCTTGTACTCACTTACTCCCCTAACTACAGCAATTTGTAACTTTACTGTAGTTTTCAAATGGCTGTACAAGTACTGTATAGTGCTGTCTTGAGCATTTTCAGGTAGTGTCACCGAGTTCTGACCTTTTTTTGCATGGGAAAACACTGAGAGCATAAACTGTCGTAATGAAAACATGACAAAGCCATTTGACTATCTTGTTCATAAACGATGGCGACAAGACTTCTCATTTTGATGACACTGGCACTTTCATTGACATAAATACTTGCTTTTGAGGAATGGACTATCCATTTTGAGCAAGTGACGTGCTTTTGCAGGTTATCAACTAGGTTTTGCAGTTTGCACTAATTGTTTTGAGAAATGGACTAACTGCTGTGCAAATGTTAATAGTGATGTGAGAAAAGCACCAAAGCGACGGAGAAAAACTGTAAGTACAGACTATACAGACTGTAGATAGTGATTACACAGAGAAAGGGTCCACAATTCACAAATTAAGACCCACACCATCCAAAAAGCCAGCTACATGTCTGATTTGCCTCTCACCCCGTTTACTAATGTAGAGAACAAAACACATTAAATGAAATCCATAGAATTTTAAGTTTTGAATAATGTCCATGGCCCCCCTCCTGGAACCTTATGCCACCCCTTTGCTACGAATAAATCTCTAGATCCGCCACTGAATGTCATAAACATTTATAACTTGTTTATAATGTTTATGACGCATTCATGACAATGTCATGTCACTCTTATGTAGATACCTTCAAGTAAAGTGTAACCACACATTCTAACTTGATAAGTCCGTTTGTCCTCCTTCACTCCATGCTATGATCTCTAGGCTCCATGTGATCATGTAAACAATATTTAAACCAAAACAACCGCACCCTGTTTAACCTTTTAACTAAGTCAGTTTTTGCTCATCATCCCATGCCACCTTCTATGCATGCCCAACTGGCATCAACCATTTTCATGCACTGTAATGACTGCAGACTGTAAACATTTCAAACAACTCCTTACTGAAGTGAAGTGCTAGTATTGGTATGGTGCTATAACATTACATGTCACATCAACAGCTGAATGTAACATTACATATCCTAACTCTAGACTATGAGCTTTGGGATAGTTTCATAAAGAATGTATTCTAGTTTACAATTGTTAAATTCAGTTTGTAGCTACTGTATTAGTAAAAGGTGCAGTCAGTGATTTAACATGATTTCAAGCCATAACATTCAGCAATCATCTCCCGCTATGACCGCTACACTGTAAAAAAAACCTGGTCTCTGTAGGCGGCCCAGGCTCTGAAAACTATAAACAAATCCTGGGAAATCTCTAACAGGTTTCTTCACTTAACTGAGATCATCTCTCTGCACTCCCTTTCTCTGTAAATTATTTAACCATTTAGCATAGCACTTCCAGTTTGTGATTTCAAGTGATTAGTTTGGACAACAGTGAATTATACAATTGTAGCATAACAATTTATGTGTTTATATTGGGTGCATGGGGTCATTTTGGCCGTCATATTTCTAAAGTATATTATGATTACAGCCTCGCTCCAGTGTGCTTCTGTTTTCTGTAACTCTTCAACAGTGATCCTTTCTTGTCTCTTTCTCGTCATGCTCACTCTGCGCGGGGGGGCAACACAAACACGGGTCCTTGTCCAGCCATGTTTGGCACAGTTCCAGATGATTTTAAAGTTCTTAATTATTGTTTCAACTGCAAGGCCTATTTTTATAGCCATTCCCTGACTCACAGAGACCAACACACTTTCCCAAATGAATTTGAATTGTGTATGCCAGGGCCGGTCCTGACTGTGCTGGGCACCTCGCCAGTTATACTGTAGTTTTTCTGAAGCACAATGCAGTACAATGCAGTATAATGTACAACATACTGTGCTTCTGTAGTGAAGTGCAGGACAATGAAGTTGCAATGCAGGACAATGAAGATGCGTCCAAAATACTGTATTCCTTCATATGAACTGCAAGGAATTCCTCTAATACTGCACCTTCGACTCCCGTAAAGCTGCAGTGCAGTTCTGAAATGTGAAAACTGCAATTTAAGTCCTTTGTTATGAGAACATCAGAGAGAAGCCCTCTGTTGTACTTTCTTTTGACCCTCTGGTCAGATGAGTCCATTAAGTAGACTTTATCACTTTCATTATGTCTTACAATAGCAACACACAACTGACAACACAATTCTAACTTCAAATTTTATAACATCATCCTTCGTCACATTTTCATCAGAAAGACTTGCTATAAGAATCTGCTTGATTTACCTAAGATGTCTGCTTGATACTGTCTGCCCACTTCCCCCAAACAACAGAAATGTCTCCTTACTCAAGTATTTTATCTGATCTGTGATGTGGTGTTCCCTGAATGGATGAAGCAGTCAATGATATAAAAGCCTGAGGTCCAAGGAGGTTTAAACAGTAGGCAGTAGCGTCACCCTGAGTGTTGACAATGTTTGGCTCTTTTTGTATAGTGATGCTGGTAGCAGCGCTGCTTCTTATGCAGCTGGATGGTGAGTACATTTGTAAGAAACACGTTTTTTATATTATTCTTTTTTCAATTAGTTGTCCCTTACTCTCCTTTATTTCTGATACATTTCTAGGTTTCAATGGAGACCCAGAGGTAAGTAGTGATGTGATTTGTCAAATCTTGCATAGATCCTTCTTCCCAACCTCTGCCTTCCTCTGCTCAAGACTGCTGTCTCCAGCTGCTGTATTAGAGTTAAAGGAACTTACTTACTTACTTACTTATTAATTTGCCTTCTGTGCCTTGCAAGGACCTCCAGGAAAGGATGGCGCTCCCGACCCTTCTTGTGTAAGTTTATAGATAGATAGATAGATAGATAGATACATAGATACTTTATTGATCCCCATGGGGAAATTCAAAAATGAATTTATGTTATTAATTTATGTTATTATATAATACTAAGTTCACTGTTTCTTCTTTATCTTTTGTTCTTAGTAGTAGTAGTATTTGCAATGATCAATAATTGTGTAAGGGTCCTGTCGTGTTTTGTTTTCCCTGTTTAGTGTTTTCCTTCATGTCTGCTCCTCTTGTTTACTTCCTGTGTCCTGTTCCATGTGTTTGTTTGTTTGTTTTGCCATGTGTTTCTGTTCCCTGTGCCCTGTCTCCGCCCCCCTTAATTATGGTTTCCACCTGTCTTGTTTTACCTTGTTCATTGTCCACCTGTGTCCTGTTACCCCTGTGTATTTAAACCCTCTGTCTCCCCTCAGTCTTCGTCGGTTATTAGTCAATGTGTGTTGTGTTACACAAGGTTTGTTTAGTTGGGAATAAAGATTCTTGTAACTAGGGATGGGCAAAGCGAGGCTTTATGAAACACTGAAACGTTCGAAGCAATCGTGCCGAATTGTTCCGAAGCTTTGAAACAATTCCGACACCTCAGAGCTGTTTAGGGTGAAACAAATCTGTCAAATGCTTCGTATTGGAGATGTAGTCTTTGAAGTTTGTGGCTCGCTGTGTTACCTGTGTTCAGTCTTTGTCAAAAGCTAAGCAGCATGCCCGTGGTCATTTACTGGATGGGAGACCACATGAAGTCACAATAAAGAGAATCTTATTGCTGCCACTATGTGTTCTCTAAATCACTTTCTTCTTATAAAAACTCTCGATTTTTGACCATTCTGAGAGTTTAGTTGAAACTGTGTGGTTAATGGTGAAGTATGAAAACAGATACGATCTGAAACAATACTTTACAAATCAAACGGGGATCGAACCACATTTGAGCAGCCTGGGCTACCGTGCAAAAAACACCCTCACTAACCACTACACCATCATGGTTATTGTTTAGGAGAAAGCTACACTGTTAATTGAACGCGCGGGCACGCCTGCCGACACCGGTGAAATGCACCGAAGGTTCACTTAACTTTGGTCACATGACATGGGGATTTTGAACGATGTTTCGAAGCAGTGGTCACATGACATGGCTGTTTTGAACCACGTTTCGAAGCAGTGTTTCGAAACACTTGTGCTTCGAAGCCTCGACACTGATTCGAGACGTCGGTTTCGAAAGTCACACCCCTACTTGTAACGCTTAAGATTGCATTGCCGTACTTTGCCCTGTGTTTGGGTCAAGCCCTTGCAACCGTGACAGAATGACCGACCAACAATCATGGAAGAAGGCAATTTTTTTTATTTTAATTCTGACTTGCCACTGCACCTAATGCCCTGAGAGCTGTTCTGGGAAGATGAAGAGGAGGGGGAAACCACTGAGGATGACTGGTCCTCTGAGGAGGATGGACCAGGTCCCTCTGCAGTCCCAGCTCCCCAACACCCTGGGCCTGCAGTTCTTCTGGTAGCTCCAGCTCCAGTCCCGATTCCGGCTCCAGCTTGCTCTCCAGCCCCGAGTGAGGCTCCTGATCCTGCTCTGACTCCGGCCCCGAGTCAGACTCCTACACCGGCTGAAGCTCCAGTCCCGACTCCGGCTCCAGTCGCGAGTTCGTCTCCGGCTCCTGGTCCCGCTCCGGATCCGGCTCCGATTCGGGCTCCTGTCGCGAGTTCGACTCCGGCTCCTGCTCCGGATCCGATTCGGGCTCCAGTCGCGAGTTAGACTCCGGCTCCAGCTCCTGCTCCCGATCCAGCTCCGATTCGGGCTTCCGATCCAGCTCAGGCTCCGTCTCTGATCGGTCGCCCAACGGGTCGTCCACCTGATCCTCCGTCTCTGGCCAACCGTCTGTCCCTGTCCGGCCAGCCGCCCGCCTGCTTGGAGGTGAAAGGTGAAAGGAAAGATTAGAAGTATAATGTGAATGCCCTGGCCAAAATGTAAATGAACCAAATGCCAAAACCTGGCACAGGACATGAGTGGGATCAAGCTTGGTGCCGTTCCTCTTGGTTGTTCAATGCACTTCAATATTTCCCCTCTGCTTTCTCATAATTTCCAGCTTATTCCGTGCCCAAACAAACCATGCAGTCAAGGATCCCCCAAATTGGAGTTTTAAAGAGCAACAAGATCATTGCTACAAACACTGTGCAAATATCAGTTTGTCTACAATTAATTTTCAAAATAAATTGTATTTTATTGTAACATTACATGTTAAATGAACATAATAAATAAATAAACAGTGACCAAGAAGCATTATCCACGTGTAGGGAGTTTATGCTTTGAAATGTGTGCAGTTGGTACAAATTGGTACACATCGCCAGAGGTGGAAAGTCCTAAAATATTGTACTCAAGTAAAGGTACCAATACTTTGAAATATTATTCAAGTACAAGTTAAAATACTGATCTAAAAATGTACTCAAGTAAAAGTAAAAACTAGTTCATTTAAAATGTACTTTTTTGGGGGGGTGTTGTTGCAAAACATCAATGAAACTGGTTACAGGTGCATTTCAAAACTTCAGAATCTTCCAGTAAGCAGCATGGGGGTCATTATCTGCAAGTGGAAGGAACATCACTGCATCATCAACCAGCCATGCACAGGATCTCCTTGCAAGATTTCTGACCAGGGAGTCAGAAAGATAGTTAAAAGAGTAGTCCAAGAGCCAGACCATTTGGAAAAAAGCTCCAGAAAGACTTGGAGGCAGCAGGTACAATTGTTATAGAGACAATTATAGGTAATGCACTCTAAATCCATGACCTCTATGGACGCTCACCCAGCACGACTCCATTACTAAAGAAAAACATGTCGAAGCTCGTTTAAAGTTTGCCAAACAACATTTGGACAAGCCTATATGAAACACAGAGAGAAAGTAGCCTGGTCAGGCAAGAACTAAATAAACTTTTTGGATGTCATACTACTGTCGTGGCAGATATTCAGACTCGGGCCAGAAATTAAGTCCAAACATCTTGCCTACAACTTAACAAAAATACACCATTATAAGTTCTTATTAAAACGTATCCCAAAAAGAAGGCGCAAAAGTCCGGCAGAGTTCCGTGCAAAAATTCCTTTAATGACTACATAGCGCAAAGCCTGAGTGGATCGCACGATCGCACTCCCGAACAAAGGTAGAACTCTCTTACTTATACCCCTCCAAAATGCTGACACAACACTACCCCGAACAAACTTTTCACCTTAAGTTTATGGAAAGTTCAGGGGTGTACAGTATAGAGTGATCACAGGTCATACATTGTGCATGGGTTAAATATTGTTCGCCCCCCTGCACTCTCCTACTGTTTGTTATGTGTAGAGCTTGCCCTGTGTATGCGTTATCTTGCAGCTTCAAGGCCGACTTTGGTTTCTGCAAAAGGCCTAGGGTAAGGCAGCATGAGACACAGTGCAACAAAATGAGACACAGGGCAGCAAACAGAGACATCGGGATACAGAGTGCACATTCTGGTAGGATGGCTTCGTTATGTTATTAGTAATAGTTGAACTTGTTATTTAAAATGTTATAAAAGTATGTTAGCTAGGAATAACTTCAGTGTATTACTTGATTATGATTGAGGTTATATGAATACATGCTTTACAGTTTCAAACTCGTTCTCTCATCATGATGTCTACAAACCATAGTGATAATTTTAAACAACACTACACACCACTTTTTGGATATTACCCTACAAATACTATACCAACTGCGAAGTTTGGAGGTGGAGGTATCATGGTGTGGAGCTGTTTTTCATCTCATGGTCTTCCAGCAGGACAATGATCCAAAGCATACAGCAAGGCCCTGACTTAAATCCAATTAAACAGTTCTGGAAGTAACTAAAGATCAGGATTCACAAGAATCACAGCGGCCTTTGACACAGTTGATCATACCATCCTTCTTTCTCGTCTTGAGCAGTGTGTTGGTATTAAAGGCACTGCTTTGGAGTGGTTCAGATCATACCTGTCTGATAGTTTCTCTGTCAGCATTGTTTCCTCCTCAGCACCTCTATCCTGTGGTGTCCCTCAGGGATCCATTCATGCACCCTTCCTCTTTCCCCTCTATATGCTCCCTTTAGGCTCCATCCTTAGAAAAGATGGTGTCTCTTTCCACTGCTACTGTATGTAGATGACACCCAAATTTACCTTCCCCTAAATGGTCAAGACTCCTTAAAACGATGTCACAGCCTGGATGGCCTTTCATTTTTTTTTTAATTTTAATAACAGCAAAACTCCTTTTAGGACCCAGTGGAAATTCCACCCTGGGTATGGACCTAAACTCCCTGAGGCCCTATGTAAAGCCCTCTGTAAAAAGCCTGGGTGTGATCATAGACAGAGATCTTACATTTGACAAACAGGTTAAGTCAAAGCTAGTTTCTTTCAGTTAAGAAACTTATCTAAAATCAAGCCTTTCCTGACTTATGTGGACTTTGAAAAAGTAATATTGGAACTCTTTATATGTTGGTCTTAGCTTAGAAACTGCGTAACATCGCTTAGAGTACCTTTAAAAAAAAGTAACATTGCTTAGAGTACCTTTAAACCTCTAAATTGCTTGTGAATTTAGTCATGTTTAGGGAATCACTATTAGTTGGAACCCAATTGGGAATCCATGGGAATTGGACACACATGGTTGGTTCATTTTCTACTTGTCACCAGCCCCTCACACTCTCCCCCACCGATGTGTGTGCAGCACTGAGCAGGACTAATGCATGTAAGGCTGCTGGTCCTGATGGCATCCTCGGACGAGTTCTCAGGGCCTGTGCTGTGCAGCTGACTGAGGTTTGGACTGACATATTGAACCTGTCACTAGCCCAGGCAGCTGTCCCTGCATGCTTTAAAACCACCTTCATCGTGCTGGTGCCAAAACACTCCGGAATGACTTCAGTACAGTTGCACTCACCCTCATTATCATGAAGTGAAGTGTCCTGGCCCACCTCAACCCCTGCTAACACTCACTGGACCCTTTCCAACTCACCTAGCATCAGAACAGGAGTACAGAGGATGCCATCTCAATGGCACTTCACGTCGCCTTGCCTTGACAATAGCAACACCTATGCCAAGCCTGCTGTCTGGAATCTGGATTACTGCTGTTAGGGTCTGGTGTCCTTTTGTTATGACGCACTTCCTGGACTCATCTCTCGTTTGTCTCTCTTCTCTGAAAGACATAACTCCCCTCTCAGCTGTAAGCAGGCTTGGAGAGAAGAGGGAGTTAGAAAATAGAAAAGAGTTTCCCATGCTGCTTGAAGGGAAGCAGCTTCCTTATGTTGGTATGCCGAAATGTACAGAAAAATGAAGGGATAGGCTACCATATGTGATTTCTGCAACAGTGGTACTGAAACCATTTTTTATTTTCTGTTATTTTATACTGTAGGGTCGATCGATGACACACATGTACAGAAAACGCTTCACACTGATTTGATGTGCTATAATGCTGCACCAACCTTGCTCCAGCGGCGAGATCACACCACATGATTGGCACAATGTATTCACATGTCGACTTTTTTCCCGCGGAAGTGTAGACAACTGGCATATTGGCGTTACAAACTAACCCCATGCATTTCTATGGAGGATATTTGTGAGTGCTGTGTCTCCTCATTAGAAAGACTCTGTTAAATGTATGGAAACAATGGTTTATTAAAACAACATCAAAAAAGTAATTTATTTTGTCAGTCATCATGTTTGGAAATTTAAACTGTAAACAAAATTCAGCGGGTGTGTTGAGAAGCCCTGGCTCCACATTGAGCCCAGCCCTAATCTGCAAGCTGCAGCCAGGGGGTACTTGGATCACACTGCTGCCAGAACCCTAGCTCTCTAGCTCCCCCTGCTGCCAGACCCCTGGCTCTACAGCGCCCTGTGCTGCTAAGACCCCTGGAGGCTTGCATTCCCAGTTCGGCTGGTTTGTTCCACTGTAAGTCTGAGTCAAGAGCTCGAAACGTCACACAATAAAAAAAAATTAAAAAAAAATTATATATATATTATATATATATATATATATATAAATGGAGCTAAATGGTTTAAGTATCTCTTTTCCTCTCATCATACTTTCATTTGTTCTACTAACCAGGAGACTTGCATACCCAGTTGGGCTGGGGTAACAGTGAGCCAGCAGCGTGCCATGATGGTGAGTGGGACGTCTGGTCCTGAGGCAGATTCCGAGGGTCCTGGAGCAATTCACCTGCACTGTGTTGCACTACTGACAGGCATGGCTGTTCTGAGAGGGGAAGAAAGCACACAAAACAGAGGGATTAGGTATTCCTGCGTTGTGTTGCTTTGTACACCTAACGTGTGTAAATGTCACTAGACGTGGAGATAAGAGGCCAACTGGAGGACCGCAGCTGCTGCCAACAAGTGGATCATTAGGCCGGCAGATGTCAGCGTGGTTTCCACGAAACAGTCCTTTACACACACAATAAGAAATGGCTTATTTATGTCAGAACAAACAGTGGTCTAGGTCTGTACATAGCAAAGAGTCTGTCACTTTTTTAAGCTCATGTTTATGTACATACACACACGTGCAAACATTGGGCACAGAATTACTTTTTGGAGCTGGCCTTGAAAAGGGCACTGTGTTTTCTGGCACGAGCTGTGGGCTAAAAAAAAGTAGAAAAAAGAAAGAAAGAAAAAAAAAACAGGAATCCAACAGGAGATAAGCAGCGCGTGTGTGAGTGTGCCACGTTAGCACACACCCCTTGCAAACATGCAGCTCAAAGCCCCACTCCTCCTTTCTGACCACGCACCCTCGAGGATCCACAGGTGTCCTCTCCGCTCTCTCTCTCGGACTCCTACCGTCCCCTAACACGCGAGTGTGTGTCTGTGTGTGTGTGTGCCTGCCGTGGCCATGTCGGACCTGAACCTGACACTGGGCTACTTCCTGTCCGTGCTGGGCTTGAGTGCGCTGCTGGGCCTGCTGCTGAGGCGCCGCGGAGGCCGCTGGGCCGACCTGGCCGAGATTCCGGCCGTCTTCTCGCTGGCCGCCTGCCGACTGGAGGTGCGCACCATCGAGGAGCTGGGGGGCTGGGCGGCAGGGCTGGGACCGGACGTCACGCTCACCATCCTGTTCCTCACGCTGCTGGCTCACGGCGCCTCCTGGCCCGTCGCCAGCGGCAACCCGTCCGTCAGCCTGCAGAGCTTCCTGCTCCTGGACGGCAGACCTCTGCCCACACTGCTGCGGCTGCTGCTGCAGGTGGCCGGCGCGCACCTGGCCTGGCTGGCGGCCAGCAGCTACTGGGCCCTGATGCTGACCGACATGCACATGATCAAGAGCCTCATGGGCTCCGAGTGCAGCTCCGCGCTGCGCACCTCCGTCCTGCAGGGCGGCGCCACTGAGGCAGGCTGCTCCCTCACCTTCCATCTCCTCCTGCTCTCCCTGCAGCAGCGCTCTGCTTTCCTCAGGGTCCCACTGCTCGCCCTGTATCTGACCTTCCTCTCATTTGCAGGTAACACACACACACACACACACACACACACACACACACACACACACACACACACATACACACACACACACACACATACACACACACACACACACACACACACACACACACATACACACACACACACACACACACACACACATTCAACCTGATGCTGTTCTCATACACAGGCAACACATACACAAACACACACAGCCCATGCTCCTCTCATACGCAGGGAAGACACACACACACACACACACACACACACACACACACACACACACACACACATACTACATACATACACACACTCCAAGCCTCACTTTTCACCCTCCTTTCATATGAGGTAAGGTAAGACATGCACAGACACAGACACACACACACAATCAGCCTAATGCTCCTCTTATACACACATAAGACAAACATGCACACACACACACATTCAGATTCATGCTCCTCATACACAGACACAAAGCCTCTTTCTCCTCTCATATGCAGTGTAGATACACTCACACACAATTATATTAACGATTAGTAAGCTTAGGCTACTATATACACTGTAACATATAGTTATTAGAATTGTATTTACAAATCAAAGTATTTACAAATCAAATTGTATTTACATTAAGTACAATGTGTAACACAAATGCAATATATTTAAATTCACCGTAGCTGCTTGTGGAAAAGTATTTCTGAGTTGCTTGAGAAATATTGTGGCAACAGTAACATGTAAAGTGTCTGTGGAGAGCTCGGAGGCCCTAACTGAACTGTCTGCTCATGAACTAAAACATGGAACAGTAGCTCCCTCTTCTGGTCATGAGGGCATACTGCAGCTCACAGTGTACAAAGTCCTTTTAGGCAAGTCCCTCTACTCGGTGGGCATATTGCAACACATTTTGGGCACTTATGGAGTTATGACACCGAAAGATGTACTCGTACGAGTACGAGTAACGTTATGGCCTATACAAAGCACACAATTATATACCATTTGTTTTGTCTTCACGATGATCTTTTACGATTGACCATGTCAGACTAGGCGATCAGAGAAGGCCAAATATTTGTACATAATAAAAGGAAATAATTGTACATCATAAAAGACTAAATATGGCTACATACATATACATACACACACACACATACTGTCTGTGTATTGTCATGATTTGGCTCGAAATGACAAAAAAAGGATACCATATTAAGGCCTAAAAATAACTGTGATTTATTCTAATAAATTAAGACAATGCTAATATGGTCAAATATAACAAAATAAAGCCATGGAGAATGGTCATCAGTAGTCAGTAGCACAAGGTGTGTGCGTGGACAAGTGGAACGTGGTGTTGCGCGTGTTGCATGGAACAAAACGGTAAACTGTATCCAATCTGTCTCTTTAAATAACCATCGCATTGGCACATAACTAACTTGAGAATATTCAAATTTAACTTTAAAATAAAACGCCAATGTTTGAAATGAGAATGTGATCATGTGTTTTGTGTGTGTGTGTGTGTGTGTGTGTGTGTGTGTTAGCCAGCGGCTCCTCGTCAGGCTTCGCCAACCCTGCGCTGGCCTACGCTGTGACCTTCAACTGCCCCGGGTTCTCTTTGCTCCAGTATGCTCTGGTGTACTGGCTAGGGCCTCTTGTTGGTGAGTTGGTAACAGAGCTGCCAGTGATGTTAGATGTGTATGTGTGACTGATGTGGGGAGAGAATTGAGTTTGAGTCACTAATGTTAGATGTGTATGTGTGACTGATGTGGGGAGAGAATTGAGTTTGAGTCACTAATGTTAGATGTGTGTGTGTGAGGGATGTGGGGAGAGAATTGAGTTTGAGTCACTAATGTTAGATGTGTATGTGTGACTGATGTGGGAAGAGAATTGAGTTTGAGTCACTAATGTTAGATGTGTATGTGTGACTGATGTGGGAAGAGAATTGAGTTTGAGTCACTAATGTTAGATGTGTATGTGTGTGGGACCGAGCAAGAGTTTAGGTTAAGAGTTTAAGTTTAAACACACACACACACACACGTGATGGGTACACACACATTAAACACCTAGTGATGATGGACACATGCTTGTTAAGCACCCAACAGACACATATTTTAAACACTCAGTGATGGACACACACACACACACACACACACACACACACACGTTAAACATATTCTTGGGGTCCACAGGAATGACACTGGCCTTGTTCTTCTACATGGGACATGTTCCGAGGCTTTTCAGCAAGAACCTCCTTTATTCTCCGAAGAGCCGCTTCCGCATCCCCAAGAAGAAAGACGAGCAGAAGGAGAAGAGTGGCTAAGGGGTCACAGCTGTGCGCGCGCGTGTGTGTGTGTGTGCTTGTGTGTAGTGAGGTTCTGCCCAACATTTGTATATTTTAAGTGCATTTAAAAATTGAACTGAAGAACATGTGGCATGTTGTTTCCATTGACTGTTATTTAAATTAAAAATGGGCTTTCTCCTAATCAAAGGAGGCGTTGAAAGCAGCTGGGATACCAATTTAAGGTTGCCATAACATTTACAGTGCGTTAATCCACCACCCCCTCTAGTACATCCATGTAGTATTCACATTAGAAGATTTTATGCAAATTTCATGTCATGTCTAGACATCCCAACCTGCAAAAAGCCATTTCAAGGAGGTACCCCCTCCCCCTCCAATAAGGAAGGCCTAGATAGAAATTGTGATAATAAAATATGTAGATTTAACCCACCATGGGCAATGCTAAAGTCACTGTTACAAACAGTGTAGCATGCAAGACTATCATTATTATTTACTCTTATGACAGGGGTTCTCAAACTTTTGTGGGCCGGGGACCCCTCATGGAGTGGAAAATTCTCCAAGGACCCCTCATAATCGCAACACATAAAACTTAAGTTAATCATGTAGCTGTATAGCCTTTTCTTCTGTTAGATGTGTATGTTATGTATTTTAAAAACATAGAGTGCTAATACCACAATAGTCATGTTTGACTTTGACAGTATGTAGGATTTTTTTAAGGATTGTTGTTTCTTTGTCAAATGTAGGCCTATTGTGTTGAACACATAGTGTTTGCTTCACATAACTTTCATTCACTGTTCACATTCACATTTCACTGTTGGCGGTTAATTAATAGTAAAGTGTTTTGACGTATTGATGTAACGTATCAGCAGATCAATTGGGCAAATACTGATACAGTAGCATTTTTCACCATATAAGACAATTTCATATTTTGTAGCAAACTTTGTCAGGGACCCCCTGAAAATGTGCTGCGGACCCCTGGGAGTCCCTGGACCCCACTTTGAGAACCAATGTCTTATGAGACAAGGGTACACTTTTGTGTGGTCTGATGTGAAATGGATCTTAAATGTTCCTTTTTTGGGGGCACTCTGCCTTAGCCTGGTTAGCATGCAGACCTTCTTAATGTAATTGACAGTGGGTCTGGGAAAGGTTCATTTACTTGCGATTTCCAGCAGGGACGTAACTAGCAGTGAAATTAAACTTAAATTGGTGCATTAAACTCTTACCAAATGTTTCAGAAATACATGTCCATGACGGATTAGCGATCTATGCTGTAGCTTAATGTTCATTAAAAGACACTCCCCTGCTGGGCTTATTCTTGCTACTTATGTTCATTTGTGTGTTGGTTTGCGTTTTGACAGGCTACTGTTATGGTATTCCCAGACCCTATAATCAAGCACACTGAGCAATGGTACTGTGATGAAAGCAGATGACTTGTCAATTGGACTTTGTAGGTTCTAATCCCGTAGTTGCATGAGTGCAAGTTGTGTCATACCATGGTGGTTCAGCACCGTTGTTGCTAACTTTTGTAAAAACGCACACTAGTTCAGTATATCTAGGCACAGCAGCGTCATAATAATAATATAATAAGGTTACACTTTGCTTGACAGTATCGACATAAGAGTGACATTACACTGTCATGAACGTGTCATAAACAAGTCTTAAACGTTTATGACATAAAGCTTCTGTTATTAAGTAACATTCGTTTTTTTGTCATAACAAGTTAGGTTTAGGTTTAGGGTTAGAGTTAGGCTTAGAGGTTAGGATTAGGGTTAGGGTTCATGTGTCATGACAGTGTCATGTCACTCTAATGTCAATACTGTCAAGTAAAGTGTTACCAATAATAATAATAATAACTAGATGTACCGCAGAGCGGTACAAAATATGACCGCCGCCCAGTCCAGCACATTTTTTCCACAAAAATAAATCACGCTGAAAGGCCTATATGATTCTAACTGTCTCACTAAATTGCATTATCCACACTCAATTCTCACTGGTATCTGCTAGACAACAAGTACCAAAACATGATTAGTTCATGTAAAATTCATTTTATACAACCCCACCCCCATCTTGCCTGTTCATAATTCTGAGAAATTCTTGAATTGTGTGCATGTGTGCGTGTACACGTTTATGTTTATGTGTGTGGGTGTGTGTGTGTGTGTGTGTGCGTGCTTGTGTGTTTGCCTGCGTATGTGTGTTTGTGCATGTGCATGTACTGTATGCGTACATATGTCTACTGTGTGAGTATGTGTCATACGTATGATTACTGTGAATGTATGTGTGTGCGTGTGTATCTGTTTATGCACATGTGTGCACACGGAATGGGTTAACATGACCCCTGGAGGCAAACATACGGAAAAAATTGGTCATCCTAGGCCCTACGGTTCTCAAGATATTTACAGAAAACTGTGTCTGCCCTACCCTCCTTTCGGGGGGTCCAGTACAGCGGGGGGGCTAGATCAAAACGAAAAACGATGGTTCCATGCTATCCATATGGGGTTACATGCCCACCAAGTTTCGTCTACCCCGGTCTTTCAGTGTCCCGGGAATCCTTGACGGAAATTTGGACATGTGAAAAAGAAAAAAGAAAAAAAAAAAAATCTGACTAAACCTATGAAAAATCTGACTAAACCTATGATGCGCGGCGGTCATAATAATAAGCTTTATTTGTATAGCACCTTTCATACACAGAATGCAGCTTAAAGCTGCAGTTGGCAAGTCTGACAGAATGAGGGGACTTAGCCAAAAGTTTGAATGTTTATAACTCTCATGCCCCTGCCCCACTACCACCGAGCACCCTCTCATCGAGTTCATGCTAGTCTGTGCGCACCAGACTGTGATTGACAGTCAGATCTCACCCAGCCCTGCTCTGATTGGACCAGAAGAACTGGGAGCTGTGGATTTTTGCAAAACAAATTACAGGCTCTAGGTGGAGGTAGAAGTGTGGATTTTTTTCTAAAACCGGCTGATTTATGTTGTTCTGTTCTAAAGACCCTTTCAACAATAAAAACTAGGGCTGTCAATCGATTAAAAAATGTAATCGAATGAATTACATACTCTGTAATTAATTAATCTAAATCAATCGCATATATAATATTTGCTGTGAAAGTATTTTAAATATTTAAACTCAAATGAATCATTGAATAATCAGCATTAGTGACATTAAAGTTCAAAAACTCTTTTATTATTATTTTCACTGTTCAAATAATGGCCATAATAATCTATGATATGACCTAATATGCTGAGGAAATAAATTCAAAAGTACTTCGGGAATAAGGTTTTTTTTTCCACATACAAGGCATTTCAGGCCACAGATATAACCTAGGGGACACAATGAAAATAAATTAACACTCCCCTCTATGTCAACACTATTTCTTTGCATTGATATGCGACTTTAGAGTTGACAAACTCCAGTGATATGCAAATTCATTGCTGCAGACATTGAAGAGGACATTTTCTTCTCTCTCCTTTATTTTACAGTCTAATGGTTACTGACTAGAATGGCTCGGGGTCAAACGTCATACGGAATCGATTAATCTGCGTTATTTTTTTTAATCAGTTATTTTTTCTCAAATTAATTAATCAAAATTAATCAGTTATTTTGACAGCCCTAATAAAAACAAAAACAATGTTATTTCTATTCTATTTGGTTCCCAATCTACTTCCTCTGCATTAAGATAACATATGGAATGTTAAAACGGAATAATGGAACTCTCTTGAAAGGGTCAGTGAATATGATCACAAAAATCTTGTCAACTGCAGCTGCCAGTCAAGGCAAAAAGCCAAATATCCAACAACAATTGCCCAGTTCAAATGTAGCCTAGGTTTAACAAGCTGCAAATTCACACTGGGTGCAGCAAAAATCCCAGCTGTGTCAAATGTCGCTGTGAGATCTACTATTATACGGGATGCTGTGCTATTGATCAACTATAACACTATGATGCTATTATACGGGATGCTGTGCTGTTAATCGACTATAACACTTTGATCCTATTATACGGGATGCTGTGCTGTTAATCAACTATAACACTATGATGCTACGGGATGCTGTGCTGTTAATCAACTATAACACTATGATGCTATTATACGGGATGCTGTGCTGTTAATCAACTATAAAACTATGATGCTATTCAGAGTGGCCTAAGGGTGGTGGTGGGGAGGGGGGTGGCAGGTTGATGCCAGTTGGGCATGGATGGAAGGTGGCATGGGATGATGAGCAAAAACTGACTTAGTTAAAAGGTTAAACATGGTGCGGTTGTTTTGGTTTGAATATTGTTTACATGATCACATGGAGTCTAGAGATCATGGAGTGAAGGAGGACAAACGGACTTATCAAGTTAGAACATGTGGTTACACTTTACTTGAAGGTATCTACATAAGAGTGACATAACACTGTCATGAACGTGTCATAAACATTATAAACAAGTCATAAATGTTTATGACATAACACTTTTGTCACTTGCTTCTGTCAAGTGTCAACAAGTATTTTTGTCATGACAAGTTAGGATTAGGGTTATGACAGTGTGTCATGTCACTCTTATGTAGACACCTTCAAGTAAAGTGTTACCAAAAGTGCTTTTTGGTTTGAATATTGTTTGCATGATCACATGGAGCCATGGTAATATAGCCACACAAAGGCATACTCAGAAAGCAAACCAGATATGTTAATGTTGCACACTCAAGTTTTTTAATATTTGAAGTTTTGGCCACAATATTTGGACATATATTCTATGCGACCTCCATACTAATAGATTATTAAAAGATTATTCATGTGATCCAATTACAAATGTATATGGCAGTTGTCAAATTCTATAGGTAATTTGCCTGGAATTGTGTAGCCTTTTTGGCCACAAACTCTCAACGTGGTTTTGGCATACATAGAAGAATGACTCTATGGAAAAGAACCCCATGCCTACTGAACAGTTTGGTGGCCCTGGGAAGATCATTAGGGTCCATGTTATCATGAAGTCCTGATTATACCTGACCATTGACAATCACACTAAACATGGATCATGATTAGACCATCCAGCAGGTCAGTGAACTAAAACATGTCAAGATCAACAGAAACGTGGCTTACAAAACAGAAATCAAGCTTCGCTCAGGGCTATCCCATTCCCCTGATTTGAACTTGATAGAAAACCAGTGGGGTGAAATAAAGGGGAAGATGCATCTGAAGATAGGACCTGAAATGATATGGAGAGATTCTGTTCTAGAATTCCATTCTATTTGAAGCACTTTATTTATCCCTGAGGGGCAATGTCATCATGCATTCATAGTGACATACAGTATAAGACATAACACATAAGACAGGACAAATGTTGTATACAAATATTGTGTTCTGATTATTTTACCAAGCGTGCTAATAAATGTGGAGAGTGCAGTACATAAATATGGTTTATAAGGATGACAAAGCATGACCAAAACCCTGTCCAATGTTTCAGCCATCTTTAGAAATACATTTTTGTTTTAAAAAACATTTTCAGGTCGTAGAATTAACTTTAATTATGACCGCCGCGCAGCGAAGCGGCGGTCATATAGGTTTAGTCAGATTTTTTTTTTTTTTTTCTTTTTATTTATTTATTTATTTATTTTTTCTTTTTCGCATGCCCAAATTTCCGTCAATGATTCCCGGGACACTGAAAGACCGGGGTACACGAAACTTGGTGGACATGTAACCCCACATGGATAGCATGGAACCATCGTTTTTCGTTTTGATCTGTAGCCCCCCCGCTGAATTGGACCCCCCGAAAGGAGGGTAGGGCAGACACAGTTTTCTGTGAATATCTCGAAAACCGTAGGGTTTAGGAGGACCATTTTTTTTTTGTATGTTGATCTCAAGGGGCCATGTCAACCCATTCCATAACCACTCATTTCATGTATAGCGCCACCTAGTTAAACACAAAAAAGTAAAAATGAGGTGGTGTAATTGAAGGTATCTGTGACCTAACATAGTCAAAACTGCACGAAATTGGAAGTGTAGGATCATTATGACACCCTCTGTATGCACGCCAAGTTTTGTGGAATTCCGTTCATGGGGGGCCACACAATAAATTCATTTATGTTACTATACACCAACTGGCCTGTAGGTGGCCGGAGACAGTTTTCTGTGAATATCTCGAGAACCGTAGGGCCTAGGAGGTCCACCTTTATTTTGTATGTTGGTCTTAAGGGGGCATGTCAACCCATCCCATTACCACTTATTTCATGTATAGCGCCACCTAGTTAAAAATTAAAAAGCAAAAAATTAGGTGTTTTCATCTCAATATCTCTGGCTGACAAGGTCAAAACTGCACGAAATTAAAAGTGTAGGATCATTATGACACCCTCCGAATGCATGCCAAGTTTTGTGTACTTTCGTTCATGGGGGGCCTTACAATAAAATAATTTATGTGTACATTTAGTGACGTACACCAACAAGGATTCCCGGGACACTGAAAGACCGGGGTACACAAAACTTGGTGGGCATGTACCCCCACATGGATAGCATGGAACCGTCATTTTTCGTTTTCATCTGCAGCCCCCCCGCTGGACTGGACCCCCCGAAAGGAGGGTAGGGCAGACACAGTTCTCTGTGAATCTTTTATGGTATGTTGGTCTCAAGGGCCCACACAAACCTGGCTCATTTGTGATTTGCCCCCCCCCGGTAAAAAATGAAAATGCAATATTATTCTGCTTTAATCGCCCCTATCTTCAGTTAAGATGTTCAGAACTGCACCAAATTGTATGTGTATGATTGACCTGGCATTCTCTGGGGGTCTGGGGGTATGCCAAGTTTCGTAGAATTTCATCCATGGGGGGGGCTAAAAAAAATAGGTTATGTGTACATTTAGTGACTGTACACTCATTGGCCTGTAAATGGCGGTGCACACATATAAACATGCACACACACAGGCACCCACATACTATCGGTATTAGAACGGCCGATACATAATTACAAATTCAATAGGATCAAAAGAAAGACAAAATATTCATCATCATCATCATGGCTGCATTTTCAGTATTGGCGATAAGTAGTCGTTTGTCCACTAGATGGCGCATCGTTGCAGTGAGACGTAATTTTGTTGGAAGTTAAAAGTGGGTTGGAAAAAATAATGGACACTTCCTACAAGGACTTTAATTTACCGCAGCGAACATCTAATAAGGACAGGACGATGTTCACATGAAGTGTAAGTGAGGATGAAGTGAGGATGTTTATCGGACATGCTTGGTTTTTACTGCAGGTACGTTAATCTTGTAATATCAATAAGGACCTAGGTAATGTTAGCGTTGGTTGAGTGATGGAGGCCCATTTGATTGATTGCATTTGTAGAAAACTATAAATGCGGTTATACCAAGCAAATTGATAGCAGCACTGTTTGTATCTTTCGACTGTCATTTATTGCACGTGCTACAAAATCATTCTGTGCAATGGAAGATTTACCAACGTTACACCGGTCTGATACAGTTTTGCCTATACATGCGTGAGACTGAGACGCCTGTTTATTTTGTTTTAAGTGCGTGCAGGGTGTGAGAGGGGAATCGATGTGCTTTGATTCCAGCTTGGTAGTTGTAGTCTGTGAAATTAAAAAGCACGTGTGTGTGAAGTATCCAAACAATGACACCTTCATTTCATTATGGCTGCTTTAGCAACACACCTTAAGCTACTGTGTAGTGGGTCCCATTTAGAAGTGGCTACTTCATTCGCGCTTTCCTTGACTCATGGAGCTGCGTGAATGTTATTACAACTTTTCGCCACGATATGGCAGTTTAAGTCCGCTTGATACTGTAAATCGTAAGCCATTGGTTTCCAAAGGAGATTTTATTTGTGTCGCCAGCATAGCCTATTGACAATTTATGTTGTAAATAGGCCTACCTTATAATCCTACCTGTAGCTTAGGGAAGCTAACAGCTTTCTATTAGGATCTAGTTTGTTAGTTACAGTTTTGTCATAACTCCCTAATGCATTTTTGCATTTAGAATAGCCAGAGCGTGTATATCTCAATCTGAAAATTAAACAATATCGGGTGCCTATGGACTAGGCTGGGTGAACCCAGCCTGATCTGCCCGCTATTTATTTTTTGATTTCTTAAAAGATTGAGCTTGGTCTGATGAAAGCCAGACTAGCCATGGACCTCAGTTACACAATGCAAGGGAACATGAATCAGCCTATATTTGCACGAACAATAACGGACAAAAGCTCTTCAACTTTGGCCCGTTAAAATGTGTATGAACAGTCTAGCGACGCATTTCATCAAGGCCCATTTGGACATGTCAGTTATTTGCACCACTGGTTAGATGTAAAACAGCATTTCGTTTCAGACTACTGTTACTTAATTTGTGCATTAACAATAACGTTTCAGACTACTGTTACTTAATTTGTGCATTGACAATAAAGTATTACATGAACTAAAGATGACTAAAATCTTATGTAGAAGAAGAAACATTCACAAAAAATCCATCCATCCAAAAATGACCTTTGTTTTTGATAGCTGTTGAAAACGGCATGGAACTGACAGAGATGTTTTTGTTTATAAATACATTAAAAAAAAAAATTAAAAAAAATAACATTATGCTGATACCTTTTGCTTTTCCCAAATACAATGTAGCCTACAGGTGTAAGTGACCTTTCATCAGTCCAGTTGCAATGGATGAACTGTGATGATCTGCCCTACTTGTGATTGTTTAGAGATTTTAAAGGTTTTATAACAATGCTACATCTTCTTTGGCTATTCTACAATCTATTCACCTTTTCAGCAACAGTAGGCTACTTTCTGTGCAGCCGCACACACACACTCAGGCATGCCAAACAAGCATACACAAAAGTTTCAAGAGTGGGGGATGGAGTAAAAGATGGAGACAAATTGAAGTGTGATTTATTTTCGCGGAATGGATGTACAGGACTGAGCGGCGGTCATATTTTGTACCGCTATGCGGTACATCTAGTTATAATGGTGAACTAAGGTGCAAAAAGCTCTGAGACTGTTTAGCTCTGTACATTTCCCCATCAAATTATCCCATCAATAGTTCACATTTATAGTTCATATTTATATAAAACTTTCAAAGATTTCTTGTCATCACACAATTTACCTAAATCATTGTTCATCGTTCAGTTTAGAATTTGACTTAGAGTTTTCAGTGACCACCATGTTCTTAAGAATATTTTTCTTTAAAGTACTATAGATTACTATAAAGTACACAGTTACGAATAACATCACTTGACAACATAACCCCCATTTTCAACATCAATTTATTTCAGTGTATGAACCTGCCACAAGTTCGCCAATAAGTCTTGCTGTAAGAATCTTCTTGAATTACCTAACATGTCTGCTTGATATAGCCCACTTCCCCCCAAGGCAACAGAAATCTCTCCTTGCTCAAGATTGTTTTATCTGATCTGTTAGCGGTGCTCCTTGCATGGTTGCAGAAGTCAGTGATATAAAAGCCTGAGGTGCAGGGTTAGAACAGAGGGCAGAATCAGTGGGAGAGATGAAAATGTTTGTCTCTGTCCGTATAGTGATGCTGGTTGCAGCGCTGCTGCTTATGCAGCTGGATGGTGAGTACAAATAAGCCATTTCAGTGGACAGAACAGACAGATGTGAAAGACTCAGAAGTAATGAGTACAATTAGTACATTCCATTCTTGTTTGATTTCCTCTAAATGTCTTATAGTATTTTAAAAGACAGAGAGAGAGACATACATTTTTATTCAATTTATTTTATACATTTTTAGGTTTCAATGGAGATCCAGAGGTAAGTTGTGATATGATTCCATACATGTCTAAAGATTCCGTACAAGTCTTAAAGATTTATAAATCTTTCAGATCCAATTGAGGAACACACACACACACACACACACACACATACACACACACACACACACACACACACACACACACACATTGTGGTTAAATAATGTGGTTAAAGCAAACTGCAGGTAAAGAAACCCATGTGCAAAAATATGTAATTAGCATTTGCCTCATTATGTTGATGTTGAGCACTGCATCTCCATCTGTCTTCTTGCATTTTATCTTGTGTTGTCCATGTGTTCCGTTCCTTGTAGGGAGATCCAGGAAAGCCTGGACCCCCTGGGCCCAAATGTGTAAGTCTGTGATTAGTATCAATCTGCATTTAGGAAAAAAAGTAATAATTCATGTCTAATCTTCTTCTTGCTTTGGTACTACAACTATACTACTACCACTACATTTTCATCTCACAATTGCTTCCTGCTACACATGATATCTGAATATGTGCTTAGAGGTACTCATGTCTAGAATTGACTGGTCCCGAGAGGATCAGAAACATGCATTCCAATTATACTGTATGTGACGTGTCTACCTTGCTGTGGGCACACATCGGACACAATGTGAATGCACTGGTCAAAATATAAACAAACCCAAAAAATCATTACAGTTTTTTACGATTGTTTACACTCTAAACACACAATGTCTGCTTCACCCTTTTTACAAAACATTACACTCAGTGATTTGTAAAACTCTACACACATTTTTACACCTTAGACACAGATAAGGATTGTGAGGTTACTTCCTTGTCATTACAAAGCCCCGGATTGCCAATGACCACACTAATGAACAAATTGTATAATCACATCCACCAGTTGTGGAAGCACACATGTGCTAATTTGAAAACGCAGCACTCAGGTGTGCTATAAAAGGCAGCAGGTGAGTTCACCTGTCTTCAACAAAAATGAAAGGAGCTAGAAGAAGAAGAAGAGTGAGAATGAGAGGGGGAGCTCAAAGAGGAGATGAAGGAGGTAGAGGAAGAGGAGAAGGAGGTAGAGGAGGAGGCCCAGGTAGAGGAAGAGGAGAAGAAGGAGATAGAGGAAGAGGCAGACAGAGAGATGATGAATAGTTACAGTATTCTTGTTGCTTAGTTTTTCTTCAGAGTCAAAGTGTATGTACTTCATGCAGTAATTTTGATTTGTCTACAGATTTTATTTGTTTCATTGATTTCTATGTTGATTGATTACTGTAACTGATTATGGTAAGAAATACTGTAAGTATTGAAATAAATACTTTAAATATTCAGTCTGCGGCATCAGGGATGTGCAGTGTTTGGTAGGTTTATACCTATTTGTGTACATTCTCCCTACAGTATATCTCAAACTAATCATGAAAAATGTTGTGGGTTGGTCACTATTGCCATCTAAATTATCCCTTACATAACAATGTCTGGCCAAAAATCTAGCACATGCTATTTCCTACAATTAATTTTTTTACAAACGTGTTTTTTATTTATCACAGCAGTGTGGAACTGGCGGCAATAGTGTCTGATCATTGAGGACTGTGTTGGTTAAATGAAAACTAATAGCATTTTCACAAATATGTGTATATGTTTTGACTGAAGTGTGTATGTTTTGACTGAAGTGTGTCATTTTGCAAACAATCTAGGAATTATGCAAATTGAGTGTGGTGTTTGGATAATTGTGATTATATTTTGAAAAAAAGAACCCGGTTTTCAAAATTGCGTGTAAACAATTAAAAAAAACTGTAATATTTACCCTTCTACAGTTAAAGGCTCTGTCAGTATTTTGTAAGGTTCAACTGACACTGTGTTTGTCCTTTGTGCCTTTTTTGAAATGGCTGTGCTATTATCTCACTTTCCCTTTCTATCATTTTATAATCACTATAGGAATTTTCTTGGTCCCCTAAGAGCCCACCTACTACTACAAAGAAACCAGAGAACGTCACGGTGGCTTAGATGTTTGTCCACAAGGAATCTTTGCAGTGAAGCACATTTCTATCTGTTTTAACAATATGGGAAAAGTTGAAACTAGATGTACCGAGCTAAATATCCCCGCCAACCCGTCCTGCACATTCTCTCCGCAAAAATAAATCACACTTGTCAATACGTCTCCATCTCCTACTCCATCCTACTTTTGTGTATGTAAATAAGTCTGAGTTTGTTTTTGTGTATATATGTGTGCTTCTGTGTGTATAGACCCTTTCAACAATAAAAACAAAAACAATGCTTGAACGTTCTATTTGGGCCCCAATCTACTTCCTCTGCATTAAGATAACATATGGAATGTTCAAAAGGAAGTCTTGTGGGGCCAACTATGATGCTGATAATGGAACTCTCTTGAAAGGGTCCATATGTGTGCTTCTGTGTGTGTGTGTGTGTGTGTGTGTGATGTGGGGGTTCACTTGTGAGTGTGTGTTCGCTGCACGGCGGTCATAATAAATGCTGATTATCAATGAGTTGTATGAGATCAATGCTTCTACATGTTTATATCACAATAGTTGAGCCAAAATCAAGACATTTAAAAAATGACATGCAACATATGCAGTGCCCTTGCGATTAATTACATTTGTTTTTTAATGAATCGTAAAGCTTTTCCAGTCAGGGTTTTCTCCAAGTCACCTACAGTTAGCTCTGGTTTATCATTTCACATAATTCTCCATGACATCAAGAGATGTGGACAAAAAGTGGCCTTTGCCTCTACGATAACTAAAGCCCTGTTTCACAACAACGCTTGCAGTTGAAAATTACAAAATATTTTATCAGATGTGCCTTTCGCTTAGACGACGGCGGCGTTTTGGGGGCTTAAAAATAAAAATAAAAATAAAAAATGAAACCACCTTCCTGACTAGAAATCTTAAAAACGCTCAACCATTGCGTTCCCGTCGAAAGGATAAAAACGCAAAAGTCGGCTCCGATCTCTCGGCGCATGCGTGTTTAAACTACCACCTAGCCGCCTGGCGTGCATCGAATTTCATACACTTTTGTGTCACCAAATTCATGCAGATTTCCCCCCAAAAATGCTTGTCTAAACGCGGATTAAAAAGTGAGAACACAATGCCACTTTTGCGTTTTCTCTTCAGGTCGTTTCTATCACGCCTAAAGCTAAATGAATGAATGTCCAGCAACTAGAGTTAGAACCTATTCCACAAGGCAAACGCCCATAAAAGTAACATTTCAGCCTCTGCCAAGTATTTTGACTGAGCTTTGGGTCATCAGCTCAGAGATGTATTTTGTTGTAGGAAGCACTGCAGCACTGTGTCCCCCATTGCCTGTACAGGACCACACACACACACACCCTTACAATGCGCTTGGAGACGGCACCATTGTGTGGGGAGAATGAGGTATTGCAGTTAGAGTACAGGCTTATCCCATTATAGCCTACGCAGGGCTCTTCAACTGGCGGCCCGCGAGGTTATTTACTGGCCCTTTAAAAAAATGTAATCTCTAGCAAGCGCATGAGCTGTTCTCCATTCTTGCATCTCTCGCTCGCTTTAGTCCTGCAGCCACTGCACCTCAGCCCATTGAACAAGTTAGGCTACATTACAATTAATTACATTTGTACATAAGCTGAACGTAAGTACAGTAAGTGCCATAGTTTAGTTTCAACCTAAATTGCCAAGTTGGAGTTTATGAACTATAGCCTACTAATATTTAACAAGTTGCACCACACACATAGTTTCTGTCAACAATATATCGCAAAAACACGGGCACAATTTCTGCAAAACTTGGTGGAAAGGTGGAGCAGATCAGACTCAAAGGGAATTTCAAAGTATTTCTATATAGTAGCCTGGCTATTGCCGATGTCCTTCATTTCTTCACGTCTTACAACATAAACAAATGCAATAATAGTCTAGTGAAGTCAGAAATGAGCCTGTCTAAAGGCCTCTTGGAAATCATGTGGCATGTTACATTAAATGCGCACTCAATTGCGATTCGAAGCAAAAAGTATCACTGATAGCGAAGGTAAATTGCATATTTGTAAATGTGACGACGGCAAAACGTTTTGTGGTTAAAGTGAATCGTAGACTAGGCTATATAATAACCAAAGAAAGTAAATGAGATTTGCACCTCCGTTCGCCAAATAAAGGCCGTGGTTGTGTTTCTACAATATGTTGGCACAAAACGTAATTTCTGTCAGAAACCAAGTAGGCTAAACGTTTTCATTGTCATCGTTAACTATGACGATGCCCATGTTCAGTAGGCTATGTTTTTCATTTATTCGAGCAGTGACATAGGTTTAATGCATAGGGTAACGTGAGGTGCGTCAGAAAAAAGATGGGCCTGTCCCTCTCAAAACATGTTAAAATAGTGTGATTAGCAACCAGAATCCCGGGGGAGACACCCGGACCCCCGTGTTATTGTTATTAGGCGATTATGACTGGCCTGCCCCCACTGCTAAAAAAATTCTAGAGGTCATCTCATTTAAATGGTGGGAACGTCAAATGTAAGTAGGCCTATAAGTCAGAAGAGCTACATATGCGACTGATTACACATTTAATTCACCTGAACAGTGTTTGAATCCTGTTTGTAGGCTACTCACTGGAAATCTTGGACCTAACAGTTAATGTACAAAGCACAGATTCCATTACTGTTATCTGTTATCACAGATTTCATTCCATATTAGCCACCAACAACCGGCTAATGATGTTGTTATGCATGTACAAAATACAACATTTGAACACCCATATTGCTGCTGTTGTACTTCATTGTATACAGCTGTTAATGTGATTAGGCTACTCATATTTCAAGCCGCATTTCTCCGGCCCCTCAGTTGTGAAGCTTTTCATGAACTGGCCCCCATTACAAACTAATTGAATAGCCCTGGTCTACTGTATATCATTTTGTCATACTACACTCACTACGAAACATGATGTACTCAAATTTACCTTAAAATACCCCTTAATTTATAATAACAGCCCATGATTTGTAAAACAGTCCCTTAATTTCACCTTCAAATGCCATTCATCAAACAGACTCAAGTGTATCCCATTGTAAGGGTACCTTTAGATTGCATCCTATCACACGTTCTCCACTAGAGGGCGTCCGTTATTTTCTCAAAAGGAAAGGGGGACACCTTTGTTAACACTGTCATCATGTACTGTAGAGGACATTTCACTATGGAGCACTTTTCCATTGAAACCTTGAATACCAAGGTTAGATCATTGTAATCGCACCTGAGACGACACTGCGGTTTTCTCCACTAGAAGGTCAACGGGGGAGTACCCAGTTTTCACAGACCATAATAATAATAATAATAATATAATAAATAATAATACTTGTACAGTACCAGATTTTGTCTATTTCTAGTTAGTACATCGGTAACTTTGTCTAGGTTATTTTTAAACCCCTGCCACTTCTTTCCATGTCTATCCACAGAGCAAACCGTTACACTAATTTTTGGTGCCCTGCCAGTACTGTTTTGGCTGTTTCACAACTCTATTTCATAATAGAGAACACGAGAGGCCATGTGGATACGTGTACAACAAATACCATACACTGTAAACTTATATCATATGTTCCCAGCAAGTCTATTTTGAGTGGAGCATTGCTTAATTTGTCTATAACACTCATCGCTTTGTCATTAATGGGTCGTGAAAGGACCTTGTTGTCTTCAAATAATTAGAGCACTCCACCTCTTACTTTAAAATAGGCCTACTTATTATTGTGTGCTTCTGCATGCTTTTCTTAAATTCTGCTAGGCCTACTTGTCTTTTCAGTAAACAAATTTCATACAATCTAGCCTACCCATTTAATCTATAGGCCTATGACCAGTGTTGGGAGTAATGTGTTACAAAAGTAATGTAATTACTGTAATATATTGCTGTTTGCGGTAACGCGGTAATGTAAGGCATTACACAAAAAATTGGGTAATATTTTACTCCGTACAAACTTCAGTAACGCGCGTTACAATGCATTTTAACCAAAAAATAAGCAGTGTTTTGTTTTGATACATATTCGCAAACACCACCGCGAGAACAACAGAGGAGAAAAAATCCGCGCAAAATAGTAGAACGTTATCTCCTGATACTGGTTGAAGATGACTGTGGCTGCAGCGGACTCTATTTGCGGGATGGACATAAGCCTACGCTCAGAGACAAGGATATGAAGAACATAATAGTTAAGTGCACTTTGTGCGAAACCGAAAGATCTCACTATGGCTCGCGAAATAGCACAAGTTATTTAATGAAACATCTAAAGTGGCGCCACGCTAATCTTTTTGATTCTTGATTAAACACAAACTTCTAGTGCATGTCAGCTTTGAGCTGTGAACTTGAATTCACAATTGAACTTAAAGAGAATAAAGGGATAGAAATGCAGAAAAAAGATTGTGTAGCCTGGCAGTGCCACCGCTCCCACCACGCGCATCACGCACTTTGCGTAGGACACCAAAGGACAGAGGGGGCACCCACATGTAACCAATGAATAGTAGCTTTACTGCAAACTGCATTTCACTCTTCATCAATAGCGTTTACAATGTCACAATGCACTAACACCATGGTACATGCAAGTTTGATACTTTTTGGGTTCTCTCAATCTCCACCACGTAGTGCTAGAATGGAATTGGTGGGTCTTCAATAATTCGTTTTCCAAGCATTTACATGAAGCACATGATATGCCGAGTTGACAAAAAAATAATCCATTCAGATATAGGTGGATACCAGGCTCATAATTCACTTTTATTTGCAAAACGAAATGTGAAGCAACATGTTATTGCATACTTTCCAAAGCAATGAAGGCTGCTTAAAACAACTTAACATTGTGCATATTATTGTTAATATTGTGCTATCAATGTAACTCAACAAACAAGGCTTGTAAACAAGAGCTGGCAAAAAGGCATTATGAGAACGTAAAGATCAATGCTCTTAAAGTGACAGTGCACCATTTTTAAGAAAACAGCATGAATGTTTAAAAACACACAGTAATGGTCTGTAAATAATATACCTTTTATTTTACTTTAGGTTTTTGAGTTATCATTTAAATGTCACTCACTCAAAACCACTCACTTAGGGCACCAAAATGGTCAGTAGGCCACCATCTTGACATGTCTTTATTAAAGGAACCGTATGTAAAAAATGTATTTCAATTAATCATAAATGGCCCTGATATGTCACTAGACATTAAGAAATCATGTTATTTCAAATACTTATATCACTGACAACAGTAGTCTGGCCAAGATATTGTCATTTAAAGGAGAATTCCGGTGTGATATTGACCTAAAGTGTATTGAAACATGATACCGAGTGTGAACGTATGTCTCATAGCCCATCTCGGCTTGTCCCCTGCACTCCAAAATCTGGCGCTAGTTAGCCGATGCTACCAACAGCTTTTTCAATAGTGGTGCTTCGGCATCGGGCTAGCCATGCAAATAAATCACTGTTTTACACCCATTTACGAGGCTCAATGTATCTCCACACTTCATTGGTAGACTTCCGAGGGCCCTGACATTTAAAACGAGACATTGAGAACTTTGAAAAAGCACTGGTAGTTTACTTACAAGACGATTTATACAGACAGTATCTTCACGAAGTGTAGCGTTTGCAGCCATCTTGAATTTAGTCACGATAAGTCGAGCAACGAGTAAGAATGAACAGCTATGATAAGGGATCAGATTCCAAAAATAATTCAGTGGAAATGCATGGATTCCAGTTGCTGCTACTGGAAGAAACTGGAATCCATGCATTTCCACTGAATTATTTTTGGAATCTGATCCCTTATCATACCAGTTCATTCTTACTCGTTGCTCGACTTATCGTGACTAAATTCAAGATGGCTGCAAACGCTAAACTTCGTGAAGATACTGTCTGTATAAATCGTCTTGTAAGTAAACTACTAGTGCTTTTTCAAAGTTCTCAATGTCTCGTTTTAAATGTCAGCCCTCAACTGATATTGATGTTGTCATGTTGTGTTTTGGCCTGATGTGCCACCCTCCACCTATCTACTAATCACAAAGACAGTAGTGTTTCGGCATCCGTGTTGCCAGCTCTGCCAGTCAGAGGTGAGGGGAAGGGGATACATCCCTCTACAGTAGTTTGAAAGTGATTGCAGTACCAGTTTTGGCCACAATCTAACATACAGTTTCTTTAAGCTTTGATTTACAATATAGTAGGCTCTCTATTGATTTTAATGAGCAGGCCTAGGCCTTAGAGTTACAGTATTTATATCACAATTTACCAGACTTTGACCTTTTGTCGGTTTTTAACAAAATTCTGACTATGATTGAGCGTAATAAACTGCATTTCGAATGGCAAATCCATATTTCCAGATATTTTGGTGAAAGTAACTTAAAAGTAATGCAATAGTAGTGTAATGCCTTACAATTCAGAGACAGTAATATTATAATGTAACAAATTACTTTGAAATGTCAGTAATAAGTAATGCATAATACATTTCGATTTTGAAGTAACTTGCCCAACACTGCCTATGACTAAAAATATCAGAGGTAAGGCATGTTTTGGGTTAGAATCGCACATTTTTCAATCGTTGGATATATGTAGATCATGGCACAAGCATTTATAATAAGTGTCACTGTGATGTTCTTTCTAAATCACCTAAGGAATACGCCCACATTGGGGGGGGTATCATTGACCACAGCAGGTCCTCCGCTAAACAAATGCAATTTTCCATTTACTTTTTTTTTAGGCCTCATTAAACATTGAACTCATCAGCGTACGGATCGATAAATGTGCATTGTCGCGATTGGTTGCAGGACTAGTAAATTCCCAACATCCCAAAATTCCAAATATAGCTCAGGGATCCAATCAAAAGTTATTATTCGTGTCACGTGACTGAAGTTTGGAGTTTTACGTGAAAGGAACTATAGAAAGGAAGCAAACTGAGGGTACGAATGAATGCCTTATCTGGATAGGGGCAGCTGCCTCTTGAATTGCTTTTTACCCCTTTATTAATTGCCTTCTGTATTCATAAAGTTTGTGGTTGGAACCCGGTGTGCAATGCTTGATAAACACAATTCTTGTGAGTATTTTAAACTGTTCAAACATATTCACTTCGTTACTTTTGCTCAGCCATCCGTATTTGAGGCTAACTTAACTGTAATGTCAATTGAGCCGCGCCAGGTAGGCTAACGTTAACGTTACTGTCATAATAGTCTACTTCTACTACTAGCATACGACTAGTAGTTTTAATGGTGTTCCGTAACATAAAGAGAAATTCTGGTATTTTTTGAGAAAATCACTAGACCTAAGTAATGCTAGTATTGGGTGTGTATGGACGACGTTGTGTCCGTCGCGACGATTTCACTTAACTGTAACACGGTCTCAGTGATAAGCATTACTTTCATAAGGGCTAGATGGACAAATGTATGTTGTTAAAATTGTTTGGTGATGATCCAGATCTTAGTGTACCTGCTATAAGAGAAGGGTTTTGGTGTGAAGTCGCCAGACTTACTTGAGATAAGATCATTGCGTCGTTTGCATTCCTTCCGAGTGAACATTCTCAGGAGTAGACGAATTGATCTGAAACAACCTTTCCTGGAAGAGGAAATACAGGTATGCATAAAGTAGACAAAAAGACAAAAAAAAAAAGGCTGGCAGAGATCCATCTCGAGAAAAATGTTTTGCTGTAATAGTCAGCAAGAACATGAAAGACCTCGAGATTACAGCTGAACTCGTGTTCCCTGTGGTAAATACTGGACAGCCGAAGTCATATAGGGAAATTCAGAAATTATTGTAGTAATATTCTCTCGCTCTCTGTGTTAGAATGAAATCAGGTAAGGGGCTCAAATGAAAGTTAGGCTGCTTTCATAAACCTCATCCAACAACTTAGGCTAGGTGGTTTTCATTGCAGAGGTCTAATAAGTACAGAATGAGGACGTTCCAAAACCACCATCTAGCCACTGCTATGGTATGTGGTGTTGTGACTAAAATATAATTTTTACACCTCTACCTCTACCCCCCCAGGTTAGGTGCCAGGCTCGGGGCTGACGAAGCATATTGTGTGTGAGCGGTGACTGGCTCGCCGCCGAAGGCCTTGCTGCAATGTTGGGGCCACACACGGGAGGCTCACCCACCTCCCCCCAACCCTGGACTAGTGACGAGGGAGGGCTGAACGGTGACGGTCAGGGGGGCATGGCTAACCCTCCTCGCGGAGAACCAGAGTACATCATGAGGCTGGTGGAGGACCTGCGCAGGTTTGCAGACGTGCTGCTGAGCCTGAAGGACGCCTTCCTCGCTGAGGGTGAGTACCCCCCCCCCCCCCCCCCCCCATCCCCCTCCATCGTTGTTCCCATCATGACCTTCAGCTCAGCTCAAAGGGCGGTGATGTAGTCCCAAAAAAAGTCCTCAAGTCAGACTGGATTGCTGGATTGGTGTTTGAGGCCCGCACTTTCCTTATTATTATCTATTAAATTCCCTCAAACCCAACCAAAAGCATGCCTTTGTGGCCTGCAGTGCACATCGTGCTTCCTATGACCATGCCAGGCAGTTCAGCACAGGCTTGTCCTTTGAAGCACTCTGAGACTCCTATTATTTTATTAATCCTTCCGCTCTTCTCATTGCCTATTCCATTACCTATTCCATTCTCTACCAGCTTCTTTTTTGTATTTTATTTATTTTATTTATTTATTCTCTCTCTCTCTCTCTCTCTCTCTCTCTCTCTCTCTCTCTCTCTCTCTCTCTCTCTCTCTCCCTCCATCCCTCTCTTCTCGTCCTGCCATGACTGGGGTCGAGGGTGGCCTAATGGCATATAATGGTCTCCATACTTCCCTTCTTGTGCTGTGCTGATTCTACTTCATTAAAGCTGGGTGTTTGCATGCATGTGTCCATCGTAGAGGTCGGCATGGCACCTTGGCACTACTCAGTCTGGTCCGCCAGAGCAAAGGGGGGCGGTGTGTAAGGACGTTCCTCTACACACCCTCAATGGCTTGATATCATATCACACATGCCTGTGGTGTTGACCACAAGGCCCGACTCTGCGTTGGGAGAAATTGAGGCCTAACTCTGATGCCTGTGGCCAGGGAGCTTCCTGAGCGAGTGGAGGCCAAATGGGAGACCCTGAGCGCTGGAGAGACAGCACGCAAACATTCCAAGCGTTTTTTTTTCTTTCAGAAAGCTAGAGTAGAAGTATGTAAATTCCTGGACAGGAAGAATATGAAGCCTTGCTGAACCCCTTGGCTGAACAAGCCCACGACATGTGCATGAAAGGCCAGCTGTGTTTACTGTGCACCTGTGGTCCGTGGGTTAAGGCTGGAACCACTGGAATGTGGCGCTGCTGTGAATAGCTGTGGTCGTAGTGCCCCTTCTCTGTTCTTTGCAAACGCTCTGCCTGTTGTCTGTCTCGACCTATTTTATACAGTCTATGGTCTGGACTGTTGCTGTGTCCGTGTGCTATGTTCGCTGTTTGTGTTTGCTCTCGCATGTGTGCTCCTTGGTGAACATGTAGGCTTTTCTCGCGCAGTGCTCTTATTTATGTTTTGGCCTACTCGGCCAGTGTTCACAGTTTGTGTTTACCTTTTTGAATATGTCTGTTCTTATCTGTATACTTCCTGCTATCCCTGTACTGTTGTGTAGGGCTGGTTGGTTATGGCAAAAATCATTATCACTACTATTTTGCTCAGTATTGAGATCACAATTATTAAGCACGATTACTTCGTGATTTTTGGAACTGTCATTCATTTTCAAAACCTACATTTTTAAATTGAATTTTAAATATAATCCAACAGGAAAAAATACATGTAAAACGATAATGCACACAACAACTCAAGCCAAAAGGAGAGAATTGTTATGAAACTGTAGAAAAATAATTATTATATTTCGAGGGGTTTCATTCAGCAAGGGGTGTGTGTGTGTGTGTGTGTGTGTGTGTGTGTGTGTGTGTGTAATCTATTCTTTCTTCTTATGCCTCAGTGGGAGCTTTACTCTAGGCTTAGCTTCTTTCAAGAAGATTGCATGATCTTCACTTGTAAGTTGCTTTTGACAGAAATGCCTGCCAAATACACAATTGTTACACAAATGTTACACAACCTACATCTGAGAGACAAATCAGACACAGGAACCATCTCTCCCCCATCAGACACATTATCTCACCCCTCGTTTCCCGTAAATCAAGTGCCCGTGTGATTGGCCTGCACTGAGAGACCTGGTAAAGGTTTTCTGATTTGCGTGTCTGACAAATGAGATGGGAGAAGAGCTGACCTTACATGGTTTGTCATGCTGCAATCTCAGGCCTCATCTACTTCCTGGTGGCCATAGAGCCTCCCCGACTGTCTCGTCAGTGTCATAGCTTCAGTCACCATGGCAGAGGTTTCAAGGTGGTGTGATTGATGACATGTTGAGCTGAAGATGGATTCACCTCATTCACTCTGCCGTGTGCAGGAGTTAGCCGTGTCTTGGCTGCTTGACGCTTCTGCACTTTTTTTAGTTCCTCATGCCAGGCTACCCTTTTTGTGTTTTTCCGATTTCCTGTTTCCCACACCTGATTCACTGCCTCGTATGACCCCTGTGTGCTCTCCAGAAGCATGGGTTGGCAGTGAGTTATGGCAGCAAAGCTGAGAGTAGCGGAAGACCGAGGACAGGGCCAAGACGACTGGGGGGGTGGGGGGGTGCACAGGTTTCGTTTGAGGGGATGGTGCAGTTTCGAGAAGGCTAGAGGCAGGCTCAGACAAGTTGCATGATAACCTGCTGTTGACGGCGTCTGAGACCGTTTGTGTACAGTGCTACATTTCTATCGACAGAGTTTTCGGGTAACGGAAAGAGGCCATTTGGGTTTCTCTTAGCATATTGTCGTAGACTATGGCTATAGGATGAGGATAGTATGTGTAATAAAAAAATTATAGCTATTAATATATATAATATAATATAATAAAATTATAGCTATTAATTGAATGTTAGTCTCTTTTTTCCCCAAATCTTCAACAGCTTATTGTCACTCTCTTATCCTTGAAAAGAAGGCTCATGGGCCTCAAGAACTGTTTCACTCAGAGTAGTCTTTCACACTAAGCTTTTAGAAACCTAAGCAGTCAACTCTGTGTGTGTGTGTGTGTGTGTGTGTGTGTGTGTGTGTGTGTGTGTGTGTGTGTGTGTGTGTGTGTGTGTGTGTGTGTGTGTGTGTGTGTGTGTGTGACTGACTGACTGACTGACTGACTGGGGAAGGGTGGAGTAATTATGGGTGTCAGCAAGGTGACTGGGGTGTTTACACGACGAGTTCCACCAGTGCAGAAACACTGTATTTTTTCTCACCTACGTCAGACTTAGTTCTTGGCTCAGGTTTACTGCCGTTAAATAGACCTTCCTCATTATACCCTGTTTTATCTCCTTTGGTTACACAAGCGGATATTTGAATAAAAAAGGTTGGACTTTTGAGGAAATAGCATAGTTATGAAGAAATGATGTTTACAAAGAAAGAGTTTTTTTTTTTTTTTTTGAGTACAAACTACCAGTAGATTTCTCTCTCTCTCTCTCTCTCTCTCTCTCTCTCTCTCTCTCTCTCTCTCTCTCTCTCTCTCTCTCTCTCTCTCTCTATATATATATATATATATATATATATATATATATATATATATATATATATATATATATATATATATATATATATATATATATATATATATATATACACACACACACACTCTTTGTTGTGTTAACTCCTTGATTCTGTTTGACTTGAGCAATATGAAATATGTAAATGTTCTTCCATAGTGAAATATGCAATGTAACTGAATGTTTGTCTAATGTCTAATTTGCACACTCTCCCTCCCCAGAGGAGCCGGCCAGTGCTCAGCGTGTGGTCCAGGAGCGTCTGACGGAGCTGCTGCGCATCCTGAGGGCCATCATCGCCAAACACCCGACTCTCAACTCCACTCACATTCTGAGTGCCACAGGGAACCTCATCGCCAAGGTCAAAGGTCAGCATCCCAGCCGCCCTCCTCTCAGGCCCATAGCTCTTTCACTCTCCCTTTCGCACTCCTCTCTCTCTTTCCTTCTCTCTCTCTCTCTCTCTCTCTCCCCCCCTCTTTCTTTCTCTCTCCATGTTGCTGTGCTGTGGAGCCCTGTGCTTGCGCTGTAGTCTCTCCACTTCAGTCTCCAGTCTCTCCCTCCCCCTCTCTCTCTCTTTCCCCTCTCTCTCCTCTTTCTCTCTCTCTCTCTCTCTCTCTCCCTCTCTATCTATCCCTCCCTCTTTCTTTCTCTCTCTCTCTCCCTCTCTCCACGTTGCTGTGTTGTGGAGCCCTGTGCTTGCGCTGTAGTCTCTCTCGGCTTCAGAGACTGCTCCAGCAGAAACTCGACCCCTGCAGGTGGTGGGAGTTCCTCCGTCCGCCTCCTGCCTCTGGAATGTGGGCCCGAGAGAGCCGCGGCGCTCCTAGCATTCCTGCAGCATCGGAGTGGCTGGTGACGGTGGAGCTGTTGTCTCAGCTCCAGCTCCTCCGCCTCCACTCAGGCTCACTTTGAGCTACTGCAGTGTTTCCCATACATTGACTTATTTGTAGCGGCCCACCACAATATCAACATTGGCCACCACACAATGATATTCCAGGTTGTACTAAATTGTGCTTAAATCTGGTTAGCATCATAACCACACTGTGTTAATTGTTAAAAACTGTTGTATTCAAGTTAATTCTGCAAACCAACCACCACAAATTAAATTCAATTCTGTGGGAAACGCTGTCCTGTCCCTGCTCTTCAATCACAGTGAGGTCTATCAGTGTACTTCGAAGCCAGATTAGCGGTATGTTGACCTAAAGTCAGAGGAGCATTCAAATTTTGGCAAACAGAGGTGAACCCTCAAAAAGCTTAAAAGAAAATCGGTTTCCTTCTGCCAAAAACATGTTTTCATTGAAGTTTTGAATTTGTTAACTTGAATTTGAAGTGTTTTGTGTTAATGTTTCAAACTTTAAATGGCAAGTAACCAGGCAATCGTTCGGCCCTTTGCTGAATTTGAACGGTCCACTGGCTTAAGGCTGAACATACCACTAATCTTGCTTTGTAGTATGCCCCTCAGGTGCATTGAATAAGCAACAAATCAGTCTATGTGTGTCTGAGCATTGCAATTGGGATACTGTACATACAGAGAAACAGGTTGGTAATCTTCACATCTGGGTGTATAGCCCTCTCCTGTTCCAGTTCAGTGTCTCTACACACTGTGAGGGGTTTATTGTCTCAGTTTTTCTAAGATTTTTAGATTAGATGTGACTTTGATTTCGCAATTAGTTTCGGTTCTTTTGTGTATTGTGTATTCATTAGTCATCAGTAGTCATTTGCTTAGTAAAGGAGAGGATGTTAAACAAGGTCAAGGTAGCTGTGACGCTGCTACTGTGGCCAAAATGGTGGAATATCCCTTTAAGCTGCATTCAGACAAGAGGACACTAGGAGCTATGTAGCGACAAGAGATCATAGATTAGCATTCAATGGAATTCAGCTCCTTGTAGCAATCACAAGTGAAATCATCACTGGCGCTGAGTAATGTTTTAGCAATCACAGGCGAAATAATCACTGGCGCGGATTAATGTTGTGCAACAAAGTTTTAAGGTGACAAGCAAATCACCACTTTCTGTATGCAGATTAACAGATAAAAGAAAGATTACTAATTACCTCATATAATCTATCAAATCTACATGACTGATGAACATAAGCATGTCCTCATTCTACTACATCTCCTAAGACTGTATAGTAAATGGAGGCTGAGAGTCACTGACAAGACAGAAGATATGTCAACTAATGCATTTAAGCAGTGTGTTCCATGATTGTCCTGCCACCTGGACACCCGATTTCCTCACCAGCAGAGATGTAGTGGAGGCTACTGTAAATGCAAGTAAACTCAGTTTATTCACCTCTGAAATTTCAGAAATAGAGTTTATCCACCTCTCAAGAGTTTATTCACAAATTGCAACTTTTAACATTCAAAAACCACACTGTATTATCCACATTCACAATATGTACACTCTAGAAACCATTTAATACCACTGATATTGTTATAAACATTGGACAACAACCTCCACCATCAACAAACCAATTTCAATACCGCACGGCACAGTCCACCTCACAGAATTCATAGTTTTTACCACTACATCCTTGCTCACCAGTCCAGAATCCAGATCATGTGTTGCCTCCGCCACCGCCTCCTCTGTTTGTTCTGTCTTCTCCTCGTGAGCAGCAAAAGTGTCAGGTTTCTTATTCTTATTTGGACTCCTTCCCTCTCCCTCAGGGTGTGTGTGTGTGTGTGTGTGTGTGTGTGTGTGTGTGTGTGTGTGTGTGTGTGTGTGTGTGTGTGTGTGTGTGTGTTTGTGTGTGTGTGTCTCATGTATCAGACCCTGATGAGGTACTGTACGCAGGCAGAATGCTGGCTCGTCACCCAGGCAGCTCTACAGCTGGGCTAAGCCAGGCGCGTAATTTAAGCGTTCCGTTCCTGGAGCAAATGCTGCAACAATTAGCTTCCACTATAATCAATGGAACTGGCTACACCAGATGCAAGAACGGTGAACACATTAGAAAAAATTACACCAGTCTTCTAAAACACGCTCTGAGAACAGAATTGTGCAGTTGTATGCCTTGTCTAGCCTGGCTGTTAGATTGCAGCCTATCCAAGAGCAATTTTAGGCAGGGATCACATTGGCCAGTGGCAAGCGTAACGCAACGCTCAAACCATAATAAGTTCGGTAACACTTTACTTGACGGGTGAGTTCATAACACATTCATAGCAGCTGTCATAAACTGCACATAAAGCATTCATGACTTTTATTTTGACAAGTTGTCGTCGTTCTGTCTTCCACATTCATGAAAGGTTTGGTATGAATGTTGAGTCATGTCTCATGAAACAGTCATGAATGCTTTATGTGCAGTTTATGACAGCTGCTATGAATGTGTTATGAACTCACCTGGCAAGTAAAGTGTTACCATAAGTTCTATCTCGTTCCTATGGTAACACAAACGGTTTCCCTTAACTGACAATTGAATACGCTCGTGTTACACTTTGAAAGTTGAACCAAGTTCAACGCTCAGCTTGTTCAACGCTAGTGTTACGCTAGCCCTGCCACCGTTCCGCTGCGGAACCATAGAGAACAATAGGAAACCTGCAACTTGCCCCTGGTCAGTGTGATCCACGCCTTAGAACATTAAGTAGAAAGAAACATCGCTATCTACTGTCCTGGCCCCCATTCACATGTTACAATATTATGGACAATGTTAAACAGGTGTCATTTGGTTGAAATAACATTGCATTTTTGCCACTGGCATACTGTACATTTTTCTCTGATTTTGAATAGGCACAGAATCTTTTGTACGTTTATAAATCATGCTTTTATATATTTCTATTTGATCTCATTCTTTTGCCGTTTGGTGTCATGTTTTCAGGACGTTAGCTTGATGTCCTCAGGAAGTTTGTCTGAAAGCCATGTGATTGCTCACTTTCCCCAGGCGTAAACTTTAAGGAAGTCAACAAAGAAAACAAAGAGACTATTTTTGGCGACATACACACATCCATCGACTCCCTGGCGTTCACCTTTGGCAATGTGTAAGTGAGCTGTTTTGGCGTGTTCTTTTTGGTCTCTTTTTATTTGGCCGCGCTGCTTGTTCACATCGCGTTGGCCGACGGCAGCTGAATACAGCTGCCCCTTTTCTACCCTCCTGTAACTAACCACCGTTCGTGCCCCCCTCCCCACCCCCACCCCCCCCTTCCTCCTGCAGGGTGTCGGACTTCCTGATGGGAGATGTGGACAGCACCTCCAACTTGGGGCTCAGCAAAAGCAGAAGCTTGGTGAGTGGTGATCTTTACCTTTCCCCACGTCCTGCTTTTGATTCCTTTGTGTCTATGCAGACTCTGTAAATCTCTCCACCTCCTCCAAGTTTTGCTCTGCTTTCTCTCTCTCTCTCTCTCTCTCTCTCTCTCTCTCTCTCTCTCTCTCTCTCTCTCTCTCTCTCTCTCTCTCTCTCTCTCTCTCGGCATACCGCGAGGAGGAGAGATGTAGAGAGTGGATGTGGGCAAGAAATGTGAGATAGAGAGACCAGTGATAGGTTGACATGAAAGCAACAACATGTGGGATTATAGGAGAGACATGCTTGATTGATTGCTTTGATTGCATTGATTGATTGCTTTTGCTTGCATTGATTGATTGCTTGATTGTGCATGAGGCATCAACACCATGAAAGAGCTGTCAAAGGCCTTCATGTCTGAGAGTTGGTGTGGTATAACATGGAGGTAATCAACATGATCCCTGATCCTGATCATGTAATAAATGGTTTGGGTAACACTTTACTTGACAGTATCGACATAAGAGTGACATGACACTGTCATGAACACATGACACTGTCATGACACATGAAACCTAACTCTAACCCTAACCCTAATCCTAACCTCTAACTTTAATCCTATAACCCCAACCCTAACCCTAACTCTAAACCTAACCCTAAACCTAAACCTAACCCCAACTTGTTATGACAAAAACCGAATGTCAATTAATAACAGAAGCGTTGTCATGAACGTTTATGACCTCTTTATGACATGTTAACGACAGTATCATGTCACTCTTATGTCGACACTGTCAAGTAAAGTGTAACCATGGTTTGTAAACGTGTGTGTTTGTGTCCAGTCTTTTGACAATCTCACCAGTGATGCAGGGGAATATGGTCGAGGCACAGGGGACGTAACAGGTGAGTGAGCGTTTCGCCAGTAGAGCCATCTTCGCTTTTTGGTCCTTCGTTTTTTTTTTAGTTTTTTTGTCTTCTATCGCTGTTTTCTGTCCTGACCATGGAATGGTCTCCTCCCCTCTCCCCCTTTTCCCCTGCATGGAGATTCTTTACCTCCTCCCTTTATTGTATCTTCTATATCCTTCTGCTCTTTATTTATCCCATCACGCCCCCTCCTCCTCCTCCTCCTGGCCCTGGTCTGTGTTTCAGCGCCCCCCTCCCCCCTCCCCTTGCCCTTGTGGCCTCCTGCTTCAGTGGTGTTGAGATTCCTGAGCTGTTTGAAATGAGAATCACACGTGGAGCTGAACCAGAGAGAGGATGTGCGTGCGTACGTGCATGTGTGTGTGTATGTGCGTGTGTATGTGCATGTGTGTTTGTGTGCGTGCATGCATGTCTGGGCATTATGAATATATGTATGTGTATGTTTGTTAGCAGGCTAATTCTCGGGCTAAGTCTGTGTTTGTGGTATTTAGGTGTGTAGGCCCAGTGATTTATGTGTAATGATTGTGCCTACACGCCTACACACACACACAAATCATATATCATTGTGTGTGTGTGTGTGTGTGTGTGTGTGTGTGTGTGTAGGCCCATTGCCTGATGTGGATGTGAGCCAACTGAAGAATGGTCGTGGGGTGGAGTCCGCTCTGCTCTACGCTAAAGCCTGGAGCAAGTACACTAAAGACCTTCTGGCCTGGGTCGACAAGCGCATAAGCCTGGGTGGGTCTACTACTCTCTCTCTTACTGTTTTTCTCTGTCTCCTCCATACAATCGCTCTCAGTCTCGCGTTCTCTCTCTCTCTCTTGCTCTTTCTCTCTCTCTCTCTCTCTCTCTCTCTCTCTCTCTCTCTCTTGCTCTTTCTCTCTCTCTCTCTCTCTCTCTCTCTCTCTCTCTCTCTCTCTCTCTCTCTCTCTCTCTCTCTCTTGCTCTTTCTCTCTCTCTCTCTCTCTCTCTCTCTCTCTCTCTCTCTCTCTCTCTCTCTCTCTCTCTCTTGCTCTTTCTCTCTCTCTTGCTCTTTCTTTCTCTCTCACTCTCTCGCTCTTGTGTGAGGGGATACAATTATCTGCATACAAATGTTTCTTTGTTTTTTTTTTGTCTTGTCAATAGATATTGAATGTGCCAAAGGCTTGGCCAAGATGGCAGAATCTGCAAAGACGCTGTTCAGCCAACAGGTAGCACTGATGCACACATACAGTAAATGAGTAATCCTACCCTAGGAAAGAAGAACCCATATTTTCAAGCTACTTTTAAGCCATACAACGGCCTGATAATCAGTCGAGTTCAATTCCTGAATCTATTAGGGGTTTGCATGGCGTGTCATCAGATCGGGACGTCACCATATTGGAGATACTCTCCTCATTAGAAAGCATTAGGCACTGAAGTAAATCCCTAACATCGTCAAGGAAAATGGTTAATTATTGCCTTGTTTTAGGTTGTACCAATAGGTCAGACCGAGAAAAACATCTGGAGTAGGTATCGACTTCCTAAAGTTATTTAACAACCAGGGAGAAAGAAGAATAATGCCAGAAGTTATCAAAGAGGAAGGAGAGCGCTTGTGGTTGGACCTGGTACTCCCTCTCCCTCACCCAACTCATATGGATCTGCGCTGCCAATAAACCGTAATTTCTCGAAATATCGCGCCTTTTCTTGTGGTCCAAGCCTTTGCATCTTGGACGCGTTTTGATGAGCTTTTCTGTTGTTTAGACATGGTTATAGTCACTTAAGGGATCCAAAGTGCATAATACTCCATTGTCCTTCATTCAGTGCCTCCAACATGGCCATGCAGCTGGGTTACCGCCCAGAACGTGACGTCCGTGCAAACCCCTAATATCACTTTGGATAAAATCATCTGCTAAACACCAGTCAACTTTAACTTTACTTATATCTGTATTTAGAGGTGCTGTACTGTACTGTTACTATACACCCTTAGTGTCAATTGTATCATGCACACACAGATTCCCACGGATTACATAGCAAGACTGTCCTGTCTTTTCCCTGCGTCTCCCCCTTTTCAGGATTACATGCCGTTCAGAGAGATCTACATCTCTGCTTTCAAAAAGGACGTTGAATACAGTCAGCTCCTTCTGCAGACGGCCGCTGCTCTCCAAACCAATAAGTTCATTCAGGTGAGTTTTAACGTTTTATTGTCACATTACATTATCATTAACTTGGACATCCCAAAAATAAACAGTTTATTGAATTCTGTTACCTTTTATTACATTTTAACTATTATTATCTACTCCTGGCCTCTCCTCTTCTCCTCTCCTCCCCTCTCCTCCTCCTCTCCTCTCCTCCTCCCCTTCTTCTCTCCTCTTCTCCCCTCCTCTCCTCTCCTCCCTTCCTCCTCCCCTCCTCTCCTCCCCTCCTCATTTCCTCTCCTCCTCTCCTCTTTATCAGCCTCTCCTGTCCAGAAGGGCTGAGCTGGATAAGCTGAGAAAGGAGCTCAAGGAGCAGTGGCAGAGGGAACAGAAGAGAATGGTACACAACCATGACTATGGCTCCTACTGCACTCTACCATACGCATCCCTGACTACTGCTTCTACTACACTCTACCATACGCAACCATGACTACGGCTCCTACTACACTCTTACCATGGCAACCCTGACTACGGCTCCTACTACACTCTTACCATACGCAACCCTGACTACGGCTCCTACTACACTCTTACCATACGCAACCCTGACTACGGCTCCTACTGCACTCTACCATACGCAACCCTGACTACGGCTCCTACTACACTCTTACCATACGCAACCCCAACTAATTGTCAGAAGACAATTCCTGAAAACATGCGAGTAGACGGTCAAATGTGTGATACTGAATTGCGGAGTTTTTTGGGGTGGTCCTAAATATTGGGGTATAGACCCTTTCAAGAGAGTACCATTATCAGCATCATAGTTGGCTTCCGTTTTAACATTCCATAATCCATATGTTATCTTAATGCAGAGGAAGTAGATTGGGAACCAAATAGAACGTTCAAGCATTGTTTTTGTTTTTATTGTTGAAAGGGTCTATTGATGATAACAGTTCTCTACTTAGCATGACACCTCCACTTGAAGGGCTAAGTACACCTGCTCAGACACGAGTGCAGTGCTCTACGCTTTCAACATTTATTACATTACATTCCGTTGTTCTCAATACAACTCCGCACACCAGCATCGCACTTTGCTGCTGCCACTGCCGTGTAAATTATGATTCAGTTCTATTGTCGGCGCCGCTCCATAAAATCCATTGTTCATCCAGGGTTTGCTAGTTAAAACTTCGGCACTGATGTGCGTGGCAGCAAGTGATGGTGAACACCGGCGTCGGTGTACACCGGGCTTTACAGGCCAAAAGTTAATTGGGATAGTGAATAGTTGGAACACGTATGGTAGGAGTTTTCCGCCTCTATAAGTTAGTGTTTGTCATGCCTCAGTGATTTGTTGGGTTACACCAGAGACTTTCTAATGAGGAGACCCACACACGTTGGTGGCGGCACATTGGTGGTGGCAGGGTTCAACTCTGGTGTGCGGGATTGTATTGAAAGCACACACACACACACACACACAGAAGCAATGTGATCATTGAAATCAATGTAAACGTTGAAAGTGCACCACACTCACGTTGGCACCTATGTGCGGAGGACTGTCAACACCTTGCCTTTGAAGCACAGAAGAGAAGTGTTGTAAATTTGATTGACTGCTGAGCTCAAAATATCAACAGCCGTTTTAAAAAATCTTCCGATCAGCGGACATTAAAAAATTTCCCATCAAGTAATCAAAAAAAACAAAAAGAAATTGCATACCGAAGGAGCAATCCCTGCTGCTGTTTTATTGAGACGTGTCCGTCGTTCCCTGCGCAGCACGAGGCCGAGGCGTTGAAGAAGAAGGCCTACCAGCTGCAGGTGCAGCGGAGGGAGGAGTATGAGAAGGCCCGCGGCGCCTCCAGCCGCACCGACGAGGAGCAGACCAGTGGGGGGCGCCAGCGAGACAAGAGGAGGAGGCTGGAGGAGGAGGCCCTGCTCAAGGTGGCCTCTCATGGCTTGAAGTTACACTCGCAGTTTGCTAAGAAAAGGGGGCCTCAGTTATGTTGGGCTTAATTTCCTCTCCATTGTAGTGGAGGAAAAGTAGAATTTTGTCTTCTGTAAAAGTTTAAAGGTAGCATAACTAAAAAAAAAAAAAAGTTCTAACTGCTTTACCAGTTAAAATGAAGCTTAACATAATACCGAATAACACACACGCAGACACACACATACACCAACAACACACACATTGCTTTACAGGACTCCATCTGATGGTGGATGGTCTGACTGGTGGACATGAGTGTGTGCACTAATTTGACTAAATCTTAAAGGTTTTGTGATTAAAGTGGAGACATGCATGTCATTTCTATCAGAGGATGAAGCATTGGGATGAAGCATTGGAATTTGGAAAGCACAATATAGTGGGACTGCTACTGATCTTTGCAGAAAGCAAGTTGCTTTATGATATTGTCTAGTGTGTTTGTGTTTGTATTTGTATGTGTGTGTGTTTGTGTATGTGTATGTGCATGTGCGCACTCGTTGAGAAGGTTTTTGCTAAGAAAGCTTTGTTGTCGTCCCTCAGATGGAGGAGACATTACAAAGTGTGTGTGTGTGTGTTTGTGTGTGTGCATGTGCATGCGTGTGGGAATGTGCATATATACGTTTGTGCATGTGTGCAAACCTTTAGATGTTTTTTTCTAATAAAGCGTTGCCATTTTCCCTCAGACCGAGGAGGCGCCAGAGCATTATGAAGTGTGTGTGTGTGTGTGTGTGTGTGTGTGTGGGGGGGGGGGGGGGATGCGCATATACGTTTGTGCATGTGTGCAAACCTTTAGATGGTTTTTGCTAATAAAGCGTTGCCATTTTCCCTCAGACGGAGGAGGCGCTCGAGCAATACAAAGTGTGTGTGGCCGAGGCAGAGAACAGGAAAGCTGCGCTGGCCAGCACCCAGTCCGGCATCCTCACACAGATACGAGAGCTGCTGTTCCAGTGTGACCTGACCCTCAAAGCGGTTAGTCTGCCACTCTCTGTCTGTCTCTCTCTCGCACACACACACGCACACGCACACGCACACACACACACACACACACACACACACACACACACACACACACACACACAGTCAGAGGTATTTGCATTTCTGCAAGCAGTGTCCACATACCCATTCATCTAAAGGAACACTTCCTCCTACACTTCCGCCTAAATCAACAAACAAGTTAACAAAGTGGCTTGTTACGCAAACATTCAGCCATTGACCTCACAGGCTTGGCAAAAGCAGAAAGGGAATTTTGTAGGTAGACCTTTGGTAGGTTTTTGTAACCAACATGCTTTCAAGGCTACTTATTACATTGTTTTTCGAACTACTGTTTACCAATATGCTGTGAACTGTTCTAATCCTGCTAAATGCAAATACAGGTTTCTACAAAGGTGTCTACACATGTTTCACTGGTGTGAAACAAATCAGCGTTGTGTGCATATTTGTGACACTGTAGTTTATGACAGTTTTGTGTCATATTTGTATCACACACACACACATTCTTAGAAAAAAATGTATGCATATACACCAACCCTCTCATTGATTTACTGGCATTTAAATTATACATTCCATGTCTATTCACATCAAGTTACACACAGACTGATGTGTGTGTGTACGTGTACACGTGTGTGTGTGTGTGTCTGTGTGTTGATACCGGTGTGTGTGTACCTGTACACTGTGTGTGTGTGTGTGTATGTATGTATGTACCTGTACACGTGTGTGTGTGTGTGTGTGTGTGTGTGTACGTGGCAGGTGACGGTGAACCTGTTCCAACTCCACCGGGCACAGGCGTCCAGTCTGCCGGCGACGCAGCACAGCCTGAGCGAGCGGGCCCGCCGCTACCAGCCCGGTCAAAGCTACACACACTTCCTCAGCAGCCTGCCTCGCGAGCACACACACCTCAAAACACGCTCCTATGACCTCACTAGGTCAGGCTTCTTTTTGTTCTTTTCATTGCTGTCACTTCAGTGGTTTATTTAATCATATACTTCATTTATTTAATCATATACTTCATTTTTTACTACATTTTTTACTACATTTTTTACTACATTCATTTATTTATTTAATCATATACTTCATTTTTTACTACATTTTTTAATCATATACTTCATTTTTTACTTAATTTTTTGAATCATATGCTTGTTCTTTTTTTATTAAGTAATCATGTGTCCTGATGTCTGTCTGTCTGTCTCTGTCTGTCTGTCTACCAAAACAAAATTGTATGTGTGCTACGGGAAGACTGAATTTCCCAGAGGGAATGTCCATCCATCTATCCTAGCTCTGTATGATGTTCCTGAGGCTTTATTGATCATATCAGTCATGCCTCCTAACACCAGTGTCCCCAGTATTTGGAATTATGAGGAAAAGATTGTACCCACCTCACTGTGTGTGTGTGTGTGTCTGTGTGTGTGTCTGTGTGTGTGTGTGTGTGTGTAACAGCTTGGGCTCCAGGGATGAGGTGGACGAGCTGCGGAGCGCATCTCAGCGGAGGGCCAGTGGGGGAGACTTTGGAGGTGGCGGTGGCAGCGACTCTGAGAGTGCAGGGGGCAGCAGCGAGTCGCACTCCATAGACTCCCCTGTAGCCAGTCCAGGTGCAGCCACACACACACGCAGGCACGCACACACACACGCACACACACAGAGTCGTTCTCATGAAATCGACATTCTTAATGAAACCAAAACGAATCGCTCATACAAACACACATATAAAAAGGTATACATATACACACACATTAGAACACGCAGTTCATGTCAAGATGCGCAACCTAATACTAACTAATCTGAACACTTAAATAAAACACACACACACACACATAGTTTCTGTATGTTGTAGCTGTGAGAACAATAGAATTGACTGTCAGCTGATGTCCTGCAGAAACTATAGGCCGAGGGCTACCCAGAACACCGTCCACTGGAACCATGTCATCTGCAGACGACCTAGACGTGCGAGATCCAGACAACGGTGAGTGTGTGTAACACAGATAAATATTCACACACACACAGAATATTAACACATGCACATGTTAGGAAATCCACCAGCGTTATCAGACTCCAGACACTGTGAGGTGTTATTGTGAAAGTGTTTGGTGTGTGTGTGTGTGTGTGTGTGTGTGTGTGTGTGTGTGTGTGTTGGGGGGTTTGTGTTGTGCAGGCCTTGGAGACGGGCAGGGGGAGATGGCCAGTTCCACCGGGCCCTTCCAGAATGTCCAGATGTCCAAAGCCGCTCAGACTCACCGCTTGCGAAGACTGCGAGCGCCAACCAAGTGCCGTGAGTGTGACGGCCTGGTGGTGTTCCATGGAGCAGAGTGTGAGGAGGTATATAGACATACACACACACACACACTCACACACACTTCATTATTGGAGTACGGACACCACACACACACACACACACACACACACACACACACACTATTTAAGCACACACACTTCATTATTGGAGTACAGACACCACACACACACACACACACACACACACACACACACACACACACACACACACACTCACACACTTCATTATTGGCGTACGGACACCACACACACACACACACACACACACACACACACACATTATTTAAGCACACACACACACACACACACACACACACACACACACACACATTATTTAAGCACACACACTCACACTCACACACTTCAATATTGGAGTACGGACACCACACACACACACACTATTTAAGCACACACACTCACACTCACACACTTCAATATTGGAGTACGGACACCACACACACGCAACACACACACACTTAATTCAAGTCTTGAGATGAAATTGGCAAATATATTTGCAATTACTTTCAACTCTGTGGCTGCTAGAAGAGCTGAGCAGCAGTAGTAGTAGCCAGTGTTTGGAATAACGCCGTTTAAAAGAACGGCGTTAGGTAACGACGTTATTTTTTCAGTAACGGGGTAATCTAACTAATTACTTTTCCCGTCGTTACAACACCGTTAACGTTACTGGACGTTAAATGCGGTGCGTTACTATGCATTGATTGAATAAACTGTGTAATCCGAACGCACCCCTGGCTCACAGCTAGTGAGGAGGTGGGTTAATAACGACGTAAGCAATTATGATTGGCTAAGGCAGAGTCATGTTTCATGATAGCCAATCAGAGCCAGTGTTTTTACACACTTGCCAGCACACGCGCCACACACACACGCAACAGCTAAATTAGAGATTCGACGAAACCGCAGAGGTCAGAAGCAATCCGATGAAAAGTTGGCATTTTCAAGGTGGAGATATAAGCACTATTTCAAATTCATTGTGGTCAAAGGCAAGAACGTGCATGTAATGTGTACATTACTGTATGTCCAGGTCGACATCCGTTGTAAGCAGCTCTGAAGCATATCACACACGCATCTAAAGCTAGTGGCCAAAAACACCGATACCTCCACCACAGATGATAGCTCGCCATCCACTAGCAAAGAAGGACTCGGAGCAAAGTCCTCCAAGCAGCAAAAGCTAGATCTTTCTGCCTCACAACAAAAATCTATGACGATGTGCAATATCTTGAATTTCCCCTTGGGGATCAATAAAGTATCTATCTATCTATCTATCTATCTAGGCTATCTATCTATCTAATAAATATCGAAAGTTATGTAGCCTACAAACACTTGTCTGTTCTACTCATTTCAACTGGCTGCTCAAAACTGCTCAAAAAATCCAAATTCTTTGACATATAGCAACTTTTTTTTTAACAGTAATGCAAATAGTTACTTTCCCTGGTAACGAGTTACACTTATTATAAAGTAATTCAGTTACTAACTCAGTTACTGTTTGGAACAAGTAGTGAGAACTATAACTAATTACTTTTTTAAAGTAACGTTCCCAACACTGGTAGTAGCAGCAGCAGGAGCTCTAGCAGCAGCAGCAGGAGCTCTAGCAGTAGCGGTAGCAGGAGCTCTAGCAGTAGCAACAGTAGCATTAGCAGCAGCTCTAGCAGTAGCAACAGCAGGAGCTCTAGCGGCAGCAGCAACAGGAGCATCAGTAGCAGCAGCTCTAGCAGTAACAACAGTAGCATTAGCAGCAGCTCTAGCAGTAGCAGCAGCAGGAGCTCTAGCAGTAGCAACAGTAGCATTAGCAGCAGCTCTAGCAGTAGCATTAGCAGCAGCTCTAGCAGTAGCAACAGCAGGAGCTCTAGCGGCAGCAGCCACAGGAGCATCAGTAGCAGCAGCTCTAGCAGTAACAACAGTAGCATTAGCAGCAGCTCTAGCAGTAGCAGCAGCAGGAGCTCTAGCAGTAGCAGCAGCTCTAGCAGTAGCATTAGCAGCAGCTCTAGCAGTAGCAGCAGCAGGAGCTCTAGCAGTAGCAGCAGGAGCTCTAGCAGTAGCATTAGCAGCAGCTCTAGCAGTAGCAGCAGGAGCTCTAGCAGTAGCAGCAGCAGGAGCTCTAGCAGTAGCAGCAGCAGGAGCTCTAGCAGCAGGAGCTCTAGCAGTAGCATTAGCAGCAGCTCTAGCAGTAGCAGTAGCAGGAGCTCTAGCAGTAGCAACAGTAGCATTAGCAGCAGCTCTAGCAGTAGCAGTAGCAGGAGCTCTAGCAGTAGCAGCAGGAGCTCTAGCCGCAGTAGCAGCTGTGTGGTGCTATGGCTGTGCTGTGCTTGGCTGGTGGCTGATGCTAATGTCCGTCCCTGCTGTGCCCCCAGTGTTCGCTGGCGTGCCATAAGAAGTGCTTGGAGTCTCTGTCCATCCAGTGCGGCCACAGGAAGCTGCAGGGGCGGCTGGCTCTCTTCGGGGTGGACTTCTCCATGGTGGCCCGCGGCAGTAACAACGGGATCCCCTTCATTATCAGGAAGTGTGCCGCCGAAGTGGAGAGCCGAGCGCTCACTCTGAAGGTAACGCAGCGGATGTGTGTGTGTGTGTGTGTCCTGATGTGTTTATCAGGCGGCATTCTTATGAGTCATTCTTATGAAGTCAGCATGCAATGAAACCGAAGCTAATCATTGAAGGTAAAGCAGCAGCTGTCTGTGTGTGCGTATGTGTGTGCGTGTGCTTGTGTGTGTGTGTGTGTGTGTGTGTGTGCACACGCGTGTGTGCGTATGTGTGTGTTTGTGTGCCCTGATCCACATGTTTATCAGGCAGCAAATGTTGGTTACAACAACAACAACAACTTTTTGTATATACTAGTGCAGTGCCCGTTCAAACATGCTATTCCTGTAGCCCAATTACATGCCTGCAGGTAGGCTTGCTTTAAAAATAGGATGATGGACCATTTTGTGGAATGATGCATCATATGAAATTTGCAACGGTGTGACTCAAAAACAGTCTCTGGTGGCCTATAAGTGACATCACACTCTGTCTGCCACTCGTTGCTTGTCGCTGGTTATGCTTTGCATGTGTGGCATTCTGAGACGTTCTTTAATTCGGGACCATTATCGGAGTTCACTTATCTTGCACTCGCTTAAGTTTTTACCATACTGTAGACTGTAAAAAAATAGGTTTTTACCCGTGTAACTTACACTGATCCAGTTCTGCCAAAGACCTGCTTCTATCCTCACTGCAGTACAGTGGTGTGTGGGAGGGGGAGTGGCTAGCGGCGAAAGCTAATGTGCTTCTTTGACCGATATATTTAACGATATCTTTTGCATTTGATATTCAAACAATGTCAAATTTGAAAGTTTGAAATTAGTCTGACAAACAGTCAGCGAGATATGCGTGCCACAGACATCCAGACGCACAGACGCTTCTTGCTTTATAGATAGATATTTATACTGTATATGGCTTTATCAAGGCACCCAACGCAGTTTACAGTGAAGGGGGAACATCACTAACCACCACCAATGTGTAGCACCCACCTGGGTGATGAGAACATCACTAACCACCACCAATGTGTAGCACCCACCTGGGTGATGAGAACCTCACTAACCACCACCAATGTGTACAGTAGCACCCACCTAGGTGATGCACGGAAACCATTATGCACCAGAATGCTCACCACACACCAGCTTGACATGGAGAGTGAGGGAATGAATGAATTGACCAATTGATGATTAGGAGGTCAGACTGAATGAGCCAGGTTGGGAATGTAGCCAGGACACAAGGAGGACCCCCTGCTCCCTACTTCCCGCTGTTTAGTGAGGGGTCATTTGTGCTGTTTTGGGACTGTTATAGCGATCCCTTACAAAAAAATTAAATGTTTGCGGGACAAATGAAACTGAAACAGATGAGTTCACTAGAAAATATTGCCAAAAGTTTGTCCATGTTGGCCACTAGAGGCAGACTTCCTCTAGCGGCGAATTTGCACATTACTTTACTGCAACATTGCCAAAAAGTTAACCGCAACTGTTTTCCAGAAACCTACTTTGCATGTGAAAATATGACCTTGCCGCAAATTTGCAGTAACTGTTCGCCAGAAACCTGAAATTTCTGTAAGGGGAAGTACTGTAGTCTGTGTTTGGGTAGTGTTGTGTGTTACAGACAAAACTGCATTGTTGTACTGTTGTACTGTGTGTCATGTTCGGCTTGAGTCCCACGTTTTGTGATGAAGGTTGACATATGGTACTACTGCTGGTTTCTATTGAATATGTACTGATAAAACTTGTGGCTGGTTTCCCGGACATTGGCGCTCCCGGCTCAATCTGTGTCCGAGAAACAGGCTCTTTATGTGTTTGTATACGGAGCTGGTCTGTATACTAACAGACTAACAGCTATGCTATGCTCTCTCTGTGTGTAGGGTATTTATCGTGTAAATGGAGCCAAGTCGCGTGTGGAGAAACTGTGCCAGGCCTTCGAGAACGGCAAAGAGCTGGTGGAATTGTCCGACCACTCCCCTCACGACATCAGCAATGTGCTCAAACTCTACCTGCGACAGGTAAACAAAGACAATATGGTCTCCGCCAACACCTAAAGCATGCACTTTGTCCACAAATCAATATCTCCAGCAACTAAGGCATGCACTCTTTGCAGACATGCCAAAAGGCATGTAAATGAAATGCTGAAGGTCATATTGTGGTTTGGCCATTCCCCCTGTTTATTGATCATCACTCCCATATCCATCTGCAGCTGCCAGAGCCTCTCATACAATACCGCTTCTATAACGATGTGATTGGGATCGCCAAGGAGACTCAGAAGATCGTAATGGTGGAGGCGGCCGCTGAGCAAGACTCCTCGGGCCAGTCGCTGACCACGGAGGTGGAGTGTGTCGTCCTCAAGTTGAGGGACCTGCTCCGGCACCTTCCGTCCGCCAACTACAAAACACTACACTTCCTGTTGGCCCACCTGTATAGGTACATGTGTACACACACACACACACACACACACACACACACACACACACACACACACACACACACACACACACACACACATACACATACAGCCAGACTGTGCATACAGCCAGACTGTGCATACACTCTACTCGACTAAGTTAGGAATGACACTGCAAAGGATAATAATAATTCTACTAGCAGTGAAGATTACACAAGTTGAAGCACTAGTCTAGGTGGTGGAATGAGATTGTGGTAGAAGAAAAACGAGGGAAGAAGGGAAGTGCATGTGTGTTGAGACTCCAGCGGTCGCCTTTCTCAGATGCAGCCGTCTCGTGTCTGAAAGAACAGAACAGAAGCTGAGCACATATACACTCAACACACACACTCAGATAGACATGCACTCAACACACACACACACTCAGATAGACATGCACATATACACTCAACACACACACACTCAGATAGACATGCACATATACACTCAACACACACACGCTCAGATAGACATGCACATATACACTCAACACACACACGCTCAGACAGACATGCACACATACACTCAACACACACACACTCAGACAGACATGCACACATACACTCAACACACACACACACTCAGATAGACATGCACACATACACTCAACACACACACACACTCAGATAGACATGCACACATACACTCAACACACATTCAGATAGACATGCACACATACAGTCAACACACACTCAGATAGACATGCACACATACACTCAACACACACTCAGATAGACATGCACACATACACTCAACACACTGAATACATGACTCAAATCTTCAGTCTTCTGACCCATTATAGCAGTAAGTCTGCGTGTGTGTGTGTGTGTTTTGAGTGCCCCCACACTCTTTTTCATGATTTCATTCATCACTCAAGCTTCTTCCTGTAATGTGATTGGCCCAGGGTGTTGGAGGACTAACACTCAAGCTTCTTCCTGTAATGTGATTGGCCCAGGGTGTCGGAGCAGGAGGAAGAGAACAAGATGAGCGCCAGTAACCTTGGCATCATCTTCGGGCCCACGCTGGTGCGCGCTCGGCAGACGGGTGCCGAGGTGTCGCTCTCGTCGCTGGTGGACTACCCGTACCAGGCGCTGGCCGTGGAGCTGCTCATCCGCTACCACCAGTCCATCCTGCCGCTGCCCCTCACCTCCCCGCCACCGCAACAGGGCTTCCGCAGGAACTCCCACTCGCTGCTGGACATGAAAGAGGTCAGGGGTCACCACCACTGATGCTTAAGCTGTTGAGGAGTGAATTATTTTCCTGGGTCCTTCTAGAATTCTACGCAAACGATCTATAGTTTCAGTGTTCTTTATACAGTCTATGGGGGAAATCTCTGAGGCTAATTGTCGCATCATAGTGCGGAACCTCAGGTTTGCGAACATTCTAATCACATATTTGTGACGTACTCCACAGGTTAAAGGTTGTATCAGCGATTGCGGGTGACGTCACTTCTGTTTGGTGTTTGGAGCAAGATCCCAAACAAACCGAGCTAGCTCGCCTCTCCACTCTGTGTTTCGTGCATCATGAAAAAAACTATCATGAAAGAGTGCAAAACTCCACAACACCCACCCCCTGTCTGTGATTGGTTAGAATACTATTTTGGTTTTGAGTTCTTGGTAGCACCAATTGTTTTTGTGTACAGATCTCGGAGCCTAGGCTGCCTACAGAGACTCATTTTTTTTGACGGCCTGCTTATGGGCCGGGCAGCTAGTGGATCATGAGGAAAGATTAGATGAATGTGATCATTTATGTTTGGGCCTGCAATCGCTGATACAGCCTTTAAGCTGATGACACAGGGAGCAACTTTTTGAGCAGTGTTGCTGGGGAGTGTTCCTCGTTATTATTGGGCAACAATTTATTTTATGGAGAATCATCAGTTGGCAAATTGTCATGATCATCCAATCAGAATAAATGGAACTAGTTATGTGGTCGCCCAGCAACATTGCTCAAAAAGTTGCCCCATGCTTCATCACCACCTTTACAAAATTTTAATTGTAAAATGTTTTTGTCACATGTGGATTTGAAGAATCTTAGTTATTAGTTTATCTATTAACTACTTTATCTGTGTATGTTTGTTTGTTTGTACTGTTGCTCATGCATACATACATACAGTAGTTAAGCCTCAAGCAACCAGCCAAGAGGCAGTGTTAAAGGGACACCAGGCAAGCCTGATGCTTTTTCTCTACGAAACTCCCCCTCGCTCGGTCTGAAGCTCTTTTCCTTTTCTTTGCATCTTCCGTCAAGGGTTTTCGCTGCTTCTTCGCCGGCTCTGCCATTAGACACACGTTTGCAACAATCGCTAGCGTTTCGTTAGCCTGCCTCTGTGCTGTGGATGCAGGATGTAAACTGATCCTGCTTCGGTCGGCGGGTACGATACACTGAACTTGCAAGCGGGATATTCTTCCTACAGGCAGTAGGGGCGGGCTAGAGAGTCTTCATTCACCCCGTAATGAGTCATTTAACCATATACCGACTTACGAAGATGAGTAATTAACATGAAAACGTTGCCTGGTGTCCCTTTAATGTAGTTCTGATATAATTTCAATATTTGACATGTCGGCCATCAGCATATATGTGAACAGGACTACACTTACTGCTCATAGTGGCTGCACCCAGAGTGTGGCAGACAGCCAGTGCGGAGTTTTTGGTTGAATGTGAGAAATGTTATGTTGGTGCTGTACTGGCTTGTTTATGTGCGGTGTTTTGTGTTTTTAAGGCACACCCCAGCAGGGGGCAGCACCGCTACTCGTGTTTCCCAGAGATGCACCTCTCAGATGGGCTTCAGGAGGGCACCGGTGAGTCCTGCCAAAGCCAACACATTTTCTTTATGGCTATCATTGTTTACCTGAAGTGTACCATGACATTATATTTTAGTTTGAAGTGTGTAATTCATATTGTATATGATTACATGAAGTTGCTCCTGACTCAACTGTCATTGTCTCTCTCTCTCTCTCTCTCTCTCTCTCTCTCTCTCTCTCTCTCTCTCTCTCTCTCTCTCTGCTTTACTGAGCCCAGGCAGGTTAGATGTTGAAGGTCAGAGGTCGATCAGATCAAACCGAAGCCCTGAACTGCGGCGACTCGCACTGCAACAGCGCTTGCCATCCCGTCCCATGAGCATGCCCGTGAGTGTGCCAGTGCCCGTGCCCACGCCAGCGTGCGAGACGGTCAGTCTGCCCGTGAAGAGCCAGCCGCAGCCTGCCGTCCCCACAGCTCCTTACGCAGACGTGAACACCAACGCGCACGAAGACTCACTACGAGACGCCGATAGCTCTGCCGCTATTGGCATAGATGATACGCTAACCGAGCCACGCGCAAGAGGAGAGGACCGGAGTGGGGCAGCGCACGGAGAGCCAGGCGTAGGACCGGACATGCTGCCTGATGGAGCAACAGCAGCGGCGGTCACAGACGCGAGCGGCTCAGCCAGTCCAGGCTCAGATGTTCCAGACTCGGCCACAAAAACTGCAGAAGCGAACGCGAGTCCGACCGCAGGCGTGCCGAGGCCGCAAGTCCACGGCACGGTGCTGGACACTCAGGCTCTGCGTCGGACGTGGGAGAAAGAGTACCGCCCCCCGCTTCTCACTCCCCGCACCGCCATGATCCTCGCCAACCTCCCCCGTCCGTCGGCTGACACTGCCCCCACCCTCACCTCCAGCATCAGCACCATCACCACTAGCAACACCAGCACCACCAGCACCGGCGTGTCCAGCATCAGCACCATCACCACCAGCACTGGCGTGTCCAGCATCAGCACCATCTTCCCCCGTAACCCCTACTCTGTGAGTGTGGGCCGCACGGGCCCACCGGTGGCCTTCCGGGCTCCACGGACACTGCACCCTCCACCCGGAACTTTCTACCAGCCCCCGCAGCCTCCGAGTCCCACGACGGCAGACACTCCACCCGCTCTCTCGCCCACAACTCCATCCACCCCATCTCCCACCAGTGCCTCCACCAGACAACGGCTCAGGAGCAGCCTGCAAGAGCTGGAACCCCGGGAGGCCCACTTTGTCTGAATACAAAGACTGTGTGTGTGTGTGTGTGTGTGTGCGTGTGTGTGTCAGAAAGTGTGAGAGAGAGAGAGATAAAGAGTGGCGTATTGGCATGTTTATCAGTTTATAAGACGACAATGCAAGTGTGCCAGTTTAAACCCTTGCCATACTTCTGCAGCTCTCATCTGGGTCTAACCTGTGGGGTTACTGTTGTTCTCCCCTCAAGCCACTTTGTTTTAGTCGTGTTCTCATGTGATGTCATAGTTCTTCTGACAAGGTTCCTCTCACAGGGTTTCTCACATGTTTTTGTTTTTTCATCAATTATACTGTATACCAAGGAGTTCAGGTTTATTTTATGAATCTAAAACCAATGTTATTTTATTATATATCATTAAAACACGTATTGTTTTCTCAGAGTAAACTACATTCCGATGATATGCAATACAACTGCATTAATGTGATAAAATGTAGCTTTATATTTGTTATTTTTCTATGAATTGTGAATTTCATGTACCATGAATTAATACATGATGTTACAACTGGCTTGGCCTCTCATTCTTTTAAAACCATGTGTCAACATTAAGAGTGAATATAACATCATGTGAACGTGCTGGTCACAGAAGCGGCCCCAGTATACGTACTCATCCCCTTCAGATTAGCGTCTTTACTCGGTGTCCCAGCCCGTTTATCTCAACCTTAATCTGAGTTGTCATCTGCCCCGTGTCTCGCACCTAGTGAAGGCACAGAGCCGAAAGGTGAGACTCGGTAACACTTTACCCAACATTTCTGCAACTAAACGTGAAGATACTATGTAAAGCAAGCAGAAGAGTTACTACTATAACAGTTCTGGAAGCGTATATTATTTCTCTGTAGTTTTCCCAATTTGACCATGTTGATCTGGAGATTACAGCAATCTGATTAGTGGTTTCACCTGCGCGCTACGCTGCGCGAGTTTGTGGATCTACCATTTGTTCGCAGTTATTCTCCTCTTCATTCTCGTATAAACTCTGTAAATGTTGAATAACCCGGACTTCTTTTATTCTGAGGTAAGTGGATACATTAGGTTTTAGCCTTGCTGTTCCGTTATCCTACTTTAGACAACCTGAAGGGGGAGGGTATATGCAACGTGAGTTTAGACCTGTAGTGGTGATTAGCCAACGTCTAATGTGCGCTTGTCATTGAAATTTGAACACTATTAAAGCATATGTTTATTTAATAATTTAGTAGGTCGATATATTAATTATAGTGCATGTTAGCGTATAAAACGTGGACTAAGATTCTGTCTTACTTTGTGGCTTAATAATAAACCATACAACAACATATACAGTAGGCCTAAAAGTTATGTTTCAATTGAGTAGTATGGTAGCGTTGTCCTTTTAATCAGTCTTTTCAACGAAGCCCCGCATTATGAGGAAACTTTTTTGACATCAGTACTCTGACATCCTACAGGTCCCTCCCCACGCTAAAGGCCCCAGAAGGGGTTGAAGCTGCGCAGGCGCAGCCATGACTGTCGGCAGCCAGATACGCCTTTTGTTATGGAAGAACTGGACACTCCGGAAACGTCAAAAGGCCAGTGATCCAATGCGCATTTACAGCCTCGGGGTCTCTTGCACAGTGAATAGATGGTTGCTTCAGTGAAGTAATCCTCATAAAATAAACTGTTTAAGAACAATGTGTATTGATTTGTAGACCTAAATTAGCTATGAAGTTATATAAAATGTTCTCATGGTCAATGGGTAACTTTATACATTCATTAGAATTTCTTCATGTTGGACACGTGAAGGCAAATCCAGCATTTTAAAAAATGTGTCCATTATTTACTGTCTATACACGCTATAATATACTGCCATTGTGCAATCACACTGTCAGTCAACACTTAATTCCACCTGCTCTCCTCACTATTCGTTTCTGGAGGTTTGCGTTTAGACCTAAGAAGGTTTTAGGCCATTTTACAGACTTCTGTATCACCCTTTATCTGTTTTAATGTCATCATTGGTGAAAACATAGTATTCAGCTTATGTGCATTAACAACATTGAATGTGGATTGTAATGGGGCTTGTTCGTGTTCACAGATCCGCTTTGTGGTGGAGATCCTATGGCCAGTTATTTTGTTCATTGGTCTGGTTTGGCTGAGGAAAGCAAACCCCTTGTACCGCCAACATGAATGTAAGTCGTTAAAGTAGTTTTTAACAGACTGTTTTTCACCACACATTTTAGATATGTTGTACTGCCAGCATGAATGTAAGTCAGTGATGATTAAATGATTAGGCCTATTTGACCAACAGCGACAGTGTAAAAGCTTTTTCTATTAATAATCATGCATGCCTACATCTCTACTCTGCTTAAGCAGTTCTATTGCAAGATTGTCATCTAAAGTAGGCTGACTGACAGCAGACAGATTCTCAATTGATAATTGGTCTGGAGATTGGTTCATTTCCTATTTCCATTGGGATGTAACCAGTGGTGAAATTAAACTTACATCTTTCCAAGAAACAAGAAGTAGGCTAAAGCAAACACATCTTTCCTGTAAACAAAGGCTTTACTTGCAGTTGTTTACTCAAGTTTTCAGTTCTCTCCAAAAAGGAGCTTGTGGTATTCCAAGCTAATAGAGCTATTCCCCAACAGATCAGCATCCAGCTTGGTCCTGCATTTTGTCAGCTAAAACAGCATGTAACTTGGGTGTCACAATTGACCGACTACATTTCTCTGAGCTTGTAGTCTTAGTCACAAATGAGAGATCAGACCTTATTTAACACAGTGCTCCAGTGAGAGAATTGGCAGACGGATCTGTGGAACAAATTAAAATGTGCTCACAGGTTTGTTTGGGTTCACGCAGGCCACATCTAAAGTCTGTAATCCCCATTTCCTTGTTTTGTGTGATCATCGCAGGTCATTTTCCAAGCAAGGCCATGCCCTCCACTGGAATCCTGCCGTGGATTCAGGGCATTTTTTGCAATGCAGACAACCCATGCTTCCGACACACTACACGTGGAGAAACTCCTGGTGTGGTGTCTAACTACAACAACTCTGTGTAAGTCTTTCACATAAACCACCATTGGAGTCACAGAAATAAAGTATTGCGACACTTGTAACTGTACAGTGTTTCTAATGTTTGCTTCACACACACAACACACACACATACACACACACACACACACACACACACATACACATTTATAGGCACCTCTCCTCTGTGTTCTCTTCAGTGTCATGGTTTTATATCATTCAGGGTTCCTTTGCAATCAGTGAATGTTTGTGAATTTAAATAAAACACGTCAAGACCTTGAATGTTGTTGAAATGAATGTTGTTGGACATATTAGAGATATATTTGGATCATTAAAGGTGCTTGCATTTATGTATTTTTTGTGATGGAACAAGCAATAGACCACATAGTTAGCCAAAACAACCTTGATCTGTGTCTTATGCCTTGTTGAGTCCTTGAAGAGTTTGAAGGAACCAGGCCTGAAAAATTCTTGAAAACGGCTTTAAGTTTGGTGTTTAAGAAGATTTCTCTACAATGGAGATCAGACATCTTTACCTGCTTCTACATTGCTTACTTGTGCAATATTCAGAACAGCAAGGCTTGTTTTTGCAGCAGGCTTATGTTTTTTTTGTTTTGTTTAGTTTTTTGAAGCATATAGGGCTCAAAATGGCCTTCTCATTGGTTTCGATAAACTGTTGTCCTATGGTCTTTATATTTTTACCTGTTCTATGTTCCATGTTCCATGTTCCATTCCCTTCAGTCTGGCTCGGTTCTACGCCGACTCACAAAAGCTGCTCCTGAATGACCCAGAGTTCCAACAGCTGGGCCAACTGTGGGGAGAGCTGTCTGCCATGAGTGACTTCATGGACACACTGCGCAGCCATCCAGAGCGTGTGGCAGGTAAACACACACACACACACACACGCAAGTTGTATGCACATTATCATCAATAGGCTACAGATACATTTTTTGACACATTCATACACCATAGCTTAAGTTGTTATAAAGCAACACCAATGAGTTTTTTGTACCTTAAAATCATATTTCCAAAATCGTTTCAGTGGTTCAGCAACTCGTGACAGGGTGAACGGCACTTCTGCATTCGCTTCGCGGCCCTCTATCGGCTATAACTGCACTATGTACATTTGCCAGATCGGGTAGCGGATCTGTAGTTTGAAGGAATGAGAGATAAGAAACTACAAATTGACTTGCTTCTGATGTCGCAATACATCATACTTTCATAAAATCATGCAACATATATTCTACCTTGTCTGTGGAAATCGTTATTTCCAAAGCCGGTGCTGGATAAACAAATAGCGTGCGTGCGACAGAGGGAAAGTTCTTTGGTGTTGCTTTAGCACATCTCTGTGTCCAGATAGGGACCACACAAGTTTGTCTTGTTTCCTTTTTAAATTTGTTGCACAAAATGTGTTGAAAATAGCACAACTTGTGTTGAATCAACACAACTTGTGTTGTCTTTTTAACACATCTCTGTGTCCAGATAGGGACAACACATTCCTTTTAAGAGTACATCAACATTCTAGGAACCATTTAATACCACTGGTATTGTCATAAACATTGGACAATAACCTCCACCATCATCAAACATGTTCTGAATGCCTTTTCAAAAAAATCTGATACCGCATGGCGCAGTCCACTTTACCGTGATCACAGAATTCATAGATTACCCACCTCTGATTTTACCACTACACCTCTGACTGTAAAGGAAGGTTTAAATGCAGTTTTTTTACTCAATTTCAATGTAAATGCACATATTTTCCATTTAATACCGATGCCAGCAGTGCAGTCATGTGTTGTGATTAGTTCCTGGGTTTATGGTGATTTGGAAATGTGCTTGAATAAAAAAGTTTGCCAGAGTAAATTCAAATGTGCTCTAAGATTCGTCTCGTCCCCAGTCTAGGTTTTGACTGTGGGTCAGTCCAGACACTGAGCAAACTGAGGATACCGTAACTTAGCTAATTTTCTTTTCAAACCTCTTCAAAAAGAATAGTTTTTTCATTATTTTTGTCTATAGCATCAAGCATTTTGATCAGCCACTTTTTGTACTATGGACCCTTTCAACAAGGTAAACAAAAACAATGCTTGAACGTTCTATTTGGGCCCCAATCTACTTCCTCTGCATTAAGATAACATATGGAATGTTAAAACGGAAGTCTTGTGGGGCCAACTATGATGCTGATAATGCAACTCTCTTGAAAGGGTCCATAACTAAACATTTCCTGTATCTCTTCTTTAGGCCGCGGGCTGAAGATTGAGGATATCCTGAAGGACGATGAAACCCTCACGTCTTTTCTTCTGCGAGATGCTGGACTCTCTGACTCAGTCGTGAACCAGCTGATCAATGCCCTAGTCAAAGTGGAACAGGTAGGGAAGGGAAACTCATCTGATGTATTTGTAAAACTGGTACCCATGTTGCCGTGGAGCAGACTATTGCTGGTGTTGCGAGGCGGGGACGGCCACCGCTGATAACAGTTGGGTGGCTCGTCCAGGATGGACTTGTGTGTTGTGTGTCTTGGTTTGTTTGCTAGAGCTGGTGTATAGCAGGTTGTGAGCTGCAGAAGGCCCTAAGTGCAGTGAACCCCATAGACAGTCAAGAACGGTGGACGTCCTGCCCCGTAACAGTGGTTTGCTGTGGTGTTTGGTAAAATAGAATAGAACAGTGATGATGTGAAGATTTTAGAATCTAGCTCATCCAGGGTGGAGCTCCAGATGTACTCTGATGATTATATAAGGTGTATAAGGAAAAATGCTGGGTCCTTAATGCCTGATTGATTCAGAGACCAGATCTATTGATAGGGCAGATAACTATTAGCCTGGCTAACGCCAAACCTCATCTCATTGAGATGGGGTCTGGGAACTACATGTAGATTTTCTCATATTTGAAACATGGTTTACGAATGCCCAGAGCTGTTTATTGGGCGCTACGAATGTCTATCATATGCGTCTATACATGGCTTATAACCACTTCGGTGTGTCGTCATCGTCTTGCTGTCCCCCCTCCGTTCTGTGATTGGTTCCTTCGTTGAGGTGAAAACGAAGTCCATGAAATCCAGGCTGCCTAGCAGCGTGAATAAAATTGCGCGCATAAGGCTGCATGGGAAAACCCAGGCTAGATAACTATAACGCTTTTCATGATAGCTTTGTATACTGTACAACAGAAATCCAGCAGGAGTCAGTTCTGGCTTGAGTTTCACACAGTCTTTAACCTCTGCTCTTAATAACTCACGTTGTTGGAGAATACTGAAGCTGGCTAAGCAGCCGTCTGGCTCATCTGTTGAGTTTGGCATAAAGGAACACATTATAATGATAGATAGATAGACAGACAGACAGATAATCAGAACTGTCTTTATGTAAATGCATGAAATTTTAATGTTAATATATATAAATAGTGGCAGTTATATTTACTGTCATTCCAAATTATTATTAGAAAAATCTGTCATATATGGTGGTGATTAGAAGTGGGTTAGTGCTTTATTCTTGCACGTTCATAGAGACAGTGATGTGGTTGTTTAGCATAGATAGACCATCAGACAATTAGCTGTTTATCCATTGACACCTGTAATGTGAATGCAGTATCATCACAGACAGGCATTTTTTTTTATCCTGTGGAAGGAGACAATCTAACATGATTGCTTTAAACTTGGTATGTTATTTTCTAAACTGACATCACATATTTTCTCTAGTGATGAAATAGTATGCCTAACACATGTATCTCACAGGTGTGGAAGGAGTCATTTATACATGTAGCTGGTCCCATCCAAACATGTGATTGGTTATGAAGTTATGACATACAGTCTTTAATGTACTGAAAGACCTGTTATGTCCTCTGGTTTGGTTTGTGATGGGGTAGTTTGCGTATGGCGTGCCGGACCTGACTCTGGTTTGGTTTGTGATGGGGTAGTTTGCGTATGGTGTGCCGGACCTGACTCTGAAGCAGATCGCCTGTAGCCAGGAGCTGTTGGAGCGCTTCATCATCTTCCCGAGCCGCCGCGGTCTCTACGGTGTCCGCAACGCCATGTGTGCCCTCTCACAGGTCCGCTTGCAGAAGATCGAGGACTCCCTCTATGCCAACGTGGACTTCTTCAAGATCTTTCGTTTGGTGAGTGTTGTTGGTTGCTTGGCTACACTTTTATGTCTTTCCATCTTTCTGTTTAGTTTCTCGATTGTCTCTCTGGGATAATGGCTATTTTTGAACATCATTTTGAAACAAAAACAAATTTACCAACAGAGCAACTTGTATGACCCAGACTCATAGTAGTCAGTAGGGGGTCATCCCTTGTTCCCCAGGTCCTATGTTCCCCGCTCGGGGTTGGATTAGGGTTAGGGTTAGGTTTTTATTTTAAAAAGGGTCCTATGTTCCCTGGTCCCATACAAAGCGGGGAACATTGGACCCAGGGAACATAGGACCCGGGGAACATAGGTACACTCCCGTCAGTAGGAGGGGATGAAAAAAATTAGTTTCATTTAACGCAATAGAAAGACACAATCAGCTATACTGTTTGATTATGGCTCATTTTATACTGTATGGAATATATGTTCTTGTAGTGATCAAATTGTGTGTTTCAAGGTAAGGTTCTTTGTATTCTTACAGTGCTTCAATAAAGTAGAAAGGCATTGTATAAGGATTCTTTCTAAGTATAAGTATATATACTCTTTTGATCCCATGAGGGAAATTTGGTCTCTGCATTTATCCCAATCTGTGAATTAGTGAACCACACTCAGCACACAGTTAACACACAGTGAGGTGAAGCACACACTAATCCCGGCACAGTGAGCTGCCTGCAACAACAGCGGTGCTCGGGGAGCAGTGAGGGGTTAGGTGCCTTGCTCAAGGGCAACTTCAGCCGTTCCTACTGGTCGGGGTTCGAACCGGCAACCCTCCGGTTACAAGTCCGAAGCGCTAACCAGTAGGCCACGGCTGCCCCATTCTGACCAGCCATTGTACAAGGATACTGACCAGCCATTGTATAAGGATTCTAACCAGCCATTATATAAGGATACTGACCAGCCATTGCATAAGGATTCTGACCAGCCATTGTATAAGGATACTGAGCAGGATATCCTAGTGGCTGAGGAAAGGAAATCCATATGAAAAATCCTGTAGCACAGAGGAGACTCTTCAGAGGTAACTTCCATCTAAAAGTTGGCAAGTGTACCAGAGAGGACAGGGGGCAATAGTGGTGACCAGAGAGGACAGGGGGTAATAGTGGTGACCAGAGAGGACAGGGGGCAATAGTGGTGACCTTTCTGTGAACTTGAGGAATGTATTTTCAGCATGCACTTGTTGGCACATGCTTCTAAAATTGATTGACACCTGAGTTTGATGAAAATAGCTATTTTTACTTTCTGCAAGCTGACGTAAAGATTTCTAGAAACCCTCTTGGCCCTTATCACCAGTTGGTGAACTCTCACAGAAGCAGAGCCTCCAGACTTCTGTCTGTTTGTTTATGTTTTTATTTGCAGTTCTCTTGCTAAATGCTAGCTCTGTATTCTACCTCTGTCGACTCCCATCAACTCTTTGTGCGTCTGTGTAAGACACTCGGTGGGGGCAAACGCCTCTGGTGGTGCCTGAGGCAGTAGGTAAACAGGTCTCACAGTTAGTTCATGTTAGGCAAGACAGCTGAGCTGATGTCATCTCTGCTCTAATTTCACTAACAGGCTTAGACAGGCCGGGCAGGCCACTCCCCGTCCCCACCCCCACCCCCACCCCCACCCCCGCCCTGTGGCGCTGGTCTGCCCACTCTGCGCTGCGGTGGGTATAAATAGCCCTCACATGCCCTCCTGAGCCCCGAGGGTGAGGCCTAGCGGCTCCTCCTTAGCTCACATTTAGCATCCCTGCCTCCTCCTTAGCTCACATTTAGCATCCCTGCCTCTAGTTAATGTGCGGTGCCACTGGCAGGTGATTTGGCCCATGCTTGGACAAATCCTTTGAAGTGTCAGCAAATGGCCCATTGGCTGGAAAACCAAGCTGTTTCTGACTTTATGCTAAAAATGCTGATGTCAAATGAGCAGAAGACCTCAGTCATGACTCTTATGTAACTTTATTAATAAAAGCAAAGTTGAGTATTGTGTGAATTAATTATTCAACTATTCAATTATTAACTGGTCCTCCACAAGAGGGTTGTGGGGGATTTTTTTTAAAAGCTGAGATGCCCACTGATCTCTCTCTCTCTCTCTCTCTCTCTCTCTCTCTCTCTTTCATTCATCCCTCTGGTTTCTCATTGCCATACTCTCAGCTTCCAACTGTCCTGGACGATGGCACCACTGGGCTGGACATGGCTCACTGGGGTGTTGTGCTGTCCTCCGTATCCGACAAGGTTCAAGAGGTAAGGATGACGTCAGAGAACCTACTCATTCCCTTTTTTTCTTTCTTTTTACTAATTTTTGGGACCAAATTTCTATCTCTATTTCAGTCAGTATGATTCTGTTGCCTGTGTCTATAGCAATACTTCCGTTTGTAGCATAGGTAGTGCATTTACATTTGAGCCCTTAATTTAATTTAAATTATAGACAGAGTGCAAAGTTAAGCAATGAGGAAACATTAACTAAAGGTAATCTAATTTCATTTCTTAATTTCATATTATGAACAGTGTCCAAGGTCGGTGCGGTTCAAACCACCCTGTGAAAATGTAAAAATACACTCACAGTGCATAACCAACCTGCTGTAGACAATGTATTAGCATGTTAGTGAGCCTCTTAGAAATTAGAATTAGCTTAATATTCGACTAAAATGTCTCGGTGCTGCTTTAACACTTTAAAAACATTGGGTGGACAGAAGGCAGGGTGCACACGTGTCAGCGAGGTAGTACTGGCTGGGTTCCTTGGAGATTCATTGGACACCACCACCCGTTGGACAATTCCCAAATTTACTGGTTGTATTTTCATCCCTGGGATTACAACTGGGTCACCTGATGGATTTAGTTGGCAGGTCCGGTTTTGATCAACAGATGTGGAGCAGTTAGGGGATAAGATCCACAGCTTGGTTTGATCTACAGATCAACAGATCAGCAGTCTGACATTTGCAGTTTAAACATAGCGATGTCAGAGATGGCGCAGGAAGTCGCGTTTGTTTATGTTTATGTTTATATTTGGTTACACTTTACTTGACAGTATCGACATAAGATTGACATGACACTGTCATGAACATGTCATAAACAAGTCATAAACGTTTATGACATAATGCTTCTGTTATTAACTGTCATTCTGTTTTTGTCATAACAAATTAGGATTAGGGTTAGGGTTAGGGTTCATGTGTCATGACAGTATCATGTCAGTCTTATGTCGATACTGTCAAGTAAAGTGTTACCTTATATTTAAATTTATTGACAGACACTTCTTTTCCAAAACAACATACATTATATTTTGACCAAACGAAACACACCACAGAGGTATTTGACCCTTCCCTTCAGTATTTGTTTTTGTTAGAGGGACAGGCTGCCCCTACATTGTTTGTTTGCAGTTTTCTGAGCCTGGGCTGCCTCCATAGAGTTTTTTACAGTGTACTCACAGAATGGGCAGCTAGTCGTAAGTAGATGATTGCTGAATTGCTTCAACATAATCCACATAGTAAAGACTCAACCAAAAGAGACGGATATATTATCTGTCTGTTTACTTCCAACATACCATAATTTCCCAACTATACATTACACTGCTGCTTATACATTGATTCTGCAAAATTTCTTTAGCTATGAGGTTAATACACGGGGGCAGTTAATATGGAATTCATATATTTTGTTTCTTTTAACTTGCATAAAATACTGCCCTGCGGCTTATACACAATGCGGTTAATACACAGGAAATTACTGTATCATATCTCTCAATCATTCAATATCTCTTTCTTCATCTGCTATTACTGTATCTCACTCTCTTTTCCAATCTCTCTGTATCATTTTTTCTCTCTATCACTTCCTCCCCCTCTCAACTCTCTAGTACTGATACAGTTATATTATGGTCTGTCATTGAAAGTAATAGCTAATAAATTAAACAAATTTACCCAAATTAATTTTCAAATATATTCATGACCTTCGCTGTTTATTTTTACATTTGATCAAAAGATAATCAATAAAGCCTTTTTTCTCAATCAAATGTTGGTAGTTTGTAGTCTTCTCTGGCATGTTGTATGGCAAGACATGGACACTGAACATCAAGTGTTTTTTATGTTGTTTATTAATGCATGAAACACTTCTGAGCTGGGATATATCAGAACTTTTGTAACAAGTTCAAATCCCTTCTTGCAGCTGGCTCAGAGAAGTAGTTCCCAGGACCTCCTGAAGGTGCTGTCCCCGCTCTTCCAGTCGGAGGGTCCGGCCTCCTTCGGCCAACTGATGCGGATCGTGTCGGACCTGTTCTGCGGATACCCTGAGGGAGCAGGCAGCCGCGTAATGTCTTTCAACTGGTACGAGGACAACAACTACAAGGTCTTCTTGGGCGTCAACAACTCCAGGAGTCACGACAACTATGTCTACGATGACAGCTCCAGTGAGTCACTGTACATTCTTCTAGAACATTATCTCCACCACGACATCTCTGTCAGTCTTCTAGAACATTATCTCCACCACAGTCTTTCTGTCTCTTTCTCTCAGGGACTGTTTCTCAGTCTTTCTTTACTCCTACAGTATATCATGTGCTATCCCACCATCCACGGGTGTCCCTGTCCCCTTTTTAACTGTGGAGAGTCAGAGTCATTGTGTGCATATCCCACCTATAGATAGATAGATAGATAGATAGATAGATAGATAGATAGATAGATAGATAGATAGATAGATAGAATTTCCCAGGGGAAATTCAAGGTAGCATACAGACAACACACACATTCACTAACAGCAGTAATTAAAGTAATTAAAAGTATATAATACAAAAAACACAACTAAGCAATAAGGACAGTAGAAGATAAATATATACTAAATACTAAATATACTAAAATACAAATTATACTAAATAACACTTAATCTAATCAATTCTAAAAAAACAGTATCCACATAGTGGGTGATAAATCAATCAAGATGTGCTTGCAATGACTGAGGCAGGGACTGAGCCTGTGATTCTCTGTGCAATAGGTAAGTTAAGGTGCTCTGTGTGAATGAGTGTCATGGTGATGGTGCAAATGAGTAAGTCAAACAGTGCAACAGTGCAAGAATAAAGTCTATATCTATATATATATAACTATATTAAGGAAGGTATAAGTGTGGTCACAGTTCGGCTGTGGCATGGAGGGAGGGGTTGTGCATATGTGCTAATATAGCACGCAAACAGTGAGGCAAAAGACAGTGGTAAAAAGTGGCTAGTGGACAGACAGTTCAAGACATGGAGGTGGTGAAGAGGCAGACAGACTATGCAGAGAAGTCTATTTCTCCTCTTCCCTTAAGTGAAGCATTGAACAGTTCAATGGCCCTGGGGACGAATGACTTCCTCAGTCTGTCTGTTGTGCAAGGCAGTGAGCGAAGTCTCCAGCTGATCAGGCTCTTCTGCTTAACAATAGTGCTGTGGAGTGGGTGACACTCATTGTCCAAGATGTTGATCAGTTTGTTCAGGGTCCTTTTGTCAGATATTGAAGTGATGCACTCCAGTTCAGCTCCCACTACAGAGCCAGCTTTCCTTACCAGCCTGTCAATTCGCCCCACATCCTTCTTCTTTGTGCTTCCTCCCCAGCACACTGCATAGATGAGGACGCTGGCCACAACAGACTGGTAGAACATCCTGAGGAGCTTGCTGCACACACTGAAGGAGCGCAGCCTCCTCAGGAAGTACAGCCTGCTCTGCCCTTTCTTGTAGAGTGCGTCAGTGTTGGCTGACCAGTCCAGTTTATTGTCCAGGTGGAGACCCAGGTACTTGTAGGTGCTTACCACCTCGACATTGACCCCATCAATGGAGACTGGTAGCAGGGTGGGCTTAGACCTGTGGAAATCCACCACCATCTCCTTGGTCTTTGAAGTGTTGAGTTGGAGATGATTGAGTTTGCACCATTGCACAAAGTCCTCTACCAGTTGGGCCAGGTACAGGACAAAGTACACTACCATCATTTCCCAACTATTATCCACGACTTATACATTCATTTCGCAAGATTTC
>NC_055968.1:31947946-31952946 GCF_018492685.1 Alosa sapidissima | reverse complement strand
GTTTCCCCATCACCACAGACCCACAAGCATGTACTGTAGGATGCTGACCCAAACATACGCTCTCATACCCAGTACACTTATCAACAAATGTTGCGGCACTGTAGGCTTTCATCGTTTTTTTTTTTTTTGCACCAGTGGCTAAATGTTGAATGCAACATTCCCTATTTTTCATAACTGGCACATTTTTCTAACATCACATCTGATTGCAAAACAAAAGTAAACGCAGACGCACACCATCACCACGGCAACACACAACAGAATGAAGGACACTGGTAGAACTTTGACTTGCTATCCAGTCAGAGTATGCAACGTCTGCACTGTTTCAATTTGTCAGATGTACGCAACATGCTCTGCAACACTTTAGCAGACGTGTCTTATTTTATTGAGCAACCTTTGTCGCCTGGACTATAAATTGCCTTGTACACACACACACACACACACAGAGACACACACCTACTCATACACAGACAAACACACACACACACACACATACATACTCATACTCATACACAGACAAACACAAACAAGTATGTCCTCACCTGCTGTCCTCACCTGCTGTCCTCACCTGCTGTCCTCACCTGCTGTCCTCACCTGCTGTCCTCATGGCCTTCCTTTCTCCTGTCCCACTTGTTCCACTTGTTAGTGTTCCACTTGTTAGTGTTATACTTGTTAGTGTTCCACTTGTTAGTGTTCCACTTGTTAGTGTTATGCTTGTTAGTGTTCCACTTGTTAGTGTTATGCTTGTTAGTGTTCCACTTGTTAGTGTTCCACTTGTTAGTGTTATGCTTGTTAGTGTTCCACTTGTTAGTGTTCCACTTGTTAGTGTTCCACTTGTTAGTGTTATGCTTGTTAGTGTTCCACTTGTTAGTGTTATGCTTGTTAGTGTTCCGCTTGTTAGTGTTCCACTTGTTAGTGTTATGCTTGTTAGTGTTCCACTTGTTAGTGTTCCACTTGTTAGTGTTCCACTTGTTAGTGTTATGCTTGTTAGTGTTATGCTTGTTAGTGTTATGCTTGTTATTGTTCCACTTGTTAGTGTTATACTTGTCTCTTAAGGAAGTATAAGTAAGTATATATACTCTTTTGATCCCGTGAGGGTCTGCATTTATCCCAATCCATGAATTAGTAAAACACACTCAGCACACAGTGAAAACACAGTGAGGTGAAGCACACACTAATCCCGACGCAGTGAGCTGCCTGCAACAACAGTGGCGCTCGGGGAGCAGTGAGGGGTTAGGTGCCTTGCTCAAGGGCACTTCAGCCGTTCCTACTGGTCGGGGTTCGAACCGACAACCCTCCGGTTATAAGTCCGAAGCGCTAACCAGTAGGCCACGGCTGCCCCCCCCCCCCCGTTCCATTTGTTAGTGTTCCACTTGTTAGTGTTCCACTTGTTAGTGTTATGCTTGTTAGTGTTAAGCTTGTCTCTTGTTCCACTTGTTAGTGTTCCACTTGTTAGTGTTATGCTTGTCTCTGTTGATGTTGGTCTTACATGTTTCACCCTCAGGACACTCTCAGAAACCCCACAGTCATGGACTTCCTGGACCGTCGCCTGGCTGAGACGGAGCTGACCACTCGACACATCCTCAACTTCCTGTTCAATGGTCCGGAGTATAAGCGTGAGGCTGGAATGCCCAGTGTGGACTGGAGGAGCGTTTTCAACCTGGCGGATCAGTTCGTACGCACCTTCAACCAGTACGCTCAGGTGAGAGGCACACACACACACACACACATGCAAATAGACACACACACACACACACACACACACACACACACACACACACACACACACACACTCAAATACACACACACACACGCGCAAATACACACACAGTAACCTATTTTAAATGTGCTTGTGTCTTATGATTACCAAAGTACACACACACAACACAACAAACACACACCCTCAACACAAACATACACACACAAGCTTACACACATAAACACACACACCCTCAACACAAACATACACACACAAGCTTACACACATAAACACACACACACACACCCTTAACACAAACATACACACACAAGCTTACACAAATAAACACACACACACACACACACACACACACACAGAAGCAATAATTATCAGTAAATCCTCCCTCTCTTCAGTGCATAAAACTGGACAAGTTTGAGGGCCTAGAGGATGAGGAGGAGGTGGCCCACAAAGCCCTCTACCTGCTGGAGGAGAACAAGTTCTGGGCCGGCCTCGTTTTCCTGGACATGTACCCCTGGACCGACGCACTGCCTCCCCATATCCGCTTCAAGATCCGCATGGACATCGACGCCGTGGAGCGGACCAACAAGATCAAGGACAGGTACTGTAACCAGCTAACTCAGGGGTTCCCAACTTTTTTGGCAGGTGACCCTATTTTGATGTCACAAAACGACCCCAATCATTCACAACATCTTTGTTGTAACATCCAGTCGAGACCAGTACTTTGATTTTCCCTAGCAAGCTAATTTGTTTGGCTAACTTTGCACATCTGGATGTTTTGCTACTTTGTTTGGAAGTTGATCAAGCATGATTACGTCAATCATCTCATGCGGGCTGTCTAAGTTTATTTTTACGTAGCCAGATTGTAATGAAGGATCCAATTAGTTACTTAACTTGGATATAATGGGGTTTTTAATATTTTTTATTTAATGTAATGTACTGGTCAGTTACCCAATATCTCAGGCGACCACATTTGAATTTAAGGTGACCCCACTTGGGGTCCCTAACCCCAAGGTTAGGAAGCGATGAGCTAACTAGTGATGGTAGCAAGCTAAAAGCTAACTAGGTAGGTAACCAACTACATTTTGGTCTTCCATCGTCACTCCACTCCAGCCTTACAGCTAGTGATGGGCAAATGAAGCGTTGGTGAACCACTGCAGTGTGAAGCTAGCGACAATAGCTGGAAAAAAAAGATGGCCGCCACACTATCATTTTTCAACATAAAAGTCCTTAAGTAAACCAGTATATTTTTGGTTACATATACTGGTTTGGGTAAGGACTTTTATGTTGAAAAATCTACATATGGTGGCCATATTGGATTTTCTTTCATTAGTGTCGCTAGCTTCACACTGCTGTCATTCAGTGGTTCACCAAAGCTTCATTTGCCCATCACTACTTACAGCCCATTGTCGCCTCATGCTGGGCCTCCCCAGGGATGGATTACTGCACGGGCCTACCAGGCCCAGGCCCAGGGGCCCAAGGGGTCAGGGGGCCCTGAAGCCCAAGCCTTTACATGGAATCATTGCCTCAATATCAACAAATCAGGATGTAGGCTATGAATCTGATTGAATTTAGTATTGGCCATCCCCAAAATGCACCAGAATACAGGAAATCACATCAAACAATTTTAAAAAAATTCTGGGGGAGGACCCCCAAACCCCCCTCCCACATATACGACAATAAGTGTGGGGCCCTTAAAGGGACACCAGGCAAGCCTGATGCTTTTTCTCTACGAAACTCCCCCTCGCTCGGTCTGAAGCTCTTTTCCTTTTCTTTGCATCTTCCGTCAAGGGTTTTCGCTGCTTCTTCGCCGGCTCTGCCATTATACACACGTTTGCAACAATCTCTAGCGTTTCGTTAGCCTGCCTCTGTGCTGTAAACTGATCCTGCTTCGGTCGGCGGGTACGATACACTGAACTTGCAAGCGGGATATTCTTCCTACAGGCAGTAGGGGCGGGCGAGAGAGCCTTCATTCGCCCCATAATGAGTCATTTAACCATATACCGACTTACGAAGATGATTAATTAACACAAAAACGTTGCCTGGTGTCCCTTTAATACATCTGGGCCCAGGGGCCGAAAGTTCATAATCCGCCCATGGGCCTCCCCGCTGGGGACTCATAGGGGATCGCCCAGCGTTCTCACTCACTCTCTCACTCTCTCCTCAGCTCTTTTAGGTCTAAACCTGCTGCAACAGCTTACAGCCACCAGTAGCTGCGGCTCATCGGCTCATCCTCTTACAGGGGAGAGTTAGGGGGTCTGAGGGGAGAGAGGAGGCAGAAAGAGAGGTCTGAGAGGGCCACGGGTGGGAGACTCACAAACAGTGAGATTTCATCAAAGCCCATTTAGATCTTACATGAGCTGCTTTTCAGTGAGATGTCACCAAAGCCCGTTTAGATCTTACATGGCTTGCTTTTTAGTGCAGTGTGCTAGTAAATTAATGAAAGATTAAGGGTCTGGCCACGAATAATGTAATGGCCCAACTCAAGGGGCGGCACCAAGCATGCTTTTGAAAATCTCACTGCACAAAATTGAATAACACTATACGACCAATGTTAACTGACTGATTCCGGACTTTGACGCAATTGGATGACACTACGACATGTCATCTGTTTAGCTCGCCTCTGGCCCGCCTATATCAGATACACAGATGTGATTGGTTCCCCGCGATGCAAGGGGCAAAAGTTACGTGCATCATTACTCATTGCAAGAGTCCCTCGCTGAGCAAATGCTTCCGCGAGAACTCTGGATTCCCAGGGTAGTAAAGTGATGCAATGAACATGAATTTAAAAAGCGCAAAGTTGGCAAAAGTGCAAAATGATTGGTCACAGATCTTATCAATCTCAAAATATCATATCAATCCTAATTAATTTCAGTTTCAAAACATCTTTTTCCGTTTTCCCCTATAGAGTCTTTGGTGCCGTATTTGTTGTAAGGGGACGTTTATTTAAAAGCTAGTTTGTGTTGCTTTAAGATTGTATGTTAAAGTTGTACAACAGGTCTTCTCTTCTTTCTTCTTCTTTCTATTACTTCTTCTCTGTGTATTTTTTCTCCCCCTGTTTCTCCTCTTCCCCCTCCTCTTCCTCCTCTTCCTCCTCCTCCTCTTCCTCCTCCTCTCATCTCTGCCACCTCCTCTTCCCCCTCCTCTTCCTCCTCCTCTTCCTCCTCCTCCTCCTCATCCTCCTCCTCTGATCTCTGCCACCTCCTCTTCCCCCTCCTCTTCCTCCTCCTCCTCTTCCCCCTCCTCTTCCTCCTCCTCCTCTCCCTCTTCATCTTAGGTACTGGGA
>NC_055968.1:31890446-31942946 GCF_018492685.1 Alosa sapidissima | reverse complement strand
ACTGATCCAGTTCTGCCAAAGTTTCTATCCTCACTGGTAGCTTACAGTACAGTGCTGTGTGGGAGGGGGAGTGGCTAGCGGCGAAAGCCAATGTGTGCTTCTTTTACCGATATATTTAACGATATCTTTTGCATTTCTTATTCAAACAACGTCAAATTTGGCACTGCACTTACTCATGCCCGTAGCAAGACACCTGCCAAGTTTGAAATCAGTCTCAGACAAACGGTCATCGAGATATGCATGCCACAGACATTAGGACACACAGACACTTCTTGCTTTTATGATAGATAGATAGATAGATAGATAGATAGATAGATACTTTATTGATCCCCAGGGGAAATTCAAGATTATAGATTATTAGATACATGTACAGTATATGCACGCACACACAAAACCAGGTATGTTGTCTTACACAACAGCTCAATCAACTAATAATTCAGGAGGACCATGGCAGGATTTAAGAATGAGAGTCTAATGGGTTGAATAGGTCTTCACATCTGTGTTTCTTATCTGGCACAATCTATCTCCATCTCTTGCTCTTCATTTCTTCTCTCTGTCTCCATCTCTCTCTATCTTTCTCTCTCTCCATCTCTTTTCTCTCTCTCTATCTCTGTCTTTCTCTATCTCTTTTCTCTCTCTCCATCTCTCTCTCTCTCTATTTTCATCTCTCTGTCTCCGTCTCTTTTCTCTCTCTCTCTCTCTCCTTATCTCTTCTCTCCCTCTCCCAGTCACCTTCTTCGAGTCCGATCCCCTGGGGCTGCCCATGGGCGTGTGTGTGGAGGACCTGGTCAAGGTGTACCCTGGGAGCCCCCGGGCGGCCGTAGACTGTCTCAACATCACCTTCTTCGAGGGCCAGATCACCTCTTTCCTTGGACACAATGGGGCTGGAAAGACCACTACCATGTACGTTTTTTTCTTATACCTCAGTCTGTGGGAATGAATACACGCGGCACCTAAAAATCTGTCCATTTTTGTTCCTGTGTTTATTTTTGGTCACGTGGTCAAGTTTGCATCTGTGTTCTCTAATAGTCTACATCAGAGCTGTTTTTGAAGCGTTTTGAACCATCTGACGCCCATCTGTTATCAGCGATAGAATTCCATTAGAATCAGTGTGTCAATTTACACTGGCAGCGCCTTACGCGTGTATTATGGCCGTTAATAGTAGAAGAAAGCATATTTCACGCTTCACTTCTATTTTTGAACGCATATAACACATAAATAAATAAAAAAATATATACACATAAATAAACACATTGTTGTGTTACCTTAAAGATGGAGGTAAATTGTGTAAATTGATTCATTTTCATTTCACTCTTGCTTATGTGTTGCTCGCGATGTAAATTCCCAGTAATAGTCTAAAGGCCTATTCACACCAAGAACGATAACGATAAATATAACCATAACGATAAATATAACCATAACGATAAAACCGTTCACACTGAACAACGATGGGTTCTGATTGACTATTATCTTTTTATCGTTCTGAAAATCGCTCTGAAAGTGATCCCCAACGACATCGTTCTTCATGTCATGTTCGTTATAGTTTATGTGTGAACGTCGTCATTCATATTAACGAGAACAATATATATTTATAGTTATCGTTATCATTATCGTTCTTGGTGTGAATGGGCCTTAATAGTTTGATTGTTTCCAAATGCAGACTGTTCTGTCATCGCCTGTGCCTGCTTCTCTCCTATTCTGTTTTGTGATGCGGATGCAACTTGAATTTCCCCTAGGGATCAATAAAGTATCTACTGTATCTATCTATCTATGCCCCTCCCCCTCAGGTCTATTCTGACTGGGCTGTTCCCACCCACCTCTGGCACCGCCTACATCAACGGCAAGGACATCCGCACAGATATGGACACCATCCGGCAGTCAATGGGAATGTGCCCTCAGTATAACATCCTCTTCAACCAGTATGTGTGATATAAAACACCCTCCTCACACACACACACATACACACACACACACACACACATAAACACACACTCACATACAAACATACACACACACACACACACACACACACACACATAAACACACACTCACATACACACACTCTCACACACACACACACACACACACATTGTATCATGTGTAGTTGCTGTATTAAATACAATGCAAGTCAATGCTAGAGAGTGCTGTGTGTCTGCGTGTCTGTGTCTGTAACTCCAAACCTACAAAATTCCACATAGCACCTTTGACACATGTCCTACTTTCCACTGCTGATCAGTTGGATGTAGGCCTGAGTTTCCACTGTTGATCAGTTGGATGAAGGCCTGAGTTGAGTTTCCACTGTGGATCAGTTGGATGAAGGCCTGAGTTGAGTTTCCACTGTGGATCAGTTGGATGAAGGCCTGAGTTGAGTTTCCACTGTGGATCAGTTATATGAAGGCCTGAGTTGAGTTTCCACTGTGGATCAGTTGGATGAAGGCCTGAGTTGAGTTTCCACTGTGGATCAGTTGGATGAAGGCCTGAGTTGAGTTTCCACTGTGGATCAGTTGGATGAAGGCCTGAGTTGAGTTTCCACTGTGGATCAGTTGGATGAAGGCCTGAGTTGAGTTTCCACTGTTGATCAGTTAGATGAAGGCCTGAGTTGAGTTTCCACTGTTGATCAGTTAGATGAAGGCCTGAGTTGAGTTTCCACTGTGGATCAGTTAGATGAAGGCCTGAGTTGAGTTTCCACTGTTGATCAGTTAGATGAAGGCCTGAGTTTCCACTGTTGATCAGTTAGATGAAGGCCTGAGTGTCCACTGTTGATCAATTAGATGAAGGCCTGAGTTTCCACTGTTGATCAGTTGGATGAAGGCCTGAGTTTCCACTGTTGATCAGTTGGATGAAGGCCTGAGTTTCCACTGTTGATCAGTTAGATGAAGGCCTGAGTTTCTCATAAGTGCGCTCTTGTGTCTCATGAGTGCGCTCCTGTGTCTCGTCTCAGTCTGACGGTGGAGGAGCACATCTTCTTCTACGCCAGGATGAAGGGCCGCCCTGCGGCCGAGGCACAGCAGGAAGTGGAGTCCATGCTGGAGGATCTGGGGCTGCCTCACAAGCGTCACGACCAGGCACAGAACCTGTCAGGTAAGAGCGCCGGACCATCCCTCACACCTTGAGAAGTAGCGTTTAGAATAGATGGACATCACAAGCTCTCTCATGGATTTTTATAGATTTGAGCCTTTCATCACTTAATGTTGGCTTGCCAGTGGTAATTGTGCATTGGTTGAATTGTTATTGTAGGTTGTATGATCATTTTGTGTATATTGTAAGAGTAAGTCAGGGTACTGTTGTGTTTGAATGATGGTCATAGTTTATATGATGTGTTTTTGATAATGTTTTTTTTCACCCATGATCATTTAGGAGGCATGCAGAGGAAGCTGTCTGTTGCTATGGCATTTGTTGGAGGGTCAAAGGTTGTGATTTTAGATGAGCCAACGTCAGGTGTTGACCCCTACTCCAGGAGATCCATCTGGGACTTGCTTCTCAAGTATCGCTCAGGTAGAGCAGGCAACATTGTTCTGTTGCATTAGAGGTCTGCGCAGGTCAGATTTTTCAGTCCTGCTCCCGCAAAGATGTGTAATGTTTAGTCCCCCTCACACCTGCATCTGTAACATGGTGTTCCGCTTCCGCCCGCTAAAGCCCACGCAAGATAGCTATGCAGGAGGGATATTCAGTTCTGCTTCCGCCCGCTAAAGCCCAAGCAAGATAGCTAGGCCCAGAGCCATATAAAGGTAGAGTTGCGACAATGGGTGTTCAAAATTCGTTAAGGTCACGTGGTTCATGTAAACTTCAAATAGTTCCAGGAAGTGATTGACAATGGATTAGAATGCATTAAATAGGCTACTGTTCAATGATAGACAGAGCCACGATTTTGGTTAATTGACAGTCAATAAATGCATTGATATACAATATTTATAACACAGTGTAATTATTGTGTAAACTATGTAGTTATCCTACCATTACAACAATATTAAATTAAATTCCAGACCTTATATCTTAGCCTGCTATATAAGGTGACGTTTTTTTCCGCCCTTTTACGTATGTGTCACTTAATATTAATTTCTGTACAAAAGAAGAGATTCTTTAGAAAACGCTATTGCACCCACCCCATAAGTGTATCTAAATTATCGCTATATAAAATAAATGACCTCGTACAGTGACTCGAAAAGCTGTAAACAGTGTTTTTGAGACTGCGTGTAGCCTACAAAAGCGCATGGAGCTCCTGTGAAATTTTGATTGCAACGAGAAACTGTAACACAGCCAGTCTAACATTACTTGTTTGAGCTTTCTACCCCGCGTTTCCTCTGGTAGTCACTGATCTGAGCTAATGAGCGAATTACCTAGCCAAGCCTAGCCTATAGTCGCGGCAGAATAAAAAAAGTTTAAAAGTTTTTTAACATCTTCAGTGTAATGGTGGGCATTCTAAGTTAACCGTAGCATTAGACCTACCTATTTAGTAACCCCATGGTAATGCGAGTGATCATAATAAAATATAAAACGTGACATGTAAGTCCTTCGATAAATAACCAGGATATGAACTCATAAACATGAACAGCATTTTGTCATCGTTTGTCATTCACCGTGCTGTGAACAGCAGATGCTAGGCTAAAGAGCTTGAGATTCAGACAGGTGAGCACCTGGAAATGGTGTGCATTGTGTCAGAAAATAGCAATTTGATCAGTGATCATGCATCATCAGCGCAAGCTTGGTTTGAAACTTTCTGGGGATGGGGATTTTACACGATCCTTCATCACTGGGCTAGCCATCACTGGGCTAGTGTGCCCTGCTGTGTTAATATGACCTGCAGATGCTAACAGCTGCAGCTCCCTCAAATCTAGGTTCTCTCATGCATAGGCTAGCTTTTGCCAATGAAAATGAATGCAAAATAAAAAAAACAGTCCTGCTCCTAACTGAAGAAACGTTTACGTTACCAACAATGTTAACAACAAACTCAGTTTCACTGCTGCAAGTAGGCCTACAAAGTTGGCTGTAAATATGCTTCGCCATATTTAACGAACCAGCTAGCTTTGTGATAACAAAATCTTACCTTTTATGTGTTTAGTCAACTGAAAGTTATCCACATATCAAACGATTAAATCCACAGTTATGGAGGAATTGTTTTGGGGAAGCAGTTGCACTTTATCCCACTTTTGCTGCCCTTTTTAAAATTAAACCACTTAAATCCATAGCCTAGATGAGCATTGCATAACGTTACAACTATGTTGACATGATGGTAAAGCTAAATGCCCAAGACACGTCACGTCATTGTAGGCTACAAACTCAAAAACTTAATGACAGCTCGTTTGTGGTGTTGCCTAGTGCTGCCTAATTGAAATGGTATAGGCAAGGTTTATCTTATATTAGGTTATCATGTGTGGCACATTTATTGGGCTTTAGCCTCTTTTAATTTATTTGATAAGGAACTGATAAAAACTGAGCAGCAGAAAAGCTGTCATAGTCGATACATAAATAGTTTATTATTATAATTAGGTTATTAATACTATTACTTTACTACTATTACTGTTGTTACTGTTATTATTATTATTATTCGGATGAGCCAATAATGTAAATCTGAGTCTGAAATGTTGGCTACAAACAGTCACTGCACTGCTGCTATTATAAATTGTTAACTTTCGGGAACTATTTGAGGCTTCCATTAGCCGCCATTGTTGAAAAAAAATGGAACATTAGCGTCAATGGAGTTGTCGCAACTCTACCTTTATATGGCTCTGGCTAGGCCTATGCAGGAGGGATATTCAGTTCTGCTTCCGCCCACTAAAGCCCACGCAAGATAGCTATGCAGGAGGGATATTCAGTTCTGGTTCCGCCCGCTAAAGCCCACGCAAGATAGCTATGCAGGAGGGATATTCAGTTCTGCTTCCGCCCGCTAAAGCCCACGCAAGATAGTTATGCAGGAGGGATATTCAGTTCTGCTTCCGCCCGCTAAAGCCCACGCAAGATAGCTATGCAGGAGGGATATTCAGTTCTGCTTTCTGTCTCACGAAAGGAGCACTTGACACACATCTGAGATGTCTGGCAGTTTCTTATTTTTGAATGTAGGCTACCTTTCTTTAGCAAGGCACCAATATCAACATCTCCAACCAAGTTACTAGTAATAGAAGAAAAAAAATTAACCCATGTAAACGACAATATCCGTCAGTTAGGCTGACTAAACCCTGTTTTTTATTGCTGCCAAACAGATTATCCAGCACAACTATAATTATGTACACTACTTTAATCATTCTTTATTTTATTTTATGCACATACAGTATATCATTTGCAGGAGTGCAGCAAATCATCTGAGATTCAATAAAGTGGTTATTAATGTCAAACGTTTCTCCACCCCCTCCCCCCTCTCTCTCTTTCTCTCTCTCTCTCTCTCTCTCTCTCTCTCTCTCTCTCTCTCTCTCTCTCTCCCTCTTTCAGGTCGGACAGTGATTCTGTCCACCCACCACATGGACGAGGCTGATCTCTTGAGTGACCGCGTGGCCATCATCTCCAAGGGCAAGCTTCACTGCTCCGGCTCTCCACTCTTCCTGAAGAACTGCTTCGGCGTGGGCTTCTACCTGACCCTAGTGCGCCGTGTGAAGGAGCCGCAGACCAGGAAGGAGGTGAGAATAGCAGAGGAGAGAGGAACAGGTGTGCATCACTGTGGAGGTGAGATCAGCAGAGGAGAGAGGAACAGGTGTACATCACTGTAGAGGTGAGAGGAACAGGTGTGCATCACTGTAGAGGTGAGAAGAACAGGTGTACATCACTGTAGAGGTGAGAGGAACAGGTGTGCATCACTGTAGAGGTGAGGATAGCCAAGGAGAGCAGAACAGAGGTGCGTTCAAATTTGGCAAACAGTGGCGAACGTTCATGGTGAACATGTTTTCTTTGAACAGTTCAATTTGAACAATTTGGTGTTAACATTCCATTATAATGGTAATTGCATTGTTGCCTTCGTCAAACTCACGTCCAGTTCCACTGTATGTTCGCAGAGAACTACCTCTGCAGACTGTTCGCCGAAAACTCAAGGCTAGCGGAAAACTGTTTGCAAACGCTTGCAAACGTTCGCCTATGCTTGCGAATTTGAACGCACCTCTGGTGTGTATCACTGTAGAGGTGAGAATAGCAGAGAAAGGTGTGGACTAGGAGAGAGGAACAGGTGTGCATCACTGTAGAGAGGTGAGAGGAACAGGTGTGCATCACTGTAGAGAGGTACTGTTGGATGCGGGGTTGTGTTCCCACCTGAGAATTGGTCAGCCTTGACAACAAACAAATCCAACAAACACAACAAACCCAGCGTTGTGAGTCCCTGATGCTTGGGATAAAAGTGTCTGCTATATCCCATAATAATATAATATAATAAGTGCTGTATCCCATAATAATATAATATAATACGTGCTACTTTATGTTGGTACATCAGGTACATGTATGTACTGTACATCAGGAGGAGTGTGTGTGAGTGTGTGTGTGTGTGTGTGTGTGTGTGTGTGTGTGTGTGTGTGTCAGGGTTGTGCAAAATTCCAGAATTGAATTTAAACTGGCTCTTAAATTCCAATTCAATTCTTGAATTTCACTTGCATTTCAATTGAGGTAGCAAACAGGAAGCAGAATTGCAATTCGATTTGTGCACAACCCTGGTGTGTGTGTGTGTGTCTGTGTATGTGTGTGTGTGTCTGTGTTTCTGATGTTGTGGTCTCTCTGCAGAATGGCTGCGACTGTGCCTCGGAGTGCTCCTGCACATGCTCCACCTGCACCCGCCACAAAGAGGAGAGCACGGGCCACTCCCAGCACCTGGAGAGAGCTCTGGACGGTAAGAACTCACCGCACAACACTGGTGGTCAACATCAACGTTTTAGATTTGTCATCTACTTGCATACATATGCTTTTCTTCTCTGTGTCTGCAATAACCCAGTCAGACACCACAAGCCTGGCTTAGCATGATTTACTGGAAGTGGGTTACACCAGTGAGCCTATTGCACCCTTTTAGCTATAGGCTAGCACATTTCCCAAAAAGTCTTTTGCACATTTCCCACAGTCTTTTGCTAGCTTCAGTCCACTTGCCATTATTATGTTACATGCTCCAAATGTAAAGCACTTTGAGCTGCATTCTGTGTATGAAAGGTGCTATACAAATACAGCTTATTATTATTAGTTATTAATAATAATAATAATATTTGTGCAGCAAGGGTTCCAATGAAAAACCATAAAGTTAGATTTGTATTTGTTTGCAATCAATCAATTTAGTTGAAATATGTTTTATGTTTTTTCAGGGAATTAGCAGTTAAATGTAGATTAGTTGAATACTTAAAGGAACACGCCACCCAATGTCAGTAGTAATATATGTTCTTACCTTAGCTTTCACGAGTTGAGTCATACCTCTCCCGTCGGTACGTGCACTCAAACACTCTGGTGCGCGGCGCGAATGTGTTAGCATGTTGCTATACTAGCGGGCTCAGACGTAGCCATAGAGAGAGGAAGATAGCAGCAATCAAAAACATCCATGTTTTCCCTACTTAAATACAGTTGCACGAGTAGTTGATAAAAATGTGTAAGGTCACACAACATGAAACGTGGCGATTTTCCAAGCGAATAAACAGGAGAACTACAATGTGTGGCGCAATAGGACTTGGGAGTACTTCGACCTAGCGTAGTAATATTAATTAACACCTAATTGTAGATCCTATCCACCACAGAGTTTAGAATCCATGCTTGATCGACCCCTCAGCCTCCCCCTCCCCTCTGATCGAGAGAGAGGCACACACACTAGGTACAGTATGACTCAACTTGTGAAAGTTAAGAACATATATTACTACTGACATTGGGTGGCGTGTTCCTTTAAGAGTGTTGAATACTGAGTCTGTACGTTAACGCACATGAGTGACAGAGGAGAGGGGAGGAGGCTTTAGAATTCGTTATTGATAACACATCTCCTAGCAATGGTATTGCTGAATATACCTCCTGCTGCCACCTACAGTACTGCCCCTGTACTGCTACTGCCGAAACTTAGAAGAGTCTAGGGATTTGACGCCAGCTCTACTGCCTTAACTGGCCCTGTTGTCCATGATTGCATTCCCTCCCTGCTCTTCTCAGGTGATGTGGACAGCATCACTAGCCTGATCCTCCACCACGTCCCCGAGGCCAAGCTCATCGAGATGGTGGGCCAGGAGCTGACCTACCTGCTGCCCAACAAGGGCTTCAAGCAGCGCGCGTACGCCAGCCTGTTCCGAGAGCTGGAGGAGATGCTGGCCGACATGGGGCTTAGCAGCTTTGGCATCTCGGACACTTCACTGGAGGAGGTGTGGGCGCACACACATACACACACACACACACACACACAGGCACACACACACACATACACACACACACACATACACACACACACACACACACACAGGCACACACACACACATACAGTATTGACACACACACACACACACACACACACACACACACACACATACTGTACACAGACACACACACACACACACACACATACACACACACACACACAGGCACACACACACACATACAGTATTGACACACACACACACACATACACACATATAGACACATACACAGGCACACATAGACATTGTAGACACACACACATATTGACACACACATACACACATATACTCTAGACACACAAACACACACATACACAAATACAAGCGCACACACACACACACACACACACCATTCCAACAGCTTATACATATTCCAAATGCTCATACATTTGATAAACCACTGCTGCAGCAGAATACTCATTTCATAAGGATCAGTCTGTGCATGGTTCTAGTGTGTGCTGCAGTTGAGTTTACATGCTTGTTTCTGTTCCATCAGATTTTCCTTAAGGTCACTGCAGATAGTGAGGGAGCCAATGCCCCTGTCGCTGCAGGTAAGTGAACTGCATACGTCCAAGTACGCATACACTTTCCCCATGCGCTGTCAATCTGTTTCTTGGTGTTTTAAGCCCCCAACGTTGTCTTCAAGGCAACGCTGCCTGGAAGGCGCTAGGGTTAGGCATTGGGTTAGGGTTAGGGTTAGGATTAGGTGCCTAACCCTATAGCGCCTTCCAGGCAGTGTTGCCTTGAAGACAACGTTGGGGGCTTAAAACATCATCAAGCTGTAAGTCTAGAGCTATTGTTTGATCTCTGTGTTTTTGTGTGACATGACACATTTCACCAAAACATTCTTTGAATGTTTTAAGTTATTATAATAGATGTCATCATAAGTATTTATGTTGTGTTGTAAGTGTTTAGTCTGTCTTGTCATGTGTCATCTGTCTGTGTGTTATGTCTTCTTTTGTGTGTGTGTGTATATGTGGTGACATGTTGGTTTGTTTTGTGTTGTGTTGTGCTGTGCTGTGGCACCTGCTTTGTCCCATGTGCGTCCCTAAGAGCGGTTTGTTCTGGAACGCCGGAGGAATGCCGGTGGCCTCCTGAAAGAGAGGGAGGGAGAGGAGGTGGCAGACGATGAAGGTGACCCCTGGCTCCAACTCCTCGAGCCATTCGCTGAGTTAGACCCCTTACAGCTGGGTTACACCAGTTGCACATTTGAAGCGTTCCATTGGCAGAGTATAAAAATAGTTTTACAAGACTGGTATCATTTTTTCGAATTGTACACACCGCTATCACATCTGGTGCAGCCAGTTCCATTGATTATACCGGAAGCTAATTGTTGCAGCATACGCTGCATGAGTGGAACGCTTCAGTTAGGTGCCTGGTGTAGCCTGCCTGTTACACAGCAGCTCAGAGTAGAGGCAGTGCTTTTGGTAGGGCTGTCTGCTGGCGGCACTATGGATAGCACTACTGGAGCTCAGAGGCAGTGCTTTTGGCAGGGCTGCCTGCTGCTGGCACCATGGAAAGAGCTAACTGGAGCAAAGCAGCTAGTTGGTGCATTTATAAAAAAAACATGCAAGATGACAAGGAGCATTTAAGACAGGACACAAGATTTTATCTGATATTAAAATAAATACATAAATAATGGCAAAGTGTAATATCTTATGTGTAAAAATGCATGGACCAAGCATTATTTGCATTTCTGGGCACATTAGACTTTATGCTTTACCGATTCATTCAGTTAGAGCCCATGGTCTCTGGGCTTTGGTCATGCAAGTACATTTTGGCCAAGTCAAGGCCGATTTGTAAGTTGGCTTGAGAAAACTGTGCTTTTGCTTGTGGGTTTGTTTCTGACCTCTGTGTGCTGAAGGTTCTGTGTGCTGAAGGTGAAGATGCTGAAGCACAGTGTTTCTCAACCACTGGGCTGGGGCCGATTAGTGGGCGCAGAGTACAATCTAGTGGGCCGGGAAGCTAAGCTGTTTTCAAGTTGAAGCTAATTTTTTTGCGAAATATGAAGAACTTATTTTTTTTTTTAGTAGAGTACAATATTAATCTAATCTATAATAGAATTGTTTTAGAGTAACCATTTTAAACTTGAGTAACAAAGTTTAAAACAGTATCAAAGGCTATATCATTCATTCAGTGGTAGGCTATATCATTCATTCCAACTTTAAACAACGTCATCAATTCGAGGCTCTCAGTTTGAGAAGAAAATAGTCCAGTCAACGTTGAACAAATTGCAACAGAAGAAAACTTAACTGATTTTGTATCCTCAATATGTCCTGATTAAGGGGGAAAAAGCCCCAAAGAATCCCAATACGGGAAAGTTTAGAAAAAAGACCTAAATATACCCTATTCATGCGCCTATACAGTAGCGCCTATTCACTAAATGTACCCTATTCATGCGCCTATACAGTAGCGCCTATTCACTAAATATACCCTATTCATGCGCCTATACAGTAGCGCCTATTCACTAAATATACCCTATTCATGCGCCTATACAGTAGCGCCTATTCACTAAATATACCCTATTCATGCGCCTATACAGTAGCGCCTATTCACTAAATATACCCTATTCATGCGCCTATACAGTAGCGCCTATTCACTAAATATACCCTATTCATGCGCCTATACAGTAGCGCCTATTCACTAAATATACCCTATTCATGCGCCTATACAGTAGCGCCTATTCACTAAATATACCCTATTCATGCGCCTATACAGTAGCGCCTATTCACTAAATGTACCCTATTCATGCGCCTATACAGTAGCGCCTATTCACTAAATGTACCCTATTCATGCGCCTATACAGTAGCGCCTATTCACTAAATGTACCCTATTCATGCGCCTATACAGTAGCGCCTATTCACTAAATGTACCCTATTCATGCGCCTATACAGTAGCGCCTATTCACTAAATATACCCTATTCATGCGCCTATACAGTAGCGCCTATTCACTAAATGTACCCTATTCATGCGCCTATACAGTATTTTTCTCACGCAAATAGGGGAAAAAAATTAACCTTCACATATCACCATGAAAATTACTGAGTTGATTACTTACATCAAGACAAACAAAAAATGTATTATACGTTTTTTTTTTTATTGTTTGTTAACATGGGCAAACAGGGCATAATGTAATTATGTATAGCTAATGTATAGTGACCCAAAACTAATTGCAACATTTGACAAACAAATTGTCCAAGGCATGGAGGAAGATAATACATGTCTTAACTGGTATTATATCTCATCTAGAGGGTATATGCTTATAGAAAATATATAGTTTATGGTGTTTAATTTGTTTTCCCTGGACAGTATAGGCCAAAATGTATCCACTTTACACCTTTACAGAATAGAGGGCCATGTATTGTGCATGGCATGGAGGAAGATGGGAAATGTCTTAAATGGTGTTATATCTCCTCTAGTCTTGGAAAATGATGGACTGATACTTTAGTGTGATATACTGTATGTTTCAGTGACCTCTAAATCAGATTAAACACCAAAACCACTTTCCTAGGCTGAATAATGCTCAACTATGTGTAACAGATTGAACTTTGTGGAACACTTACATGCAAAAACACACTGGCTCTATTTAAAGAGTCAACAACCATTTCCATTGATTCAAAGGGCCAAAATGTAAAAATAGACACCAATTTTGCAACAAACCAGTCTGAAATAAGCCAAAGAAATTCAGTCTTTGAAAATAAAAGAATGTTCCTCAACAATGCAAGATTATAAAATTCCGTGTTAAGTTAGATGGGGTCAGATATTCTTTAGAATGTGTATTCTACAACATTCTAATTACAGTTTTGTCAGTATTTGCTGAAGAATAATGCATAAAACAACCCTCATTTTAACATATTTTCACCAACTGGATTTTCATGGTCTTTTACTATGGTGTCTAGATCACCAATTGAAATATAAAAACGTGAAAATAAATTCTGTTGCAATTAGTTTTGGGTCAGACCTTTGCCTGGTCTATTAGCTCTGTTGTGGTATTTATACAAATTAGCTATACGTAATTACATTATGCCCTGTTTGCACATGTTAACAAACAATTTCAACAAAATCAGTTAAGTTTTCTTCTGTTGCAATTAGTTCAACCTTTTTTCATAAAATGACTGGACTAAAACAGACTTTAACTATGAAACGTTGGGGAACTTTTTTTTAATGGGCCTTGGCCTGTTACAAGTACGAATAGGTGGTCCTTAAAGCAGAGAAGGTTGAGAACCCTTGCTGCAGCGCATGTTTCTGACCTCTGACCTTTGTGCGCTAGGTGTAGATGCCAATGGGCAGCCTCATGCAGCAGAGACGGACAGCAATGCTGGCCGGGGGTCCAGGCAGGTGAAGGGCCCGAGCCTCATCATCAAGCAGTTCCACGCCCTGCTGGTCAAGCGCCTCCACCATTCCACACGCAGCTACAAGGACTTCCTCGCCCAGGTGGACACACATCCTCCCATATCTCTCTCTCTCACACACACACACACACACACACACACACACACACACACAGACACGCGCACACACACGCACGCACACACACACACACAGACACGCGCACACACACACACGCACGCACACACACACACAGACACGCGCACACACACACACGCGCACACACACACACACGCACACACACACACACACACACACACACACACGCACGCACACACGCACACACACACACACAGACACGCGCACACACACACACACACACACACATGCACACCATGGTTTCCGTTGTCCGGTAATTACCGGACATTGGCTGGAAAAAAAATGAAATGTCCGACAAAATGAAATCTCTCTCACACACTCACACTCACACACATACACATATGCACGCACACACACTCACACACATACACCCTGTATTTTAATGAAGAACATTTATTTATTTACGATACATTATTCATTCACAAAGAAAATTGGTGTCCTTAAAGGTTGGATTTTTCCTCATTTTTTTAAATTAAGGCATTAAGATCCATTTCCAAAAGATGATTTTTTTTATTCCTCTTTTTAGTCAACTTTAGCATGGAGCTGAAGACTTTTTATAGCCACTGTAAAGTAATGCCTGCAATACTGATCCCCCTCCTTTTTTTCCTGATTATTTGTGCAGATTATTTTGCCAGCGACGTTTGTGCTGGTGGCTTTGATCTTCACCACGATTGTCCCTCCATTTGGGGAGCACCCCAGCCTGACCCTCACACCCTGGATGTATGGACCGCAAATCACCTTCTTCAGGTTTGGGCTTTTCCTTCTCCCAAATTGATCTTATTCTCTCCATCCTTCTCTCCTTCGCTTCTCTTCTCTTCCGCTGGTCAGCACCCTCAATCCACTCAAGACCAACAGAGCCCTGTTCTTGTCATGTCTTTTTGATTTGATTTGATTTATTTAATTGTATCAAGAATGCCTTACACATACAATAAAGGATAAAAACACAATAAAGTCCAGGACTTATTTCCATTGTGCTCCTCAACACATAACACCAGTACAAGACAAGACACGCACAAAGTGTGTGATAATCAATGACATAACATAAACACATTTTTCTTAAATAAATAAAAATAATAATAATTTTAAAAAAAAACGGTACCTGCCCCCCTGTTCTATTCAGCGACCCTCGCTAGTAACCAGGCCTTGATTCTCTTTTTAAAAGAGTTCAGGCTGGGAATGACTTTAATTTGCCAGTCTAACTTGTTCCACTGAACTCCACCTATATAGGTAAAGGTTCCTTTCCCTAACAATGTCTTAAATTTATAAGGACACAGATCTGATAGGCTGCCACAAGTGCAAATATAGTGTGTCCTTTACAAGGTCATGTCTTCATGTCACTGTACTGAGTTCATCTATAGGCTATGATGTTCCACTCCATAGAGTGCTGCTGTTCAATGGATGTTAGGCTATTATCACTATTGCTGTGTAATCATTCTGTGTTAATTATTATTACTATTATTATTATTATTGTTACTTTTAAAACACATTTAAACTATTGTCCTTTTATGTACTATTACCTTGTGTGTTTTATGTTTTCATTTTTATTCTTTACTTTTTAAACTATTCTTTGACTATTGCCCTTCTATGCTTTTATTAGCTATTCCTGTTTGCTTTTGTTTATGTAAAGCACATTGAATGACCTCTGTGTATGAAATGCGCTATATAAATACACTTGACTTGGCTATAACAGCATCTACCGTAATTTCCCAACTATTAGCCACGGCTTATACATTTATTTTGCAAAATTTCTTCAGCTATGAGGTTAATACACGGGGGCAGTTAATATGGTATTAATATGGTTTTGTTTCTTTTAACTTGCTAAAACACTGTCCTGCAGCTTATACACAATGTGGCTAATACACAGGAAATTACTGTACTATACTGACACTGTTGCTCGATGGTGTTTTATGCCCCCAACGTAGTCTTTCAGGCAGTGCTGCCACCGCCGATTTAAAGGCATCTTATCCTAAACCTAACCTTAACCCATGCCTAACCATAACGCCTTCCAGGCAGCGCTACCTTGAAGACAACGTTGGGGGCATAAAACACCAAGAAACGACACTGTTTGCCTCTCCTGCTGCAACTGACTTTCATGTGTGTCTTTGTGTCTTTGTTACTCAGTAACGAGAGGCCAACTCATCCCAAAATGACTCACTTTGTTCAAGTGCTCATGAGCCCACCTGGCATGGGGACACGGTGCATGGTGGATGAGCCGCTGGGGTGAGTGGAGTTCATATTACCCAAATAAGGTCATAATACATGGAGCAACTTTTTGAGCAGTGTTGCTCAGCAACCACAAAACCAGTTCCATTTATTGGGGTAGGATGATCATGACGATTTGCCAACTAATGATTAGAGTTCTCCAGAAAAGAAATTGTTGGCAAATATCAATGGGAACATGCCAGAACCACAATAATGAGGAACACTGCCCAGCAACATTGCTCAAAAAGTTGCCCCATGTATCATTAGCTTTAGCCTCGGGCCCTATCCATGGGAAACAGACAGGTTCATGCTGTTGTCTTCCTGTGCTAGCTAATCAACTGACAACTGATTGACATTAGTTTTTTTAGTAATTTATTGTCCCCAGGGAGGAAATTCTATTCCGCAACACCTTTCCACTTCAACATTTACATCTCCCAAAACATATAAGAGAAGATTACATACTAGACAGTACTTATCAGTCCCAGTCCCTATTCATATAGACATCATTAAAAGCCCACAGCTGCCCTCACCAGCCGAGAAGGGGTGGCCTACTGGGGGGCAGCCGTGGCCTACTACTGGTTAGCGCTTCGGACTTGTAACCGGAGGGTAGCCGGTTCGAACCCCGACCAGTAAGAACGGCTGAAGTGCCCTTGAGCAAGGCACCTAACCCCTCACTGCTCCCCGAGCGCCGCTGTGGCAGGCAGCTCACTGCGTCGGGATTAATGTGTGCTTCACCTCACTGTGTGTTCACTGTGCACTGAGTGTGTTTCACTAATTCACGGAATGCAGAAACCAAATTTCCCTCACGGGATCAAAAGAGTATATATACTTACTTATACCAGGAATGGTAACTGTTACTATAACGATATGAGCATCCACACTGACAAAGCGATAAGGAAATGATAAACGTTACTATAATGAAATGAGCATCCCGATAAGGAAACTCCTCATGTTCATGACTGTGATGTGAAAAATCTGATAGATTCTGATTGCCTGTCAGGTTATCTTTATAGGTATTGTTCATGGTGTGAATGGCCCTTAACTTAACTTAACTCCCTCCTGTCCGTAGGAACCTCACCTGTAGCAACTTAACCACGGAGTGGGCCGTCCCCTCCGTGGACCCAGTGGTCAGCAACATCCTCATGAGCCCAGAGTGGAACGCACTAAACCCCTCCCCCACCTGTCAGTGCAGCACCAATAAGAAGTTGACCATGCTACCCATCTGTCCAATAGGAGCCGGAGGACTGCCCCCACGGCAGGTGAGTCTGACCCATGCACGTATGCACGTGGGTGATTATCTTTCGCTGAAGTTGGTTTGTGTGTGTGTGTGTGTGTGTGTGTGTGTGTGTGTGTGTGTGTGTGTGTGAGGAGGTAAGAGAAAGGAAGATAGATAGAAAGAAAGAAAGAAAAGAGAGAGATTGTTTGGGAGGAGTGGAAGGCTGAGAGCGGAATTATAAATAAAAATGCACAAACCAAACAGTGGTTAAAATGAACCAATCATCCAACATTTTGTGCATGTGTGAGACATGTTTCTGCCTGTAAGGGTATACGTATCCGACATGTGTTACCCTGCGGTATGAACTGACCAGATGTTGTGCTATGTTTCAGTATGAACTGACCAGATGTTGTGCTATGTTTCAGTATGAACTGACCAGATGTTGTGCTATGTTTCAGTATGAACTGACCAGATGTTGTGCTATGTTTCATGCAGAGAATCGAGCGCTCAGGGGACACCATGTTGGATCTGACCAACAGGAACATCTCAGATTTCCTGGTTAAGACATACCCTACTCTCATCCGCACCAGGTGAGCCTGAAGCTGAACCCTAATTACCAAAGTTGATGTTATTTGCTCAGATGTTTTGACTCATGTTGCATTTACTTCCCTTACAGCTTGAAGAGCAAGTATTGGGTGAACGAACAGAGGTAACATTTTAGTTTCAATAAAATTAATTTCATTCTTCTCTCCTTCTGTTAATTTCACAGTATACCCAACAAGATTCTTCACTTTTGGCCTTGGCAAACCCATGAGCAGTTTGAGCAAACATTTGGTAACACTTTACTTGACAGTATCGACATATGAACACATGCCACTGTCATGACACATGAACCCTAACCCTAACCACTAACCTAACCTAACCCTAACCCTAATCCTAACCCTAACTTGTTATGACAAAAAACGAATGTCACTTAATAACAGAAGTTTATGACTTGTTTATGACACGTTCATGGCAGTGTCATGTCACTCTTATGTCGATACTGTCAAGTAAAGTGTAACATATGTTTCGATCATATGTTTCGATCACCCTGGATATTCGTCAGGCATAATAATATAACATAGCAACACACAAGTGCATTGAGTGAATTGGTCATTCTGCATGCTCGTAAGGAGCTACTGTACACAGTTGATGCATGATAGATTTGAGGCAATCCAGGCGGAGATTTTGGATTTTTCTCTTCTCAGGTACGGTGGGATCTCTGTTGGAGGGAAGCTGCCCATCCTCAATGTGGACCCCAGAACCATCCAGAACGTCTTCAACCAGCTCAGCCGCATGATGAATGTCACGGGGGTACGATAAATAGATTAAAGGAGAACTCATTTTTCACATAGAGCGCTCTTTCTCAAGGTCACCGAGTACAGTCGGTATGAAAAAAACAACAGAAAGAAAATGAGTGCTACCTAGCTCAAGTTACCAACAGCTAGAGCAGCCAGGCAGCTACACTGCTGCACTCTGGGGGCATGATTTTAAAGATGCAGCAACTAGAGCTAGGTAGTATCTATGTGAAAATGGCCAGAGTTCTCCTTTAAGGCCTTTGCAACATATCAGAAACATACATGCATGAGCTGGTGTTTGTTTAGATGAATAGTTCACATTTCACACACTTACAAATTGTGGCGGTGAAATTTGTTCTTCAGGGTGACTACACAAAGCTCGCCCTGAGAGACTTTGGCACATTTCTCAGATACATGGAGAGTGAATATAATGTGAAGGTGAGTGATTAGATGTGTGTGTTTTCATGTAAAGGGTGTGTGTCATCTCTCTCTCCCTGTTTGTGTGTGTGTGTGTGTGTGTGTGTGTGTGTGTGTGTGTGTGTGTGTGTGTATATGTGTGTGTGTGTGTGTGTATATGTGTGTGTGTGTGTGTGTGTGTGTGCATGGCAGGTGGGTGTGTATAATCAACCCCTTCACTTTATCACTATGTTTGTCTTGTTTCAGGTGTGGTACAACAACAAAGGGTGGCACGCCATGGTGTCTTTCCTGAACGTGGCCAACAACGCCATCATGAGGGCTCACCTGCCCTTCCACGCTAACCCCAACGCTTACGGCATCACCACCATCAACCACCCACTCAACCTCACCAAAGACCAGCTGTCAGAGGTCACTGTGTGAGTGTGGACACCAGTGGAGTCCAGATTTCAGTGGAATCGCTATGGGCCTGTTTACATTTGTTTTTAGAATGCATCTTGGGTGATTCGATCACAAGTGGTCCTCAAGGTGCACAGCCAGGTGCATAGCCAGAGTACGGCCAGAGACGTTGCTGACCAACTGAGTTTAGATGCCGCTATTGCCAAAGTCAAATTGATTAGTAAAAAGAGGATATATACTTATCCTGTACTTAGAACTCCCATTGTCCGGGACTCGTCAGAACGCATTAGCTTTTACGCTACAAAAGATATGTGGTCAAATGCGTCTTGGACCACCTCGTAAAAAGTGCTTTGAGTGATCGGACCACAATGCGCCTGGGTGACTGTTTAGAGCAGACCACTTGTGATCGGAACTCCCAGAACACATTTTAAAAACAAATGTAAACAGGGTCTGTTTAAATGGCTCTAAATATGGGAACGCTGTGGGGCAACAAGCTACAGCACCCGTACCACTCGAGTCCAAGTACCCATAGAGGCCCTGGTCCAACTCAGACACGGGTCACTTCCTGATCTCTCTCTCCCGCTCACTTCCTGTCCCGGGTCATTTCCTGATCTCTCCCGCTCACTTCCTGACACAGGTCACTTCCTGATCTCACCCCATCTCTCTCTCCCGCTCACTTCCTGTCCCGGATCATTTCCTGATCTCTCCCGCTCACTTCCTGACACAGGTCATTTCCTGATCTCACCCCATCTCTCTCTCCCGCTCACTTCCTGACACGGGTCATATCCTGTTCTCACCCCATCTCTCACTCACTGGTTCAGGTCAGACCCGGGTCATTATCTGTTCCACCCCATCTCTCTCTCCCACTCACTTCCTGACAGTCTCTTCACTATCCTATCATATGAAAATTCATTTAATGAAAAAAATGTCATAATTTTTTTTTATTTGCTCTGAACACATTTCACTGTGAATCAAAGCTCTTTTGCCCACCATTACTAGGACAGTATGTCAGACATGCCCCTGTTCCCTCAATGGCGGATTCGCTTCTGATTCTGATTATAGTGTGCATCATATGTTTATATTATATGTCCCTCTTCTCTACCCCAGCCTGAAGACTTCTGTGGATGCCGTGGTGGCCATCTGTGTGATCTTCGCTATGTCCTTCATCCCGGCCAGTTTCATCCTCTACCTCATTCAGGAGCGGGTCACAAAAGCCAAGCACCTGCAGTTTGTCAGCGGTGTCAGCCCATTGGTCTACTGGGTGGCCAACTTCTTCTGGGATATGGTATGGTGTCTGAATGATGCCTTCATTGACAGTAAATTGTATCTCATAGTTTGCACTGTTGTGTCATGTTTGAGTTACCAGTATACTCTGTGTGGTCTGTATGGTGTGATGTTTGAGTAAAAGTTCTTGTCCGTATATTGGAAAGCTGTGTTTTTGAGTCTTTCTGTAATTCTGTGCACATACAGTACTGTTGACGTGTGTTGTGCAGACTCGTGTAGAACTACGACCATGAACAAAACTATGTTCTGCGTTCACTTTTTCCTCTGCAGATTAACTACTCAGTCAGCACTGCTATAGTGGTGGGCATCTTTGTGGCGTTTGACAAGAAGTGCTACACATCACCTAGCAACCTTCCAGCCCTAGTGGCTCTTCTCCTTCTGTATGGGTGAGTGCCGTGCTATCAGCACACTTTGACTCCTGAAACTTTGGACATTCACTTGTCTCCCAACTGAATTACTTTACATCTATGAGTTGGCAATGTCAAGCTAATTTCCTATGTGACTAAATAACGTTTAATGGCACTGTGGGCCAGGCCATTTAATATTGAAAATAGATCATTTTATTTCCTTGCTTTGAGGCCATGTAAATAACTGAATTCTCATCTGTGTGTGTGTGTGTGTGTGCGCGCGCGCGTGTGTGTGTGTGCGCGCGCGCGTGTGTGTGTGTGCGCGCACGTGTGTGTATGTGTGTGTGCATGTGTGCGTGTGTGTGCGTGTGTGCGTGCGTGTGTGTGCGTGCGTGTGCGTGTGTACGTGCGTGTGTGTGTGTGTGTGCAATTGTTTCTCTGCAGGTGGTCGGTGACTCCGATGATGTACCCTGTGTCGTACCTGTTCAGCGTTCCCAGCACGGCCTATGTGTCTCTCTCCTGCATCAACCTCTTCATCGGCATCAACAGCAGCGCTGTTACCTTTATTCTGGAGCTGTTTGAGAATAACCAGGTAAAGTGTTGGCTCAGAGAGTGTTTGTTTTGTGTAGGCACTGTGCTATGTGTAATATCAACAGCATCAACAGCACTGTGTAATATGTTATGTCAACAGTACTGTGTAATATATAATATCAACAGCATTAAAGGTTGTATCAGCGATAGCGGGGATACGTCACTTCTGTTGATGTTCAAACAAAACAGAGAGCTAGCTCGCTACTCCCTCCCCCTCCCTCCCGTGCAATTAAAACTCTCCTAAACGCGCATCTCGTCGTTTATTGGTTGAAACACTTTATTTTGCCTTTGAGTGGGTTGCCAACCCTTGTTGATAGCAATTGTTTTTGTGTACAGATCTCGAAGCCTAGGCTGCCTACAGAGACGTGTTTTTTTGACGGCCTGCTTATGGGGCAGACAGCTAGCGGGTCATTAGGAAAGATTAGATGAATGTGATCATTTATGTTTGGGCCTTTTTGGGCCTGAAATCGCTGATACAACCTTTAATTACTGAGACAGTGTTTATCTTTTTCTTTAAAAAAAAAAAAAATAACCAACAACAACCAAAAACCATGAAACTCCCATGTGTATGTTTGTGTATAAATTCCGGTCCCTTAACTGTTGAATTTGAGCGTGATGTTTCTTGTTCTGTTACCCCACCAGCCGCTGTTGGCGTTTAATGAGGTCCTGAAGAAGGTTCTGCTGGTGTTCCCCCACTTCTGCCTGGGCAGAGGGCTCATAGATATGGCCATGAACCACGCAGTCACTGAGGTCTACGCACGCTTTGGTTAGTCACATGAATGCAGGCCATGTACATGAGCACACACACACACACACACACACACACACACATACACACACACACACACAAGCAAACTCACCATCGCAGTTGAATTTAATGTTAATTGTTCATCATATTTTAATGATCTAATGTGAAAAACCGCACACCATTGTCACTGCCCAATAGTTCACTCTGGGGTACAGCATTTTTAATGCTGTTTGAACTGTGTAGGGGAGGACTACAGTATGGATCCGTTCAAGTGGGACTTTGTTGGAAAGAATCTGTGTTTCATGGCTGTGGAGGGGTTTGTGTATTTCCTCCTCAACATTCTCATCCAATACCGATTCTTCCTGAATCACTGGTAAGTCAGAATCATAAAATCAGCTGTATCTATCTTTCCGCTGTATCTATCTTTTAGTACTTTCTTCAGACGCCTTAAGTTAGCCTTAAGTTAAGTTATTTCATAAATATTTCTTCCATTAATCTCACAACTTCTTCACACATTGTTCAGAGTTCAGATCAGAATTTAGGTTAACCTAAGGCTTTGGAGACTAGATATGCTGTGTTGTTCTTACATAGACTTACATTTCCGTTGGGAGTGGAGCTTAAACAAATGCACTGTTTTCTCCCAGGTTGTCGGACGCCAAGGGGCCTCCAGTGAAGGACGAGGATGAGGACGTGGCCAGAGAGCGGCAGCGCATTCAAGCGGGCGGCAGCAAGAACGACATCCTGTTCATCCGCGACCTGTGCAAGGTAGGAGCAGTGGGATAGGCGTGCTCGGATGACATCGACAGTAAATGCATAGTATGTGTAACAAGCTGTAATGTAAGTAAAGTAAAGTAAAGTATAATTTATTGTCCCCAAGGGGAAATTTGTCTTGGGCTTCACGATCACTGCATCACACATACACAGCTCTGGCAATTAAAAAACAACAGTTACACATACAGCTCCACACTACCACAGTTACAAAAAAAATCCTGTGAGGGAAATTTGATTTCTGCATTTATCCCAATCCGTGAATTAGTGAAACACACTCAGCACACAGTGAACACACAGTGAGGTGAAGCACACACTAATCCCAACGCAGTGAGCTGCCTGCTACAGCGGCGCTCGGAGAGCAGTGAAGGGTTAGGTGCCTTGTTCAAGGGCACTTCAGCCGTTCCTACAGTGGTCGGGGTTCGAACCGGCAACCCTCCGGTTACAAGTCCGAAGTGCTAACCAGTAGGCCACGTGGATGGTAGTCTCCTGGAGAAGGGTTATTGTTATCCCATGTCACATATCACCTACTGATCACGTCAACACGTTGAAAATGGCAGCACAGGTGATACATGGATGTTAATTTTTATCCTAAGATCTGCTAACGACAGTTTAATTGCAACAGCACTGTAGTACAACAGTAGTAAGTATACAATTAGCATGTCAGTGAAGTGAAGTGTAGCAATCTCTGAGATTTAAACTCTCAAGCCGTTGTAGTGCCAAAGCACCACCAATGAAGCTAACAAGTGTTCCTGATGCCTTAGAGACTATCTGCTAACTGCTTGTGTTGCTAAGAGGACAAACTGCTGCTGCTACAAATGGGATTGGGCCTGTTAATTGTGCTAAGAGGATTAGCCTCTTCCTTGTAAATGTACAGGCATTTCTTGTTAATTTGGCAACATGGGAATGCATGTCTTTTGCTTCATTGTTTTTTCCGATTAAAGCACAATCTGATTCTGAGTCATTGGGCTATTAGGCACTGTGGTCAACATACAGTTTTTTTATTTGCATAAAACACAGTCATGTGGTTTATACACAGTATACACAGTCTAAACCTTGGTTAATGGGCGGGAAATTACAGTACCGAACTACTAGTGTTGTTTACAGGACTATCATCTGTTGCTAACAAGATTTAACAGTTAACAAGCTAAGTCTTTGTCATCCCAACGCAGACATATGTCGGTAGGAAAAGGCCGGCTGTGGACAGGATCTGTGTCGGCGTTCCAGCAGGAGAGGTGAGGTTGAGCGCTAGTTCTACACACCAGTGGGCTACATGAATGTGACCAAACAACTAAAGTGTGATGGCACATGGAATCCTATGAATAACGTAGAAAACCGCACTCTCACATGTTTGCTCTTACATTTTTAATGGACTATGTCTCAACAAACGAACACGTTTTGGCCATAGACCATCATCAGCGTGTCCTATAGAATGTTATAGAAACTTGAAATTCCTAGGTAGTAGATAGAAGGTAGAGTTTATTGTTTATGGTTTAATGGTATTTGCTTAGCCACGTTTTTTACACGTCCTTAGTGTTTCGGGTTGCTGGGGGTGAATGGCGCAGGGAAAACCACCACCTTTAAGATGTTGACGGGGGACACAGACGTGTCCTCAGGAGACGCCGCTGTGACGGGCTACAGGTGAGACACACACACACACACACACACACACCTCCCAGCACACACACCCACAGCTGCAGCATTAACCATCCACATCTAAACCTCCATGGATAGGATCCACATGACTCTGGAAGAGAGCTCAGAGTGAGACATTTTTGTTTTTTCAATTCTATCTCCTCGACCAGCATTCTCAGTAACATCCTGGACGTGCACCAGAACATGGGCTACTGTCCCCAGTTCGACGCCATCGATGACTTGCTGACAGGTCGAGAGCACCTGTTCCTGTATGCGCGGCTACGTGGCGTACCTGAGGGCGAAATCAACAGGGTGAGTGCAGCTTCTGTCGTCATGCCAACGCACAGGATGCAAATGGTTACCTTTGGGCATTCAAACAGGTGGTGACATGTCTGAAGATCACTATCAGAATGACATATACACATGTGTCTGCGTCTGTGTGTCTGTGGGTGGTTGAATGGGGATCTGTGAAGGTCGCCTGTCTATTTCATGTGTCTGTGTTTCTGTGGGTGGTTGAATGGAGAGATGTGAAGGTCGGCTGTCTATTTCATGTGTCTGTGTTTCTGTGGGTGGTTGAATGGGGATCTGTGAAGGTCGGCTGTCTATTTCATGTGTCTGTGTGTGCTTGCAGGTGGCAGAGTGGGGTATCCAGAAACTAGGTCTGTCGGAGTACGCTGAGCGATGTGCCGGCACCTACAGTGGGGGCAATAAGCGAAAGCTCTCCACAGCCATCGCCATGATCGGCTGTCCCTCCCTCGTCTTACTGGTGCGTCCAGCTGCCCCCGACGTCCCTTGAGCATTGACATTTAGCAGATGCTTTTATCCAAAGTGACTTACATACTACAGTATGTCAATTACATTACAAGGGCAGTTGAGCCCGGAGCAACTCATGGTTAAGTGCCTTGCTCAAGGGCACAACGGCGGAGGCTGGGTATTGAACCCTTTGGTTAATCTTTAATGACAGTGTTACTATCTATGTGTGACTGATCAGTGATTTATTGTGAGGGTGTAATTAATTTAAGTGTTTGAGAGTGTTGAGTATTTATTCATTTTATTTATCAATTATTTTTTTTTTGTTGAACCTCTTTTTTATCTCCAGGATGAGCCTACGACAGGAATGGACCCCCACTCCCGGCGATTCTTGTGGACGGCAATTCTGAGTGTGATCAGGGATGGCCGCGCGGTGGTCCTCACTTCACACAGGTGGGTACTGGCTTTCTCCTCTCCTGCCTCAGTTCTATCATCCCCATCCTCCCCTGCCTCAGTTCTACCACCCTCATCCTCCCCTGCCTCAGTTCTACCACCCTCATCCTCCCCTGCCTCAGTTCTACCATCCTCCCCTGCCTCAGTTCTACCATCCACATCCTCCTCTGCCTCAGTTCTACCATCCACATCCTCCCCTGCCTCAGTTCTACCATCCACATCCTCCCCTGCCTCAGTTCTACCACCCCCATCCTCTCCTGCCTCAGCTCTACCACCCCCATCCTCCTGGTACTACATGGGGAAGGGACATGACAGAAGGAGTGTGTTGTGTCCTGCATGGGTGTTGTGTCCTGCATGTGCGTTGTGTCCTGCATGGGTGTTGTGTCCTGCATGGGTGTTGTGTCCTGCATGGGTGTTGTGTCCTGCATGTGCGTTGTGTCCTGCATGGGTGTTGTGTTCTGCATGGGTGTTGTGTCCTGCATGGGTGTTGTGTTCTGCATGGGTGTTGTGTCCTGCATGGGTGTTGTGTCCTGCATGTGCGTTGTGTCCTGCATGGTTGTTGTGTCCTGCATGTGCGTTGTGTCCTGCATGTGCGTTGTGTCCTGCATGGGTGTTGTGTCCTGTGTCCTCTAGTGAATTTCTGCTGATGTCCATTTTTTTCTTTCTTTTTTCTTTCTTTTCCTTTTTTCTTTCTGTCTTTCCTTCATTAATTTTCTTTCTTTATTTCTTTCTTTCCTTCTTTCTGTCTTTCATTCTCTCTCTCCATCTCTCTGACTCTCCTTCTTTCCCGCTCTTTTTTCCTGTTTCCTGGCCCTCCGCAGCATGGAGGAGTGTGAGGCTCTCTGCACACGGCTGGCCATCATGGTGAACGGCACCTTCAAGTGCCTCGGCAGCATTCAGCACCTCAAGTACAAGTGAGTCTGCATTCTGTGTTCACCTGCAGCTGAAGCTCCCCTGCTTTCTTGGGAAAGCTCGGTCTTATGCCAGCCCAGAGGAGAGTGTTCTTTTTTGTTAAGTTGTGTGTCAGTTAAATAGACAAAAAATGCATTTATTGTAGGCTTAGAAGTGCTGGAATGAGGGGTACATTGTATATATGTGTGTCTTTGTGAATGTGTGTGTGTGTGTGTGTGTGTGTGTGTGTGTGCGTGTGTGTGTGCTCTATATCAGCAATGTGATAGTCTTGCTGTGTGGGCATATATTTTATGTACCCATGAGTACCAAAGCCGTATCATCTCTGAAAATATTTGTCTTTAAGAATATTATGTCTTTAAGAAGTTTGATTGGTGGATTTAAATAAAGAATTGTGTCTTAGGGCGGTGGTAGTGTAGTGGTTAAGGAGCTGGGCTAGCGTGTAGTAGCTTGAAAGTTGTCAGTTAAATTCCTGGCTTCCACCGTTGTGGCACTTAACCCCAAGTTGCTCTGGGGACAATGTGGTCCCTTGTAATATAGCTTACATATGTAAGTGACTTTGGTCAAGAAGTGTCTGCTAAATGTAATGTAATGTAATGTTTTTGTGTGGCCGCACGTGAAGGTTTGGCGACGGTTACGTGGTCACCTTGAAAGTGCGGGCGGCTAAGCCGGGAACTCCCCCAGACCTTGCCTTGGCCGAGGCTTTCATCGAGAGCAGCTTCCCTGGCTGCGTCCAGCGGGAGAAGCACTATAACACGCTGCAGTACCAGATCACCTCCTCCTCCTTGGCTCGCATCTTCCAGCTCGTGCTCTCCAACAAGGAGCGTCTCCACATAGAGGACTACTCGGTCTCCCAGACCACCCTGGACCAGGTACAGTATACTGCAACGCATGGTCCACCTGTAATCAGCATCAATATTTGCTACCTGAAAATGATCTGTTCTGTAAAAAATATATGAAAAGATAAATTTCATAGAAAGGTTGATATTTGATACTAAATCATTTCATCCTCAAAAGTCATTGTTAATGTTCTGCTGAGGATATGTACTATAGTCTCACACAATCCACAATGGAATGAACCAATGGCAGGTGTGATTTTATATGTATGTCTGTTCTGATAGTGATCACTAGTGTGGTAAATAATGGTATATGTTGCTCTAATTGGGAAGATGGGGTGGTGGTAGCGTAGTGGCTAAGGAGCTAGACTAGCATGCAGTAGCCTGAAAAGATGTGGGTTCAATTCCCGGCTCCCGTCGTTGAGAAAGGCACTTAACCCCAAGTAGTTCCGGGCACAATGGCTCTTGTAATATATGTAAGTCACTTTGGTTAAAAGCGTCTGCTAAATAAAGAAATACATATAAATGTAAATATGTCAGTAGCTTGAACAAACATTAAGATAACTAAAACCTCATAACCGTCTCAATTGTGCGTCATTATGTCTCGGTGAGCTAACTGTTATGTCTCGGCAGGTGTTTGTGAACTTCGCCAAACAGCAGGCAGGTGAGGATGAGGACCAGCGGCCTCAGCCGCGGAGAGTGAAGAAGATCGCCCCACTGAGAGGCTTCGGGAGGAAGAAATAAATACAGATAAGTTAAAGGAACCCCAGAACAGAGCCGGAGGAAAACTAGGAAGAAACAAACAGGAAAACTGGGAAAAACAAACAGGAAAACTGGGAAAAACAAACAGGAAAACTGGGAAAAACAAACAGGAAAACTAGGAAAAAACAAACAGGAAAACTGGGAAACATACCTGATACAGATGGTGAACACTGTTGCGGATCTGATGTAGTGTGATCTCTCAGAACATTGCACAAGACAGTGTTTACCTTGACTTTCTCAATGCCATCCATGAACTGTGTGACTTTTTCTGCACATGAATGTTGATTAACAAAAATGAATCACCGTGTAAGAATATGAATTATAATGTAGCTCCTCACTTTGACCTCATAGAAGAGAAAGCATTTGTCACCATACCCTGTGAGTTGAAAAGGGAAATTTATCATTTTCTGTCCGTGTCAAATAGCAAATGCTCTGTAGTCCTCCAGCTGTGCAGCATCACTGAACTGAAATATCTGTGCCACAGGAATATAGGAATACTCACTGGACCCCCTCTCATCATGCCAAACCTCATGATGGGTCTTATTAAAGTTGTGATCCACGCAGCCACAAGTATAGTAGGTAGAACTGACAGTCATTGACCTACTGTACCACGCATGGAAAATTGAGAAGTGGTAAAAACGAATAGGCCATTCCATAGACATTCTATCCTTATTGTATAATAATGTAAAAAAAATGTGCTTGTAAATTGTTTTTGTCTGTTTCTAAAGAAGTCCTGTATATTTTCTTTATGATTTCATGAGACAACCTGACGCATTTATTATGTTGAAACATGGCCAAATGGGATGGTGTGTAACTACTTTTAAATTAGAACATCAAGCATGAGACACTATTATGAGCATCAAAATGAAACAACATTTAATTGTACCGCATTAAGTGTGTGTAGATTCTCAAGTCTATTTGGAAGGATTTTAGGAACACAAGTTGAAATATGCGTTCAATGGCATGTACAGCTATGTAAATACATTCTGGGTGGGCACTTTGTCGCATTTGCAGCTTTACAAGTAGATCGTGTCCATGTGTGCACTTTCCGAAATGTGCAGAAATATTACATGTGCAAAAGTGCTCGCTGATGTCTGGAAGCTACTCCTCAAAACTGACAAGTCAACATCATCTCTTTCAAAAGAAAATGATTGCTTGAGAACAAGGTTTAGCCTTGTCACTGTTTAAGTTGTGTATAACTTGTCACACACGAAATGAATGAAACATTTAATTATTAAATGAAATTTTTAAAAAGTAAATAAACCCTTGTTTCTCATTTGTTACAAATATTTTTGGTGATATTGAAAGTATGGAACAATGTTAATGATTTCTTCGCAAACTTATAGTAAAGGAAATCAGTCATCCACAAGCTGAATCCAGGAAACCTGTGCAATTTGGTGCAGCTATGCTATGTATTAGCATTGCACATTCCTCAAAGAAAGAAATCTCTTACCAACAGGTAGGCAACTTAATCTAAACTTATACTATCTTATACTTGATAAAGCTGAACTCTATCACGCTTAAGCAGTAAAGCTTTATGCAGTCAACAGTGGCAACAGTCAATGCTGCAAGAGCCAAATCAAGAATTTAGTTCCCGTTGGTTTTAAAGAAGTGATTGTCCGTTGGTCAGCCATTGCTGCAACAGACCAAGGATGCAGATCCCCATCATAGGCGCCTCATCATCAAGCGCAGCCAGCGTCCATTAGAGCACGAGGGGAATGATGGCCGTGCGCAGCTCAGGGTAGTTGGGGAACTCGTGGATGTAGGCTCGGTGCTTCACTCTGGCCCAGAGGACCATCTGCACGAACCCCAGGAATGACGCCAGCGCCGCTGAGCACAGGGATGAGGAAAAGAGTGGTGTGAGGTGAATTGTTCCTTTTTTTATTTTTATTTTTTTTATTTTGAGAAACAAACATACCAGCATACCTGGCAAACACTGAGTCATGACAGCAAAACTGACACATGCTCCCACCTGAGGGGGAAAAATGTTTACCTGTTAAGATGGAGACATGTTTCTGATATAACTCGAAATGTCAATAAAACATATGAAATAAAGCTGAGCTGAAATATGAGTAAATATTACATTCTAAGACTGTTTATCTTATCAGAGTCGTGGTTTGTATATGTTCTATTTAGTCTACTACTAATATTGTTTTATTTTTTTAAGTTTATTTAGCCAGTATGACTCAAGGCATCCAATGCAGTTTCACTACTGGGCTCCCCCACAGTTGCTGAGTATTTTTATTTTACACAACTTTCAAAAGTATGCCTGCATCTTTCCCCTTGGTCACAGTGTGGATTTGTTTACAAACCGGCAGAGATAATCTGGACCGACAAGGTAATATTACACAATTTCATATGAATAGCTAGCCTGGATGTTCCCATGCTGCCTTGCGCGCGATTTGATTCACGCTGCTAAGGCAGCCTGGAGACCATGGAGCAAATTTTCGCCTGAGATAGGGAACCAATCACAGAACAGGGGGGAAAGCAAGTCGATGATGAGCTATGCACAGACGCATTTGATAGACATCCGTGGCACCCAATAAACGGATCTGGGCATTTTTTTCAAATACGAGAAAATGAACGTTTGGTTCCCAGACCACGTCTCATGGAGAAGTGGTGGCGCTAGCCAGGCTAATGAATAGCAATAGCGTAAAGCAATTCATGATTATCCAAGTCTGGGAATGCAAGGCTGGTTCTCCATAGACTGGTAGGTTACAACTGGGAAGACGCACCATCCTCCCTATTACAGGTTAATTACCATTAAAATGGCTTCAAAGCGGTTATATTAAAGGCACACTATGCAAGATTTGCACCTTTATGAAGCCAATTGGATGGTAAACGAACTTGTAATAGGCGAATCGTTCACCTAGCATAGCTATACAGCATAGGCGTAGCGAGTCCCTACCGAGAAAACCAGTCATGCAACTTCCAAGAGCGGTGTCCCGGCAAAACTCACGAGAATCTGAAACATTACCTTGTCAGTAGATATAGCTCTTTGGAGATAGTTTTTGCCTGTTGTTAATTAATCCTTTACCTCCACAACAAAAGCATTTGCATTGTGTATAGGGGAGATAAGAAGCTCTAAACTCGCTAAAAATACCTAAACCTGCATAGTATAGCTTTAAGGTAAAAATCTAGCCTAGGATTCCTTTAATCTGTTAATTTGAATGTTAATGTAATGTTTATTAATGCCATTGTAAGTTGCTTCAGACAAAAGTACGTCTACTAAGAACTATAAACATAAATAGTCAAGATTAATTTACTTAAAAAATAACTTCACACAGTATATAAAGTGTATATTTATGTTTCTTCCATCATGCAACTGACCTCATATGTGTAGTTTGGACACGACACAAAGAAGAAGAGCCAGGTGAAGGGATTTCGTGTCGGGTAAGGAATCTCAGTTGGCCTGGACTCTGCCAACAACACACCAGCACACACTCATCAAACTCATCGGTCAACTGACGGACAGTCTGACACATTCTGCATCTGTGGCTGAGGGAGTAACTGAGTCTGTTAGTTGACATGCTGATTCAGCTTGGCCAGTAATGGTACACTCTTGACAACAAAGATGGATGCGGTGTAGAGACAGGCATGTGAACCTACTGCTGCATTTCAGCCTGTTCAGCACTAGGTGAGTAGAGAAGCTTCCAATCTCACAGACCTAACCGCACAAATAGCAGAAACAGTACAAACATGAATTTAAATAAAATCAGCATGGTGGTGTCTTTTGCTATGTTTATCTGCTCATTTAAATGAAATGTATGAGAAGTATGTCCTACCAGGAACCCAGCAAAAGCACATATCACCTGGAGGAGTCCATATGCTGTGGATGGGACACATGTGATGTCTTATGAGTTTGTTGCTGCTGCTAAGTATTCAGTATGTTTCATTTACAGTACATACTCACAGGGGGGCGTGTAGAGTGGATGGTTGATATAGTAGGCCTGCCATGCTGTCAGTCCACAGTAATACAAACAGTTCTGCAAAGACATTATCCATTTGTTAAAACTGGAATTGTAATAGTCTCATTATTCTACTCATTCTGACTCATTCTGTGTCATTTAACTTACTCATTCACATACAGTAGGTGCATCTAGATAACACGTGTGTTTTCTATTACTACACAGTGTAAATAGATTGAAGTCAGTGCAGAGAAAGAAATGAAGAGCTCTGTTCCAAAACCCTTTTAAAATTCATTTTTGAAAACATTAATATGTCATGTTATTTAATTGTGTATTTCAGGTTATATCAATAAAAGTGCAATTGTGTTGTTTTGATTGAGCAAAGATAAATCAAATAACAATAACCCACAATAGTTCCACTGAAATTACTAGGAAAACAACAACAATTTATGAAAATCCATTAAAACGGAGGATAGAGCGTTTTGGAAAAAAACTCTTCAAATCTACAAGCATAATAACAGCAATACATTATGGTCTGTTGCTCAGGATCAAGTTAACATGCTAGATATCACCTACAGTGCAGATAATAGGATGCATGTAATATTCCGTGACTTGTAGTCATGACTACAGCACCTTTGTTATGTTTTTTAAGGACATGGTCCCCTGAGAGAAATGGTGCAGAAAGATCGTCTCCAGCAGCTTCTTGGTGTAGTGAAAGCAATGACACACACAAGCTAGCCTGCAAGACCATGCAAAGAGGTCAAAATGTGAAAATAAACTATGCAATTATATGAACTTAAGGATAAGACATATAAAAAATATAACTATACCAGAATATGGTAAACATTGTTGTGACCTTATATTCATGATACATTCTGAATCATTCTGAGTCATTTAACTCACTCATTCACATTGGTGCATCTAGATAACACGTGTTTTCAAGTTCTGTTTGAAAATTTTCAAATTCTTGTCAGAACCTACCTGACCACTTTATGAGGACTGGGCGTGAACTTGTACTCCCAACCATAGATGTACGGCAGGCGGTAGTAGAAGAGCAGGTAGATGAGGAGAGGCCCAATGCACTCCACTAGGAACACCTGTGCAGGTGGATAAAAAGCAATACTGTTCAACTGTGCAGGTGGATAAAAAGCAATACTGTGCAACTGTGCAGGTGGATATAAGGAGGAGCAATACTGTGCAGGTGGATATAAGGAGCAATACTGTGCAGGTGGATATAAGGAGCAATACTGTGCAGGTGGATATAAGGAGCAATACTGTGCAAGTGAATAAGGAGGAGCAATACTGTGCAGGTGGATATAAGGAGCAATACTGTGCAGGTGGATAAGGAGCAATACTGTGCAACTGTGCAGGTGGATATAAGGAGGAGCAATACTGTGCAGGTGAATAAGGAGGAGCAATATTGTGCAGGTGCAGAAGGAGCAATACTGTGCAGGTGGATATAAGGAGCAATACTGTGCAGCTGGAGAAGGAGGAGCAATACTGTGCAGGTGGATATTAGGAGCAATACTGTGCAGGTGGATATAAGGAGCAATACTGTGCAGCTGGATATAAGGAGCAATACTGTGCAGCTGGAGAAGGAGGAGCAATACTGTGCAGCTGGAGAAGGAGGAGCAATACTGTGCAGGTGGAGAAGCAGCACAATGTTTCTTGGTGTTTTATGCCCCCAACGGATAAGGAGCAATACTGTTCAACTGTTCAAGAACCGGTTCTCTGTTGGTCTAGAAATGCCATGAGGGGGTCAAGGGAGGACTTTCTTACCATTGCCCAGCCCAGCTGAGGGCCTCGGTCCTGGAAGAAGATGGTGGCTGTGGTGCCCACCGGCAAATCCACCAGAATCTCATCGTCTCGGAGGGCCTTTCCCTCTGGAACACGACAACAAAAATCTGAAACTTTAATATAAAACAGTGGCATTCATGAAGTAACTTTAAAAAAAAAACACTTTGCTTAACACTGGCTACATACTGTAAATTAAGGCTTATTAAAACCTACTTCAGGAGTGCCTCAGTTCTTTTTTTTACGCAAGTGATCAGATGCCTGATTTGATGAATGCCCTGCATTTTTTACAGAAACTGCATTTTTCTGACCCAGGAGGAGCGCGTAACTGTTCTCCTTCCCCTTTCAAAATAAGGATCAGCCTCCCTTCCTAAACCCCCCCTCCCCTGACAATTCTTACACATGCTCTGCTATGCAGGACAAATACTTATGTACACTCTCAAGACACAAGCCGATTGCTCTCAAGCTGAAAAATCTTAACTGTGGCAACTAACATCTTGGCGTGTCTTCTGTACAATACATACCTTTACCTACAGCTGAAATGCAATGATACTGTAATGTCATATTAACACACAGCTGTTGCAGTGTCATGCTATATTGGAATATGTGTGATAGACATTGCAAACACATTTTTGACATTATTTGTCATTAGTTATTAGTTGTTATTTTGACTGGTTATTTTACAGGACAGTTTACAGGTCCATTCTGTCCCTGCTTGTCCACAATGGAGGTGTGTCCATCCTAGTCGCTGACTCACCAGGATGCAGCATCAGGGCCTGTCTGGATGGGTACCACCTGGGATCTGCAACAGCACAAATGTACACAGAATATAATTTCAATGAATTGCTGCTCCAGTCCTCAGATGCAATTAACCAGAGAGAATGAAAATGTTTGCCATTTGCTAACATACAAAGTCTGCTGTGTGATATAAAAATACTATCAACGTTTAACCCATTGACTCCTCTCTATCTCACAATGCCTGACAGCTAATTATGTTCAGAGAAAAAAAACTTGTTGAGAGGAGGAGGAAGATAGTTTCAGATACAGAAATATGTAGGAGTACGTGTCAGTGATACACACAGCTCTTGTGAATGAGGCTCTTCATGTCTGCAACAGTGGCAGACGGCTCCACCTGCCAGAGAGGTGACAAATGACTCTCATGTTGCCCAACACCCAAGAAAGAAAAGGAGCTATTATGAACAACATGCATAAGCTTACATGGCTTTCCACCTCTAAAAACAGAAATACATTTATTTTGTCAACAATCAAGCCCTCCTGGAATACTTGTTTCCAAAATCTCTTCTAATAATTATTTCTAATAGTTTTAACACATACATGCTGCTGCTTGCACACTTATATACAGTACATGATAATGTACATGGTGGCTTTGTTTAACTACACAGACTAAAACAGAACCTTCTTAACACACTCTTTTGCCTCCACACAAGCCTGGTGGTTACCTGACCTCCAAGCAAGCACAGTATCCGTGAGAAGAGTCTCTGCCGTTACCTTATCCAGGAAACACAGCTTTCCCTTCGTCCTGGCATCCCGAATCTCCACCTCATAGAAAATATAATTTTTATCCGCTTTTGCGGTCTCAGCCTTGAGGCCGTGTTGGCACCTGGCCTTGATGAACTGGGCAACTGTAAAGAGGTCTCGAAGTTCGAAAGATGCCATGCTTTCCAGGTCAGTAAGTGGCAAAGCCCTAGCGGACCAGTGGGGGGGCTTTCTAGGGGGCAGTAAGTAGAGCAACCCGCGGGCGTTGCTCTGGCATGGGGCTGGCATGCACATGACCTCACTGGTGGATCATCTTCGGCACTGGGGCGTTATAATGTTATTTGAGTTCAGCTATACTTTGCATGTAACTTTGTGTCTATTTTAAGTCATGGGCATACCAACCCCACTGGGGGGTAATAGGGAATGACAAAGACCACATATCTGCTGGGGAGGTAGAGCAGTGATAGCTATGGGGAGGGGGGGGCTAGTCATAACATCTAGAGCAGTGATAAGCTATGGGGGAGCAGTGATAAGCTATGTGGGAGACATCTGGGGGTGACAATGAAGTCTTTGCATTGCTTCCACTGTAAACAGCAGTGATAGATTTGGCCTCTGACCAGCGGTATCATATTATCACATTAGTCTGACTGATTGACAGTTCAAAAGAGTCTCTCACTCTGGCAAATGCCCAGACAGTGCAGTTTCAAACTCACATATCATACACACTCATACATCTTGTCATGTGTCCTTACTTACATTCATTAAGACATTAATACTTATACACTTGCAGTTACATATCAGACCACATATAACACACAAACCTATGCATTCACACACACACACACACACATACACACTACACACACATACATAAGACACACAACACACTCAAACTCAAACAATAACGACCATGCAAACATAGAAAACAGTCACTGTCTGGAAAATAAAGATTTAGCAGAGGGATGTCAACTCTAAATTTATCATAGGTAATGCAACGTCCTTGGATGGACCTCTGTAACTCAATCTTGCTCATTGGCGCATAGTTCTTTTTTGACGCGGAGAGGTCAGGGAGGTGTGAAGGGGGCAAGAGGCCAATATGAGAGGCAAGTTCTGCAGCCTACTCCCACTAAGGTGCCTATTTATCATACACAAATATGCAGGGGTTGTTAAAAGTTCAGCATGCATAAATCATAAATCATGCATATGTGTCAACCTATGCAGTAACATAAATAACTAAAAATATATTGATATCAATTAAAAATGGCCTCCAAGTACAAAGACAGAGATAAGAATGCAGACTCGGAAAAAAATATATAAAATTCAAGGTCTTGGGTCTATTCGAGAAGCAAGGCAATTATGTGAAAGAAAATCCTATGCCATCTCACAGGTTTGAAGCCTGTGTGAGTCTTACCTCAAAGAACGCCACCCTGCTCGAGGCTCTGGTGCAGTTAGACCAACCGTCCCATTTCTGTAACTCCAGCATCCTGATCTCAGCCTCCCAGATACCAAAATGTTTCGATCCTGATGGTTGTTTTACAACAATATGAATCACACGCTCCTTCAGCCACACAGAGAGAGAGAGAGAGAGACACACACACACACACTGTTCAGCTGTTTGCAATGTTTCGCTGACTCCTGAGGTCTTCTCCACCACTAATTAGAGCTGTCCATCAAACAGACAACAAATTAGCTGTGATGTGACAAAAGTCAGTGAGATGCAGATGAATTGAGGTCTAGAGACTATTTTAAACACACTGTGCTGCAATGTGGGCCTTGGCCACTAGAGTACATTACAGAGCGAAATTGATTGCATTATACCCAGTGTGTGTTTGAATAATGTCCACTGGCTTCACAAAGCCAGTTTGGAAGTCCGTTTCTGATTTTAATAATAGTGATATTTATGTTATTGTTATTAGTGGGCAAATCAATATATTAATGGATCAAAATATTAGTGGCACTACTCCCGAGGGCAGCCGTGGCCTACTGGTTAGCACTTCGGACCTGTAACAGGAGGGTTGCTGGTTCGAACCCCGACCAGTAGGCATGGCTGAAGTGCCCTTGAGCAAGGCACCTAACCCCTCACTGCTCCCCGAGCACCGCTGTTGATGCAGGCAGCTCACTGCGCCGGGATTAGTGTGTGCTTCACCTCACTGTGTGTATACTGTGTGCAGTGTGTGTTTCACTAATTCACGGATTGGGATAAATGCAGAGACCAAATTTCCCTCATGGGATCAAAAAAGAGTATATATATATATATATACTTTGTTATCCAGGAGGCAGAGGTGAGCAGGCTTTTTAAAAGCAGCAGGAGCAGATAAGCTCTCCCCGACTGTGCTTAGACACTGTGCTGATCAACTGGCTCCTGTATTCACTGACATTTTCAACTCCTCTCATGTCTTTTAAAGAATCTGTCATCGTCCCAGTACTTAAATCAGCAAAAACATCAGGCCTCAATGACTTCAGACCAGTTACCCTCACATCAGTGGTTATGAAGGTGTTTGAGCGCTTGGTACACTCCTATCTACAATTGAAGAGTTCAGATGCAAAACCCTCCAAATCCGTCTGACCACTTTTCTTTTAAATGAGCATTTAAAATCTGGCTCCTATAGGTTTTTGCCTATAAATCGATATTTCATACCATGAAGATAGTGGTATTTAGTGGGGTTTGAAGTAAAATTATTTGATTAACGTATACTATGTGTGGAGAGCATCCACTCTCCATCTTTATCTCATTTTTGACGTAGGTGGCATTTAGAGTCTTTTGCATCTGAACCCTTCATGTGTATATGTATGTGCTTTTGTGTTTATGTGCCTGTGTGTGTGTGTGTGCCTGTGTGTGTGTGTGTGCCTGTGTGTGTGTAAGAACCCTTCAATTACTCCACTGATGGATCCTTATTAGTTTGCTTACCAGGCAAACAGATCTGTGGAAGATGCAATTAATCTGGCTGTTCACTTCAATTTGGAATCGAGCAACACCTATGCACATATCTTGTTCAAGTCTTGTTGTTGACTTTAGCTCGGCCTTCTGTACCATCAATAATCTCATACTATTCTCCTACCCTGGGAATCCAGAGTTTTCACGGGAGCACAATTTCAATTTGCTCAGCGAGCCACTCTGGCAATGAGTAATGATGCACGTTACTTTTGTCCCTTGCATCGCAAGGACCCAATCACATCGGTGTATCTGATATAGGCAGGCCAGAGGCGAGCTAAACAGATGACAGTCGTAGTGTTATCCAATTGCGTCAAAGTCCGGAATCAGTCAGTAAACATTGGTCGTATAGTGTTATCCAATTGCGTGCAGTGAGATTTTCAAATGCATGCTTGGTGCCGCCCCTCGAGTTGGACCATTACATTATTCATGGGCCCTTAATATTTCGGGTTTGGGTCTGGAATCTCCAGGCTACTATTCTCCAGGCTTCAAGGCATGAATATTAAAGGGACACCATTTATCAAGTTAGCAGAAACGTGTAAAAGGGACACCAGGCAAGCCTGATGCTTTTTCTCTACGAAACTCCCCCTTGCTCGCCTGAAGCTCTTTTCCTTTTGTTTTGTGTCTTCCGTCAAGGGTTTTCACTGCTTCTTCGCCGGCTCTGCCATTATACACACGTTTGCAAGAATCTTACGAATCTTACGAATAAAGACTTACGAAGATGATTAAATAACACGAAAACGTTGCCTGGTGTCCCTTTAATACAACTCTGTGCCACTGGATACTGGACTTTCTGAGCAACAGAAGACAGTCAAGGTTAATAATGCTACATCGTGCCATCTGACTCTCAGCATTGGTGTTCTACAGGGATGTGTGCTACCTCCTGCTTTTCTCCATCTATAGCCACCACTTTGTCAATATGTTCAAATATGCAGATGACACCATCATTGGCTTCATGATGAGTCTCAATCCCGCAAAAGGTCAACTGGGCTGTAGACTGGCGCGACAACAACAAGCTCCATCTCAACGCCTTAAGACTAAGACCTAACTTTTAACATTGCCCCAGTTATATGTGACCAGCTCATAACCTTGACAGACTCTTTTACATTCCTTGGTTCATAACCTACATCAGCAAGAATTTGAATTGGGGAATTAACACACTCACACATAATCAGTAAGGCTCAAGAAAGACTATACTTCCTTAGGCAACTTAAGAAGTTTCATGTGAGCAAACATCTGTTTGTCACCAAAGCCTCTAACATACGAGGGTGTGATCTCCCTACAATCCACGCTCTGTAGGCCTACTCTGAGCGCACCTTAAAGGGGTGGTTCAGGATTTTGGACATAAGACCTTATTTCCAAGTAAGCAAGTGTGATATTTATCAGTGGAGACCGTTTTCAGCACGTTTCATCCAGTCCTTCTAATTGCAGAGTTCGCAGGTGCTAAGCTAGCGCAAGTCAACGGTATGTGCTAGCCTGCCACTAAAGACAGTCTTACCCACTCCAAAGTACACCTGAGGCAAATTCCAGACAATCGATGTAAATGTCTGTGTTGATAGAATAGTGTAAGAAATACAACTACCCTTGCATCGCGTTGCAATAGTTATACTTTGGTCCCTAAAGTTGTTAGTAGTCATTTTGCAACTCAGCGGCGGACTGATATTACCAAGGCTACTACTAGGTATCCCCATTGGAGTGCGCTTTACTTTTCGGCGCAGTACTACTAACCGGAGCAAGTATAATTCCGCCGCTGCTAAGAAACTAGTCCCTCAAAATGTAATGCGATAGTTGAAATGCAAGGATAGAATAACGTTAGAAATAACACTGTCAATACAGACATTTACATCGATAGTCTGGCGTTATAATTTATTTGCCTCGGGTGTACTTTGGAGTGGGTAAGACTGTCTTTAGTGGCAGGCTAGCACATACCGTTGACTTGCGCTAGCCTAGCACCTGCGAACTCTGCAATTAGAAGGACTGGATGAAACGTGTTGAAAACGGTCTCCACTGATAAATATCACACTTGCTTACTTGGAAATGAGGTCCTATGTCCAAAATCCTGAACCACCCCTTTAAACTGTGCTTCCAGAATCATCATCGATCCCTCTCACTCAAACCACTACTTTTCCCAGCTTCTCCCCTCTGCAAGACGTTGCAGATCCATAAGAACGGAAACAAACCACACGTTTCAAAAACAGTTTCCCTTCAGCAATAAGACTCTTGAGCACAACTAAACTGAAATGAACATTTATTTCCTTTTCTTTACTATTATTTATTATTATTTTATTATTACTTCACTGGATTGAGCTAAATCCTTCTGTAACAAAAATACCACCATTGTTGTGTGGCAATAAAAGCATATATCTCTATCTATCTATCTACCTATCTATCTATCGTATACATTTTTTCTAACCGAACAGAACCGAATAAAATGTAATATTAGGATACCTAGCCCACGTATTTACCTATGATATCCACTGGAACATGTGTTGATTGAAGTGACAGACGCTGCAATGCATTATGGTTGTGTTTCTCATGGCATGTTAATGACACGGTTATAAAAGGGGTTTCTGAAATGATATCAACTGAGGGTTATTTTTCAGCTGATCAAGCAAGCTATTCTAGTAGCAGGGTCCTTTTAGGCCTACATCGAGTTATTCAGACCTATAAATGATGAATAATTTAGCAAGCAGACAAACAAACAAACAAATTAGATGCTGCATCCCAGTGTAGTGTTGTGTTTTGTGTATTTTGCTTTTTATTGTATTTGTTTACAATAAAAGATAGACCTATTTCGTTTATGAAGCCAGTTGATTGGCCATTGACATTGGCTATAATGGATGCTGTAGAGCTTGAGTTCCTGTGCCTCACGGCCGCCGTACATCAACATCACTTACTACAGTGCGCACTCTCTTCCTGTATCACCCAGTTATGGCGGCGGTCAGTAAGTACCTGACTGCCAAGCAATGTTCCTTGGCAGGTGCAGCAGTTATTGCTTACTTTCTGTGTAAGCGGCGACTAGGACAAGGACATTCTCAAACGCTTTACAGGTGATGCATTTTTAGTGTTTGTAAGTTGTAGCGAAATGCTAAAGATGTGGCAGATAATAGGCTAGCAGATACCAGTACCTATGGGCATCACAACTCGCCGGAAACTCAGCATAGCCTATCTCTGAAAACGCATTAGCTAAGCGAACTAATTTGTCTTGTTTTGTATGGTCATTTGATTCTCTCTATCCCTCTGTTTGTGTGTGTGTGTGTGTGTGTGTGTGTGTGTGTGTTTCATTCAGCAGAAAGGGGGAGGCAGTTGGAAAAAGTGAGGTGAGTGACGTCCTTTGTGGTCCGGCGGAATTAGAGGGAATTAACACATTCTAGCGATTCCATCTAGTTTCGTTGTAAATGGATTAGATTCGTTTGGGCTTTGGCAGTTTGAATGAGTGTTAGCCTAGGCTATTGTATACAGTCTATGGTGTTAACCTACTTCATATGTTATCCAGTAAAAAGATAATCACTTTTCTCTTTCCATATGGCCGCATCACAAATGTTTTTTTGGCTAGCTGTTCATCCTCACAGTATTCATTTTGCTTGTAGAAGAATGGGCCCACCGAGAGAGCAGCCGTCGACAAAGTGTTCTTCACTCGTATGTTACGGCTTATTAAAATACTTGTGCCTCAGCCGTTTTGCAAAGAGGTGAGTTCCTTCCTTGCAACAATGAGACTCTGACTGATGATTGATGATTTATGTTTGCATTGCAAGGATAAAGTCTAGAGACCAGCATTAAATATGGACAATATAAGAGAATAATGTAGACATACAGTAGTAATATAAAATCTATAGCAGTGCAGGGATAGCAGTGCATATGGGATAAAGTTTAGTAGAAAGTTCACGTGTGTGTGTGTGTGTGTGTGTGTGTGTGTGTGTGTGTGTGTGTGTGTGTGTGTGTGCATGCATCCCTAGGTGGGATATCTCCTGTTCATTGCTGCATTGCTCGTGGCAAGGACGTTCTGTGATGTTTGGATGATCCATAATGGAACCATGATTGAGAGGTAAACCTACTGCACAGCCTGTTCCAGTGTGGGTCTCGGCACAAGGCGCTGTCTGTGACACCCACATCATATAGCCTGACTTGCTCGGCCAGTCTTGTTCCAGTCTGGTTTTTCCAGTAGCCTACCAGAGACTGTTTATGTAAGGAGACGTCTGTTTATGTAACTGTTTCTTAAGGGGGTTGTTGTGTTGAATTTATTTATTTATTATTTTTATTGTGTGTGTGTGTGTGTGTGTATATATATATATATATATATATATATATATATATTTTTTTTTTTTTTATCTTTGGGTTACAGTGCAATAATTGGACGCTCAAGTGAAGCCTTCAAGAGATACTTATTGAACTTTGCCACTGCTATGCCTGCCGTAAGTGTTCAGGCCATTACATCATCACATCTACACCAAGCATATTAACCATGTTATAAGCACAATCCAAATAGTTGTGGTCTTGCACAATCCAAATATATTGTGGTCCCCACAATAGCCATCTATCCACCATCAGTCAACTACAGCCAGAACAGTACTGGGCCCAGTTTCCCGATAACGACGGAGACACGCTCTTAAGAGGGTTTTCTACGATTCTAAGAGGGTTTTCTACGATTCATCTTACGATCGTTCGTTTGTTTTTTCCGACTGTTTCCCGAACATGCTCGTAGCGTGAACGCGCGTGCACTGCTCTTAAGACGCTCTTAAGGGGAGCTGTCCACGTTAATAGTTCTGAAATATCCTCTGATTTGATGGTGATGTCAGGTGACTGCACGTCACAGCTATAGGCCTACCGTTTAAGCTTCGGATCTACACATTAATTCACATCAATACGAAAATAGAAACACTTTGACATCTGCATGTAAGCATCCCAAGTAGGTTATATACCACACAGAGACATAAATAATTGTAATTATTTTAAGATTAGATTGTTGCACCATGCAATAATTTTTCGCGGTGTCACTTAAGAACACGTTTGAAGATAAGAAAGAAGTCGAGTAAGAAAGAGAGGAAATGTGTAGGCTTAGATTTTTATGCAGTAGGCTACAGACTAAACCACATGTTGCTTTTTACCTCTTAGGCCTAATAAAATATAGCCTTCACTTAGCAAAGATAATGTCAAACTATTCTGGCAACGTCTCGTTTCATAACTTGATTGCATTTTTGTCCGCTTTTCATCACATTATTATGACCATTAAATGTAGGCTATTTTGCCCGCTAAAATCTGATTCATCACAGGTAGGCTAAACACAATAAAGAATGGAAACGTAAGTTGGATTATGTATTCTAAGTTGTAATTCCTCTGTCCTGTTGGTGACCTCAGTGAGAAGTACTGTTAAGACGCTCTTAGCCGGTAACGAGTACTCTGGAGAACTCGTAGATCTACGAGTGTTTTCACGACGCTCTTAAGCTACGATGGTTTCGGGAAACAGTCGTCAAATCTTAAGACGTTCGTAAGAGGGACTTTACGACGCTCTTAAACTTAAGATGCTTTCGGGGAACTGGGCCCTGATCTCCTCCTCTTTGTGAATACAGAAGGTCCTTTAGCACCATCTAGTGTTATGCTATGATAACATTTACAAGTTTTAGCTCTGGAAACTGAAGGTGTTTACACTAAATATCTCTTCTATTTGCTTTGGGTCTTTTAGATATCACTGGTAAATAACTTTCTTAAACTGGGACTGAACCAGTTAAAGCTCTGCTTCCGCGTGAGGCTCACCCATCACCTTTATGATGAGTACTTGAAGTAAGTACTGAATTCCTGACTTTTCAATTTTTTTTTTTTTTTTTTATTCAATCTCCTTGCCATTGTTTTGGTTTGCCCCACGTGTCCTATGTGTTTCTCCTCTGCACCCCCAGGGGCTACACATACTACAAAATTGGCAACCTAGACAACCGCATCGCCAACCCTGACCAGCTTCTAACCCAGGATGTGGAGAAGTTCAGCAATAGCGTAGTGGACCTATACTCCAACATCAGCAAGGTAGGATACAGCACAAAGTCGCAGTGTGTGGGTCAGTATTTGAGCTAATTATGACATTTAGGTAATGGTTTTGAGGTAAATTCATAGATCAAGATAAGTTGTCAGGTGATTTGTGTTTTTTTTGTTATATACTGTACTCCCCCTGTGGTATAACTCTCATTCTTCTCTCTCCACACTATTTCAGCCTCTCCTAGATATCTGCATATATGTCCTAAAGCTGGCATCCGCAATTGGATTTCAGGTAAGCTTATTTTTCTCTGTTTGTGTTTTGTATGGTGTGATTGTGTATGTGTACATGATGTGTGTGATTGTGTATGCGAACATGTTTGTGTGTGATGGTGTACATGTACATTATGTGTGTGATTGTGTATGTGTACGTGTTTGTGTGTGATGGTGTATGTGTATGTGTTTGTGTGTGATTGTGTATGTGTACATGATGTGTGTGATTGTATATGTGTACGTGTTTGTGTGTGATGGTGTATGTGTACGTGTTTGTGTGTGATTGTGTATGTGTACATGATGTGTGTGATTGTGTATGTGTACGTGTTTGTGTGTGATTGTGTGTATGTGTTTGTGTGTGATTGTGTATGTGTATGTGTTTGTGTGTGATTGTGTATGCGTACGTGTTTGTGTGTGATTGTGTATGTGTACATGATGTGTGTGATGGTGTTCTATGTGTGACCGAGAGTATCTCTGTATGCTAGGACCCTGTCAATAATGTATAAGGATGTGACTTTAGTACTGGTATATGTATGTATGTTACATTTTTTTTTTTTTTTTAAGAATACCGCAGTGTATCTGGCACCATATTAACAAGGCAGTTGTTGAGTTTATCAACTTACAGAATTATTCAGAACAAGGCAAACCAAAAGTGCTTTCAGCCGGTATTAACAGTGCTCATATTATGGAAACTTGATTCAGTGCAAATAGTTCAATTACTTTTATATTTAATACTTAGTATTGATAAACCTACTCTATAACCAGTCATTGTCTTGTAATAACATTTGGTTTTGTGTGTGTATGTGGGTTTGTGTGTGTGTGTGTGTGTGTGTGTGTGTGTGTGTGTCTGATTGTTTGTGTGTGTGTGTGTCTGATTGTGTGTGTGTGTGTGTATGCGTGTGTCTCCATATGTGTGTGCGTGTGTGTGTGTGTATGTGTATGCGTGTGTCTCTGTATGTGTGTGTGTGTGTGTGTGTGTGTGTGTGTGTGTGTGTGTGTCCCAGGGTCCACTCTACATGCTCAGCTACCTCGTTCTCTCTGGCCTACTACTCACCCGCATGCGTCGCCCTGCCAGTCACATGACCGTCACGGAGCAAACCTTCGAGGGGGAGTACCGTTACGTGAACTCTCGCCTCATCACTAACAGGTCTCTCATTCACCCTTGATTTTTAATTACTCCGCTCCTTCTGCATTGCTCTCCGTCTGTGTCAGACTCTCACTCCTTCTCTTACAGAAATACTTTCTGTGTTTTCTAATCATACATATTCCCCTCTATATTCCTAGTGAGGAGATTGCTTTCTACAATGGCAATGTCAGAGAGAAGGAGATCATCCAGACCACTTTCCAGAAGTTGGTAAGAATGGTTATATAGTCAAGCTATTTATGAAACATACTAAACTCATTTTAAAGTCTTTGCTTATATAAACATCCACTGTAGACCAAAATTTACCAGTAAAATTATGCTGTCAGCTGTGTGGTTAGTTAGTTATCAAGTTCTTAATTTAGTTGCAGTTTATCATCCAGTATGTTAACCAGTACATAGGCACTTTGACCTGTAAAAACTAGATATAGAAGGTCAAAACATTGTTCTTTCAATAAAACAGAAATGGGGCAGAATAATTTATGTTTAATGTGTTTGCAGCTGGTTGTTTACATTCAAATGTGGTCAGATTAATTCACTTTCATTCGGCACATTTCATTGGCCAATAAACATTAAATTAAATATTTGTTCTGGATGTTTATTATCTGGACAAACAATTGCTTATTAATAACAGTCATTGTTTATTCTGTCTGAGTTAAGGTTCATGCTGTGTGTATTGGGATAGCATTACTGGATGTAACAGAACTTTCTCTCTGTTGTTTTTCTATAGGTCAGCCATTTGCACAGCTTCATTTATTTCCGCTTTTCAATGGGATTTGTGGACAGCATAATTGCCAAGTGTGAGAATATGTGACACACAAACACTTTACAGTGACACGTCACTGTGATATCATCTGGTGAAGCTGCATTATAAAACTGCTTTAAATGTTTGGTAACACTTTACTTGACAGTATCGACAAAAGAGTAACATGACACTGTCATGAACACATGATACTGTCATGACACATGAAACCTAACCCTAATCCTAACCTCTAACCCTAATCCTAACCCCAACCCTAACTCTAAACCTAACCCTAACCCTAAACCTAACCCTAACTTGTTATGACAAAAAACGAATGTCACTTAATAACAGAAGCATTATGTCATTCACATTTATGACTTGTTTATGACACGTTCATGACAGTGTCATGTCACTCTTATGTCGACACTGTCAAGTAAAGTGTAACCAAATGTTTTACACCTGCTCCAGTTCTAAACCAATGTAAATATTTCACCCATAAAGAATGACTGTTTGTAATGATTCACATTATAAATATACTTATTTTCCATATATATGAGAATATCTTTGTCAACAACAGATCACAATGTAGAGACTACCTACTGCATTGAATCTGACCCTCAACCTGTATCCTGTAACCTGTAACGGGTTGTCTGTATGACAGAGTATATTGTCAAGGCATCTGAAACTTATGGACAGACACATACACACATAAACAGACACATAAACGGCACCCGTGGCCTACTGGTTAGCGATTCGGACCTGTAACCGGGGGGTTGCCGGTTCGGAACCCCGACCAGTAGGAACGCCTGAAGTGCCCTTGAGCAAGGCACCTAACCCCTCACTGCTCCCCAAGTGCCGCTGTAGCAGGCAGCTCACTGCGTCGGGATTAGTGTGTGCTTCACCTCACTGTTCACTGTGTGCTGAGGGTGTTTCTCTAATTCACGGATTGGGATAAATGCAGAGACCAAATTTCCCTCGCGGGATCAAAAGAGTATATATACATGTACTTATACATATGTATTAACATTGATTGACATCAGTGAGACTGTAGAGATTTGGTTGAGCAGTCTTCCGGGTTGAATAATGCAGCTTTAAACTGGATGGTGGATGCAGTTGATCATACGAAGGAGGCTCACGTCTAATGGCTGGCCACTGGCTGGTTTCTCTAATCCTCCCTCTACAGACATCGCCATGGTGGTGGGCTACCTGGTGGTCAGTAGACCATTCCTGGACCTCTCCAATCCCCGCCATCGTCACAGCACACACTCTCAACTGCTGGAGGTGAGTGGAGAGGACACACACACACACATATACACACAAACGCATATCTCACAAAATTTACAAACACTTAAAACATTCTCTGTACACCTCTCACAAGCACCATACACATTGTGAAAATGAAAACAAAATGAAAACATAAGTCATGAGAGTATAGACCCCGCTCCTTCCCCCCGATAGGGATAGATCAGCAAAATTAAGACATAAGTCATATCAGAGAATGTCTAATAAGGGGAGAACCTCCACTCTCGGGAAACTTCTGGTTTCTGAACTGGTTGCAGTTCCAGTTCTTGGACCACATGAGGGCGCTCACGAATAAGTGCGGAATGAATGGAGGCCTACGGAGCTGTACCCTTCAAAATCCACTTTTCTCGGGATATAATTTTTTGTCTGGAAATGTGAAGGTTGCATTCGAAAGAGGGGGCAAAGAAAATACACACTGCTGAGTATTATATTTTTTGAGTCACTAATTTGTTCTAAAAAGCCTTTCCACTGTGTAAATGACGTCATTCATTAGCAGAAAGCTAGTGTGTTGTGGGCAACAACGACCCAACCTGTAAGAAATTGAAAAGACGTAAGTACTCGTTCATTCAACTTTTGACCTATAATCCATATTGACCTTGCAGAAACTACAATCAAATCTTCGATTTTTCAACGACAATCAGGTGAAAGAGACAAATTTAGCCGTTTAGCTCCATAGACCCCCATTGTTTTTGCACTTATTCGTGATCGCCCCTAGCGGAACTGCAACAGATTGCAGGTACAATGGAGTTAATAGGGTGTGAACCGGCTCTCCGTAAACGGGCTCTGGTCATATGAGAGTATAGACCCCGCCCATAGGCCTATGAGGAGAAGTTGGGGGCTGTCCCCATTTTGGTCAATTTGTCATCGCTTTTGTACTCAACTTGTTCTCCTTTTCTGGTTGGTGGTCACGCTATTTCTGCTACTCTGTAGTACACATGTAGACTCCATTTCCCCTTTTAAACACACATTATTAGGCCAATTCCACGCCAAACTGTCACGTCTATCACACCAACTAAATGCCATGGTATTTGTATGATGCGAATGATTATGTGACAAGTATTTCATGTAAGTTCTACAACCAAGAAGAGTGAATGCTCAGATTTCAAGTAATCATCATTCACATCATACCCATGACTATCAACTAGTCTTTTCACTGTAATTCTACAGAACCACTCACGTGAAGTGGATAAAAATAGGCACCCATTCTATTCTGTAGCTACGGCGCGGTTGCCGCGTGGTTCAAGCCTGAGAGACCTGAAAGACTATGCTGTTAGTCATAATTATTATTTCAGAATTTATTCATGAAATAGTAATTCATATTAATTATAAGAGCTTTTCATTAGGATACCAGTTAGGCTTATTTAAACACAATGTTCCACCTTGATCAGAACCTTTCAACATGCTAAATATTAAAGTACATTTTTATGTTGTGTTTGTTATAAATTAATATTTTTCAGTTTTTGAAATCCTCAAATATTGAAATCGGTATTGTCTCTGAAATCCCATATCGGTTAGGTTCTAATACACATGCACACACACACACACATACACACACACACACACACACACACACACACACACACACATTTAGCCATCAATTTGTCTCTGCAGGACTACTACCAGAGTGGACGGATGCTGATCAGCCTGGCTCAGGCTCTGGGCAGGATGGTGCTCGCAGGCAGGGAGATGACCCGACTATCTGGGTAAGGGCTCATCTACACATGACCTCTGACATCTAACGCTAGCCACGTCCATTAACTCCTCAGCTATAACACCTTACCTTGCAGTGTTTCCCACAGAATTGAATTCCATTTGTGGTGGTTGGTTTGCAGAATTAACTTGAAAACAACAGTTTTTAACAATTAGTACAGTGTGGTCAGATGCTAACCAGATTTAAGCACAATTTAGTACAACCTGGAAAATCATTGTGAGGTTGTCAATGTTGATAGTGTGGTGGGCCACCACAAATAAGTCAATGTATGGGAAACACTGGTTTGTGTGTGTGTGTGTGTGTGTGGTTCCATTTGTGGTCCCTCTAGATAGCATTTTTTATTGCTCTCTTAAACCATGGGGTAGTTTAGACAAAACAGTGTGTTTTTATTTTGTTTGCTTAGTATGGTGTGGTCTGTGTAGTCGTAGTTTTAGAGTATCAATGAGCTCATTTCCCTCTCTGTTTCAGTTTCACAGCACGCATCACTCAGATCCAGAAAGTTCTGAAAGATCTGAACCAGGGCAGATACGAGCGCACCATGGTCTCCCAGCAGGCCAGAGGTCAGTATGCCCTTACTTCATAAAACTAGTCATTCCCAACTCCAAGCGGGCCAACGGTTCTCCCCTGTATCCTGTGTCTTACTGCTTGCTGCCTTGGTGCCTGCTTGATAGCCCCAGTGATAGGCTCACGAAGGCTGCTCTGTTGGTGATGTTTTTTGGCCCACAAAGATGGCTTTGTTGATGATTTTGTTTTTGATCTGAAATAAGTTTGATTGTTGATTGGCCGCTGTGTGAAATCCTCTATCTATAGCACAAGGAATTTAACATCTCTCCTGTGTGTCTGAAATGAGTGCTGGTGGTCTAGTATTCGGACTTGTAACCAGAGGGTTGCCAGTTTGGAACCCCGACCAGTAGGAACGGCTGAAGTGCCCTTGAGCAAGGCACCTAATCCCTCACTGCTCCCTGAGCGCCGCTGTTGTAGCAGGCAGCTCACTGCGCCGGGATTAGTGTGTGATTCACCTCACTGTGTGTTCATTGTGTGCTGAGTGTGTTTCACTAATTCACGTATTAGGATAAATGCAGAAACCAAATTTCTCTCACGGGATCCAAAAAGTATACTGTATACTTATACTTAAGTAATTAGGGATTTTTTTGTTGTTGTTGGCTCACTTTTACTCACAACATGCTATCCGGCAACAAAGGATCCCATTCACTATGCTAAGCTAAGATAGCGATGGCGCTGTCGGACTAAGACAATGCATGCACGGAGACAAAAATGCTTTTGCTCACTTATCTAACTCTAGGGGAGAGAGTGAATAACCCAATTTAATAAAACGTTGGCATGTTCCTTTAAGTAGACTCATTTCACACTCCTCAACCACAGCCTTAAAAGCCCCCTTCGCTTCTTGGTAAGAAGGACATTAGAGTAATCTGTTTGTACCTGATAGTTATCTATAAGAAATGCAACATTCACACACACACACACACACACACACAAAGAAATGGAAATGGAAATCGAAAAAAAATCAAGCAAACCACAAACACATGTTTATGCTTATAGTTCTTAGCAGACACTTTTGTCCAAAGCAACTTACAATGACGTCAATAAACATTACACTACAACATGAAGCCTTTTTTAAAAATACAAATATGCACCAGCTGTGGCACGGCTGGCTGGGGCACCTGAGCCGTGCGCCGCTGACCCGGGTTCGATTCCCGTCCCGTGGTCCTTTCCAGATCCCATTCTCTCCCACTCACTTCCCGTCATTCTTCACTGTCCTGTCATTAAAGGCATAAAAAGGCCAAAAAATATACTTAAAAAAAAAATACAAATATAATTGACTAAATAAACATTTTACAAAATACAGAATATTTTGACAATAAGCTTAAACCACAATTCTGCACTCTGTAAGTAGTAGTCAGGTAGATCAGGGGTGCAGTGTGACTCAAAAAAAAAAACTCGTTGCCTGTAGCTGGTCATGCTTTTCATGTGTGGCATTCTGGAACTTCAAACATCCTTAAATGCGGGACCATTATTGCTCATTTTAATTTGGGACTTAGCACTTGGAATTGTTTTTTAATTCAAAGTCTGAAGGCAGTACAGGTAGCCTGGGCTATTCAAAGTGTCGGTTTAGTGCACATCGTATTTTACGTTAATTTGAGCCACTGCATAGGCTACCCGCCGTGTGAGTTGGCTTGTTGAAAAATCCGTGGAATCATTTTATGCAAGCAATCGGCATACAAAGGCATTCTCTATTATTGAGGTCAGACATGATAATCAGCCAAACATCTTGCATCTTTTTTTACCCATCTACTGAACTAATTCAGTACTGATAAGCAATGTAATAAAACGTCATGATAATCTGTTATGTGACACTTTCTAGAGACTGGAGAAGCCGACAGAATCTCACTGGTTCCTGGAAGTGGGACCATCGTACACTCTGACCACATCATCAGGTGGGTGACATGTGGGATGAAGTCATTTAATCTGACCAAGGGAGTAATGTCTGTATTTACAAGATGCATTCCAAACTCATTTACACACACACACACACACACAGTGGGTACACACAGTCATTTAATCTGACCAAGGGAGTAATGTTTGTATTTACAAGATGCATTCCAAACTCATTTACACACACACACACACACACACACACACACACTGATGATGATGATGACCCAGCTGTATGTTTTTTTCAGGTTCGAACACATTCCATTAGCAACCCCTAATGGAGATGTCCTCATCAGAGATCTTTCCTTTGA
>NC_055968.1:31797946-31882946 GCF_018492685.1 Alosa sapidissima | reverse complement strand
GGGACATTTTGGTCATATTTGAATATTGGGGGGGGACACGTCACCCTCAATGTCTATGGTGACTACGGCCCTGGGACACTACAAGGTTTTGAGATGCTTGGGGGGATGTTCGTGGGTCATGGGATTGTAAACGGTAATTTGAGGTCACCTGTGAGTGATGGGAATGTTGCCTTCACAGATGGCCCGTCTATTCTACCACAAGCCCCAGTTTGCCATCCTGGACGAGTGCACCAGCGCAGTGAGCGTGGACGTTGAAGACTACATCTACACACACTGCAAAAATGTACAGTAGTGTTGATTATCATCATTACTAGATAGATACATAGATAGATAGATACTTTATTCATCCCGAGGGAAATTTTAGGCATCTAGTAGCTTATACAACCATAACACAACAAACACACATACATCCATATATCTCACATACATAGAAATCACTCACAAAAATGTCAAAATTAAAGAGTGTGTGTGTGTGCGTGTTCATGTGTCAGGGTTTTCGTTGTCCGGTAATTGGCAGACATTGGCCGGAAAAAAATTAAATGTCAGACAAAATTAAATCTCTCAGGTCAAATTGTCCGATTGAAATTGGCTAATAATCCCGTCCTCCTAACACAATCTGAATTTGAGAATATGCCTAAAATATAGGCCTATACTAAAGCAAGAATACGTCCTTTGGCTATGTTTTAAAGGAACAGGCTCTACCATTTGAAAGTTGGTCTGGAAACGTCTGTGAAACAACGAACGAATGATTCAGCTCCACTATCACCAGAGAAAAAGCAGAAGTGTTGGGCGTATCTGTCAGAATCAGTGACGTTGGAAGTGGAGGTCGCACCAAGACACTTTTTCTGTGTAGACACAGCCATGGCTACACTGGACATGCAACTGAGTTCTGTTCACAGAGCATGCTTTCTCTGTCTATGATCTGCAGCGTTAGGGCCTCCTCGACGTGGAAATTGCTGGTCTGCGGATAATTTGCGGCACAATCAAATGGTATCATTGAACCGCGGACCGAAAGAAAAAGAAACTAAACATTTTCCAGAATAGGAAATATTTCTTAATTTAGTGTTATCAATAGCATTAGGGCTTGGTGGTGTGCATGCTCGTTCAATGTGTGTGCGCATCTGCGAAAGTGAAACTGTTGAACCACTAGAGATAACGTGGGTAGCAGCAACAAACAATGTAGCCTATTTAAAACAACGAACAAAGCGGATTCTTGTTCATGAAAACAGCATAGAGACTGGATAGATTTTAAATTGACACTAGTTAAGCATGTTTAAGTTAGACTAATGAACATGTTGCATTCTATACGGCCTGATTATGTCATTCTTTAAGCTACATAGCCTGTCTCAAGTTTTCCTCAACTTGACTAATTAAGAAGCGATAATAGGATATTTGACCGGCATATCATCAAAATGTCCGGAAAACGAAACCTCTGCCGGTCACTTTAACCGGCACCGTTTTTTTCAAGCGGAAACTCTGGTGTGTGTGTGCATGTGTGTGAGTGTCTGTGCTTGTGCGTGTACATATGTGCATTTGTGTGTGTTGAAAGTTTATGTCTCTGGGCAGGGGGCATAGTGAAACCACATGAGTGTAGTGGAGGTTAAGGGGGATTGTTTATTCTCTTGTGTGTGGTGAGTGGATTTGAGCCTTAATCTGTTAATCTCAGGGGTATATTTGTGTGTGTGTGTGTGTGTGTGTGTTTTCTGTCCTCAGGTGGGCATTACTCTCTTCACAGTCTCTCATAGGAAATCTTTGTGGAAACACCACAAGGTGAGTCCTATCTGCTCTTGTATTATATCACACATTTCTCTGTTTCCCCACTGCTGTGCTGCATTTTGTTGTACAGTATGAGATATGTTAGTTTTGCCGTCCTTTGGATGTTTGTGATGTGTTACTGTGACGTCCCATATGAAGCTGTCCTCATTTAATGTCATTTCAACTACACACACTGAGCGAATGTGAAAACAGAGCGTGCTGTTTTGTTGATATTCTGCAGTACTACCTGCACATTGACGGGAGAGGGGGCTATGAATTCAAGCCAATCACAGAGGAGACCGTGCAGTTCGGTTCCTGACATCGCCTGGTGAAGGCCCATATTTAGAGGACTGCAGAAGAACTTCTACCCATCCATGCGTTTAGCAAATCAAGGTTTTAAATGACCTGTACTTTATCTGTACTGAAGTATTTTATTACTGTTTAGGAAGTGATTCATGTGTGCCTGCTGAAACATATTGGTAAACTTGGAAATGTAAAAAACGCCTTTACTGATGATTAGGGACACAAATGTGATTACTGAAACCTTTAGACAAAGTGGTGAATAACGCCTTATCAAATGGACTTGTTAGTATGTTGATCTTTTTTAAGTTATGTTTTTATAAAAGGATCAGTGCACCTGTTAATGGACAGATGATATAGAAGCTGTAAAGATGATTCTAAGTATTTAATGTATATGAATATATGTATATAATGTTACATTTATTTTTTGTGTCTGGTTCTTCCTTCATTCTGTATCTGATACCGGTATTTCAACCCTTTCTTCAGAATATGCTATTTTATTCACTTCGGAAAACTTTATATGAAGGATCCAACCTTAATACCCATACTTCATTTTCTGTGTGTTTATTTGAGTTGGAGTGAACCAAGTTGTTAGCCATCTGGCTCTCCTTCAGAAGTAGGCTAACAGGAAACAGGACGTGGTGGTACCAGTCACATACGTTTTAATAGTGCAAAACTTTTAACATCATACAAAACACTACAAAAATACTGGAACATATAGCTGATTTTCATCAATAAATTATATTTCACAAAAAAAATATTAAATAAATAAATAACATATAAAAGCAAATATATCTTTAAAAAAATACTATAACCCTGTCAGGTTATGAAACGGGCAGGTTAAAAAGTGCAAGATGGCTTCTCCCAAAGAGAGGAGTGTGGACCAGCCACACTCCGCAAAGTGCTGTACAAATGTCCCGGGACTTGGATTCATCCCCAGCGATGCGTTCTATACAGTAGTCGTTGTCGTCCCAGACGCTGCTTCGATCTTCACCTGCTTGGAGAGCCGGGCCCTCTTGCAGCACAGAACAATCATGATGATCAGGAGAATAAGGATGAAGAGAAGGATGGTGGCCCCTCCTGCCAACACGTACCAGCTGACCTCTGTGGAGGAGAGAGAATTAACACTTAGTCCAATTCAAAGATGCTTTATTAGTATGACATAGAGGGAGATACAGTGTTGTCAAAGCATGTAGAACAATAAAACAGCACATTAACTTGTACTATTCCACTGAAACATTGCACACATTGAGGAAGAAGAGGAGAAGAGATACAGTAATGTTAGTCTGTTGCTGCTTTAGTCTTGTTAATCTCTTGCTGCTTTACAAACTTTCAAATAATAGGGTCCATTTTCTATTTCTATATAGAAAGATAAGAGTACGCAATTATGTCAAGAGGTTGGTGATACTTCAGCTTAACAGCCAATAAAATCATAGTCCTCCCTTACATGCCCTTGAAATAATGTGTTGATTGCCTGGAACTGTTTACGGCTCTGTTGCTCTGAGTCACTCTGTTCCCCCTTTACAGAGCGAGGACTGTTTGTTTCCCCTTTACAGAGCTAGGACTGTGTTTCCCCTTTACAGAGCGAGGACTGTTTGTTTCCCCTTTACAGAGCTTGCACTTAATGAACTCTGTAGTTTTTTGAGTGCATTGACCGAATACAGCTGGAGGAGGACCGCTCACGGGGTAGCTGAATTTCACAAAAAGTTTATTAAATTAGACCAAAACCGTAGCCTGTACCTTTAACCATTCTGGCTACTGTTCCTGGGTTCTTGTACTGTAGCTAACATGTGTATGGAGACTGTAGGAGACTCTAGGCGTGACAGGGAGCCTCTGAGTTCCACAGCTGCGGCGTGGAGTGGAACCCCTAAGGGCCTCTGACTCAGAAGCGGCAGAGTCCTGCCCCTTCATTTTTTGTTCCTACGGTCTGAGCAGACCACAACTTATTGGGAAACAGAGGGGATTGGAATGTACCAGACCCAAAATACTAGTACAGCTTCCTAAATATATCCTCAGGACATTCTCACAGTGGATTGAAAGATCACCAGAAGTGTGGAAGGAAATGGAAGGAGCTTAGGAAGCTCTCCATCACATCATAGACTAAGGTGTGCAGTGCTCATGGTGACTAACTTCCCAGAGGAAAATATTGCTGCTTTTAAAGCAGTCTTATTGCTGGTTAATCATACATAAATGAGCTGTTACTACATACTGGTCTGTTTCTCCTAAAGCACCTTTAGGAGCAAAAGAAGAGCAGATGAGTATTTTAGGATCTTAAACTGAACTTAATTTGGCATAATTTTAATTTGAGATGATAGGATATTTTTTATTAATTGAACTGAAGAAATATGAGGAAAGTAGCAAAGGCACTCTGTTTAATTAACTCCTTTAATTAAACATGGCAACTAGTTAAAAGCACATGGGCCTATATGTGTTGCAGCCATATTGGCCTTCTTCAGGGGATGAGTCCAAATCTTAAATTGAATTTATATAATTTGTGTCTAGTAGAAATATTTCCTTTCCTCTGGATTAGCGCCGATTCTTGAGCAATGGAACAAAATAAGGAAAACAATTGGAACTATTATCAGGTTTAATAATTAACTAATTTTGCATCATGGTTTGTCCTATTTTTCAAGAATCGTTAAAAAAACAGACCAGATGTGGTGCTGCTTACCCTCAAAGAAAGATGCTGTCTTTGGAGGCCAACAGACGGGAATGGACCATGCACCCATCTGATGTTGCGGTTTGCGGGATTTGATGTACGCAGCCACAGTGAAGCAGTAGCTCACGCCCCTCTCTAGCTTCTTAATCTTCACCACATTACTGTGGTTCTGGGTCTTGCTCTAAGGATACAAAAAGATAACACATTTGTTAGACACAAACACAGACAGACATACATCACACACATGTCACAAACACACACACACACACATACATGTACCAACACTCAAGCTCTTGGATGACACAAACACAGCTTTGCGTGTTTGGCACAGGCAAACTCAGCTTATGAGAAACATGAATCTCATTAGAAACACACAAACTGGCCCCGTTTGTTCCGATTAGGCAATACCATGGAGATGATCCACAGTCACAATGGAACCAAAGAGGAGTGAAAAAATAATTACGATTATAACCACAGGCTTGGATATTGCGGTGATATAGTGAGTAATCCTCTAAGATTAGAGTCACACGTACACACCATTTTGGTTGTAAACTTATTACACCATATCATTTCCGAGACCCAAGATTTGTACGCCTACGCAGAGGCGTTCTGGTTGGTGTTGAGGATATCAGTAAACATAACATCAGTAATACAGCAAATAAACAATACAATCTCAATCCTCAGTAAAAATGGCAACCTACTTTTCCTGTGCTTCCAGCTTTGCTGTACTGGACTTTGTACATCAGGTCACTCATGAAGATCTCTCGGATGTTTACCGGGCGCCCATTTCTCTTTATGGCCGTCAGGGGATCTTGGACGTGGAGCTCCATCTTAGTCGTGTCCTCGTTCTGAACCACCTTAAACTTCGGACTTCCTATTTTTGCTGTTGGGGGGGGGGGGGGGGGGTGGGACAGGCATATACTAGTCAGGTCATCTGAGGTCCCAGGAGATGAAACAGCCTTCTAAGAACAGCTTTCGACCTGAACCCTAAAATCCTTATTCAGTTATGCCTCTTGACATTATAGGATGTTCCATAATATACACCAATATGTACTGTCTTGCCATTATCAGTATCATCACTTCTTTAAAAAAAAAAGGAAAAAAGAAAACTGCATCATCTAGGTCAACATGAGTACACCTGAAGAAGACGTATGCTATGGATTGAAAGACACACACATACTTTCTTTATAGGGGCAGAAGTGAGGTGCTGAGGCGTATGGGAGCTCCACGAAGTCTGTTTTGGCTGAGGGCAGGGGCTCGGAGATCACGTTAGCAGTGTAGGTGCTCCTCAGGTTCTCCAGCTTATCGGTCAGGTCACACTCCGTCTCCCGTGTGCGGATGCAGTGCATGGTCTTGTCCTCGCTCAGTCTATATGGACCAAACGGACAACTTCAGACTCAAATTGGCTACACTTCAGACCCTTTGACAGACACTAATCCCCCCCCCGATAATATAGACCCTTTCAACAATAAAAACAAAAACAATGCTTGAACGTTCTATTTGGTCCCCAATCTACTTCGACCCTTTCAAGAGAGTTCCATTATCAGCATCATAGTTGGCCCCACAAGGCTTCCGTTTTAATATTCCATATGTTATCTTAATGCAGAGGAAGTAGACTGGGAACCAAATAGAACGTTCAAGCATTGTTTTTGTTTTTCTTGTTGAAAGGGTCTATACAGGTGCTCTCTAGGGGCCCCCTGTCAGTGCTAGGCCCTTAGAATCATCCTAACCCCCCAAGGGCGCCCCCTGCTTCAGACTCAGGAAAGTAGTCTGACTACTTGCAAACAGTTCACACTGAAAATTTGATGTAGGCCACATTTTAAAAGGTAATGTGAACAGCTAAACAAAAAAAATCGGATCTGAGCAAAAAATCTGAATTGAGCATAAGATTTGCGATGTGAACGGGTCTACTCTATGTGTCTCCAGAAATTCTGTCCTTAAAAACAACCTTCCTGATCACAGCAGTTTTGCATTATAATGGAAGCATCATCATTTTGTATCTGTGAAGACTGATGTAACTGTTACCAAAGTCTGTCAAGCTGATGAATTGTATCTGACAAAGTTGGAGATGACTGATGAAGTTGACATACTGTCTACAACTTTATCAGTAAAATGTGGCAAATAGAAAACATCTGGAATCCTGCATTCATCTAAGAAGCAGCCTTCCCTCCTAAATGTCTATGAATACTGGTGGTGCTGTGAATATTTTGGTTGTTTGATTCTGTGGGAAAAAAATGAATAAGCCTACCTTGAGTACTGCACGCTGTAAGAGTAATTTGTAGGTTTGGGGCTCCAAGTTAAAATTGTCTTGAAGTTATAGGAAGACCACGCTACATTCTGCGCCGGAGGTGGATAATTGTCACCTAGGGTAGAAACAGGGGAAAGGTCATTCTCATTGGACTGCTGGTCAAATGTCTTAAATATTTTTTAAGAAAACCTATAGACAAGCAAAGCCGTATTGGCAGCTCTGTCATGTAAATCCATGGTTCTGCATAGGCTAACTTACCTGAAATCGCGGAGATGAGAGTCAACGCGAGGACAGCTACGTTTCCCAATGCTGCGTTATACATATCAAATTCCAACCGTCAAATAAAAAAAAAACGGATTGATCGTCCTTTATTTAAGGTCCTTCAAACACCCAAACTGGTCAGAAATGTAAGTGAAAGCGGTATTTGGGCTGGATTTATTACCATGGCTGCGTGCAGCCCCCGACTGGAGCTCGTGACTCACTCGGAGATTCCAGCCCTTCTTGCCAGCGCAAACCCATATAAGGTCATCCGGCAATATTCTTGCACATAACTGCATAACTTATGTTGAATAAAGTTTAACATAAAGACAAATATGAACAGATATAAATATATATTCATAGTAGGCCTACCAATATAGTAACACTTTATTTTAGCAAACACGTTATTAATTATATGCCATTAAAGTGTTAATGTGTGTGATATGCATGTAGCAATTAGAGCAACAAGGTCTGTATTATGTCTTTATTGAACAATTTCTTACTCGTAATTAATACGTGATTTAATCTTTGTAAATCCTTAATAAGCAACCAATTGATCTTGATCTAAGGTTACTGGTAGGACTATATAGATTCCTAGTTCACTGTCTGAATATGTGACTTTTACTGACAGAATAACATATTTAGACAATGTATTAGAAGGCTCTAGATTTTCTATTTTGATCCATACTCCGTATTAATAAACTTAGATTAAGACCAACTAGTTGCCTATTCAGAATTAACCAATAATAATTCACCTATTGAGTAAGAATAAGAAATTGTTGAATAAAGACCTATACTAAATGTGTAATGCCACTTACTACAGACCTTATTGAGCACTACATATAGGCCTACACATATGAGTTATGTAATGGCTAGTGTTACCATTTATATTTATTCACATATTTATACAGCCTTACAATCTCAGGCTTTTGACTCAGTTCAATTGCTTAATTATGTATAAATATTTGTATATAGTCATAGTCAAGTTTATTTATATAGCACAATTTAAAACAACCTGTGGTTGACCAAAGTGCTAAAAAAAAACTAAAAACAGATAACAGGAAAATAAAACAGGAACAGGAAAATAAAACAAAAATAATATGTTCATATATATAGCCTATACAATATAGCCTATACATTAATTTAAAATCCATTAATAGCATTATGTTCTTTTAACTTGGCTTTAAAAGCACCAATAGTTGGTGTAGATCTAATGTGAAAAGGGAGGTTGTTCCACAACTTGGGCCCAGCTACTGAAAAAGCTCGGTCACCTTTTTTAGACGACTCTGAGGTAGTGAGAGCAGTAGTTTATCTGATGACCTCAGAGTTCTGGGAGGGCAGTGAAAGTGTACACGCTCACTTAGGTATTGGGGAGCTTGTCCATTTAAAGCTTTAAAGACAAAAAGAAGAATTTTGTAATCTACTCTAAATTTCACTGGTAACCATTGCAGAGATTTCAAAACTGGAGAAATATGTTGTCTTTTTAGACTTGGTGAGCAGCCTTGCAGCTGCATTTTGCACCATCTGAAGTCGGGATAGATCGTGACTAAATTCAAGATGGCTGCAAACGCTAAACTTCGCGAAGATACTGTCTGTATAAATCGTCTTGTAAGTAAACTACCAGTGCTTTTTCAAAGTTCTCAATGTCTCGTTTTAAATGTCAGGGCCCTCGGAAGTCTACCAATGAAGTGTGGAGATACATTGAGCCTCGTAAATGGTGTAAAACAGTGATTTATTTGCATGGCTAGCCCGATGCCGAAGCACCACCATTGAAAAAGCTGTTCGTAGCATCGGCTAACTAGCGCCAAATTTTGGAGTTCAGGGGACAAGCCGAGATGGGCTATGAGACATACGTTCACACTCGGTATCATGTTTCAACACACTTTAGGTCAGTATCACACCGGAATTCTCCTTTAAGATAAAGTAGAGTAGAATGTGTGAATTGATTTAGACAGGCCCTAATCAAACTTATTATTGATGTTGCCCTTCTTTGTGTCTGTCAAGCGCTTTGAACAGTCACTGTGCTTGCAAGAGTATTATGTACATTTACCTCACATGTTTAGGTTGCGGGTACGATGCTCTGTCCGGCATCTTTTCTGTCTATTTTCAATTGTTATTGCTATATGTCTTGATGTCTGTGTGTGAAGTGCTTTGGGTTGCACACATGAAAAAAATGCTGTAGATACTGTATGGACTTACTCAGCCTACTTACTTGCTATCGGGGTATGATGATTGCCCAAGACTGGATTGTTGAACTCAGAAATAACTAACTGACTAAGCAGCTCAAGCAGCTGCCCTCAGAGTGAAAAATGCCCTGGTCAAGTTGCTGCTAGTAGACAGCTTAATTCAGTCATCATTTCTGTCATTTAGAACAGGAACTTCAAATGAACTCCATCCATGAGATCTTGTCCAGTGAATCAGACACTTCCAAAAATCTTCACTGATGGGAACAAGTAAGCTGCCAGAAGTGCGACTCCCTCTCTAAATGAGTGTGTTTTGTTTACATTAAGTTTTAGACTACTTGTTGCCTCATACTGACTGTCCAAGCACACTACTTGTCATGAGAACAGGAGATGAAGATGTGTTGTTTTATGAAACTTAGATCTCCCATGGTAACCAGCATTAGCTGTGGGCCCTGTGAGTTAGCGAGTGATCTGAGAGAACAGTGCTCAGGGTCCTAAAATCCGGAGTGTTGCTGCTGTAGCCACATAAACACACACACACACACACACACACACACACATGCATAAACAGACCCAAGGAAAGAGAGAGAGAGAGGAGTCTTTATCATTCCAACCATGCATATTTTTCTAAAGAGATGGTTGGTAGTACTTGGTATGCATGTTTGCTGTTCTGTGGTAGACAGCTTGTGATTAGTTTCCTTGAGGGCTGATTATTCCCTCGTGGGCTGTGAGGGTCCTGGCAAAGGCACTGCCTGCCCTGTCGCGCCCTCTCCCGCCTGCCAGAACAGCACTGTAATGTTTATGCAACAAAGCAGCAGAAATGTGCTTGGACAAAATTTGAGTCCAAAAGCTACAGTATGATCTCATTTTCTGCTAACATGTTTTGTGCAAACCAAGATACAATCGTCATACAATGTGTACAACGCATTGTAGATGTGTCTCCATAACATATCCTTCTCACCACTGAAGACCAACTGAAACTGGCAGTCTCAGGATCAACCCCCTGTCCCCTGATGAACCAAATACCAAACTAAAGAAGCAGATTCTCAGGCATTTATAAGCACTTTTCTGTGTGTTTGGATACATCACAAAGAGCCTTTTTACGAGGCATGCATGAGCATAATGTCCTAGGAATGGCATTAGTCCACATCTGTAACCCCATCTGAGCAACTCTTGTAAACAGAGACAAAGTCAGTAAACTATCACAACTTCAGAGCCTGAATAGAGACGTTCAAACAGACATAACCTCAGGGAACAAAAATACCAATGAATTGTTTGTTTCATAGACTGTGTAAGGTTTGTTTCCACAGGTTGACTGAAGGAGGTTACATCTGACTAATTGAAGACGTAAATAAAAAAAAAATAAAAGCTGTATTTCTCCACTCTGCTCCGTTAGCCTGATTCATGGCTAGTCACATGTCTTATAGTAAATGCCCATGGTTCTTCATGGCCACATGCCTTATAACAAATGCCCATACTTCTTCTTGGCTTCATCACAAAAGCCCCTTGTTGCACCCAATTTCCTCCTGTTGCACCATCAGTGGTTGCACATGTGTAAGCAACTAGCAACACTTCCTGCCTTTATTTCACTATCTAATTACACTGTATAGGAGGCTGACACTTTGGCAAATGGTAAATGGATTGCATTTGTATAGCGCTTTACAATTTCATGCCTCATATTCACCCATTCTCACACACACACACACACACACACACACAGACTTATACACCGATGGCGGAGCCTGCCATGCAAGGTGTTGCCAACCTGCTCATCGGGGCTTTGGGTTATTTGAAGTCAAAAGGACAGGAGCATTTCCTTCCATAGCCGTCACATGTCTGGACAGCCAACACAGTCAGCTGTCGGGACAAATAAGATTACTGTCACCATCCTGAGATTGATAATTTGCACAAACTAATTTAACTAGATGTACCGCATAGCGGTACAAAATATGACCGCCGCTCAGTCCTGTACATCCGTTCCGCGAAAATAAATCACACTTCAATTTGTCTCCATATTTTACTCCATCCCCCACTCTTGAAACTTTTGTGTATGCTTGTTTGGCATGCCTGAGTGTGTGTGTGTGCGGCTGCACAGAAAGTAGCCTACTGGTGCTGAAAAGGTGAATAGATTGTAGAATAGCCAAAGAAGATGTAGCATTGTTATAAAACCTTTAAAATCTCTAAACAATCACAAGTAGGGCAGTTCATCACAGTTCATCCATTGCAACTGGATTGATGAAAGGTCACTTACACCTGTAGGCTACATTGTATTTGGGAAAAGCAAAAGGTATCAGCATAATGTTATTTATTTATTTATTTATTTATTTATAAACAAAAACATCTCTGTCAGTTCCATGCCGTTTTCAACAGCTATCAAAAACAAAGGTCATTTTTGGATGGATGGATTCTTCTTCTACATAAGATTTTAGTCATCTTTAGTTCATGTAATACTTTATTGTCAATGCACAAATTAAGTAACAGTAGTCTGAAACGTTATTGTTAATGCACAAATTAAGTAACAGTAGTCTGAAACGAAATGCTGTTTTACATCTAGTGGTGCAAATAACTGACATGTCCAAATGGACTTTGATGAAATGCGTCTCTAGACTGTTCATACACATTTTAACGGGCCAAAGTTGAAGAGCTGTTGTCCGTGCAAATATAGGCTGATTCATGTTCCCTTGCATTGTGTAACTGAGGTCCATGGCTAGGCTGGCTTTCACCAGACCAAGCTCAATCTTTTAAGAAATCAAAAGATAAATAGCGGGCAGATCAGGCTGGGTTCACCATAGGCACCCGATATTGTTTAATTTTCTGATTGAGATATCCACGCTCTGGCTATTCTAAATGCAAAAATGCATCAGGGAGTACACAAAACTGTAACTAACAAACTAGATCCTAATAGAAAGCTGTTGGCTTCCCTAAGCTACAGGTAGGCTTATAAGGTAGGCCTATGTACAACATAAATTGTCAATAGGCTATGCTGGCGACACAAATAAAATCTCCTTTGGAAACCAATGGCTTACGCCTTACAGTATCAAGCGGACTTAAACTGCCATATCGTGGCGAAAAGTTGTAATAAAATTCACGCAGCTCCATGAGTCAAGGAAAGCAAATCACAAATGAGTGATTATGGGCCAGATTGATGTGGGCCCTTGAGACCAACATACCATAAAAGATTCTTCATCCTCAGTGCCACGGTTCAGGTAGTTATTTAGGAAAAACTGCTTTTTTTGCGGTTCGGGGGGCCCAGCACGGGGGGGGGGGGGGGGGTGTCTGGCCCCCGGGGACGAAACAAAATTTTTCCGTAAAAGTCTAGTGGGGCTACATACCCACCAAATTTCATGTGCCCGGGTGGTTCGGTGTCCCGGGTATCGTTGACCAAAAATTCAGGAAGTAGATGACGGGGGGGGGGTACAATCCCTATATGACCGCTTCGATAGCGGCGGTCATAATAATACTAATTTATGTCATTAATTTTTAATTTGAGTGAATTATCTGAGACATTCTTTGCTTAAAGTCCTTAATTAGTTGGCCACCACCTCAGCAAGGAGTGCATTTACTCTTTGAGTGAATTTATCTGAAACACTACTGTACTGTGTGTGTGTGTGTGTGTGTGTGTGTGTGTGTGTGGTCGTGTGTGTGTGTGTGTTTGTGTGTGTGTGGTCGTGTGTGTGTGTGTGTGTGTGTGTGTGCGTGTGTGTGTGTGTGTGTGTGTGTGTGTGTGTGTGTGTGTGTGTGTGTGTGTGTGTGTGTGTGTGTGTGTGTGAGCTATGTGAAAACCTCAGAGGCGAGTTCCACTGAATGGAAACCTCCTTCTCAGTGACGCACCTACAGCGTAATCTTAGATATTCCCTTTTGTGCAGAAGTGCCCTACTGAGACCAACGTTCAGTCAGAAGCTGGTCAGATGAGCAGTGGTTTCTCAGTTATTTCTTTAGACACTTGAGCAATCCATTGTATTTTTCATGACACCACTCAGTCACAGGAAGGAAATGTTTGACACTACAGTGAGGGGCCTATAGTCTGGCGGCCACGCCAGCCGACTGCAGTCTCATCTATATATCTGACAATGATGACTACAGCGTCTGACCTGTCCTCAAGAGGCAGGGCAAGCTGCTGGCGCCAGGGGGCTGTTCGGTTCTGTTATTGTTGACCAGCAAACAGACGCCTCTGTGTCTGATCTATGTGCCGCACATGGATGTTTTTTGTGCTTGATTCCTCAAGTTGCAACCCCCCACCCCGCCCCGCCCCCGAGCGCCGCTGAAGCAGGCAGCTCACTGCGTCAGGATTAGTGTGTGCTTCACCTCACTGTGTGTTCACTGTGGATTTCACGGGATTTAATAGTAGTATATATACTAGTATATAAGAGTATATAAAATAGTATATATACTTATACTTATACAGAGATAATCCTTTAGTCATGAAAGAGTAGGGATTCATTTAAAAGATTGGTTCCAGAATTTCTCTATCGCAAACTTGAACTGTATACTTTCCAGTTGCAACTAATGCATTCCCCATTCCTGCCACTTGTAATCACCACATTTTAAGACTCATTAGCTTTGCCCTGTAGGTTAACCTCACCCAGTTATTCAATGACTGAATCAGCCAGACTGTGGCTTCACCATTTATAAATAGAACAATCATGTTTTCATCGCAAGTGGAAACACTGTGACTAACTGGCCTTAGCTTGGTCACGATTCACATACTGTATTCTTTCTTTCTCTTTCTATTTGTCCATCTGTCTGCTCTTTCTCTTAGTCTGATCCTCCTCTCTCTGACACACTCACACACACACACACACACACACACACACACACTTCTTGAGAAAACAGATGGACACTTCTTGAGAAAACAGATGGATGAAACATACATTCGTAGACTGGCTTCCGCACATGACCCTGATTCGGCACAACATGAAGAACTCAACATGTAGAAATTTTTCATGAGAAACTAGACGGAACATGACCGCCTCCCTCAAAGTCCCAATTTAAATTTGAATTTAGTCACGATAAGTCGAGCAACGAGTAAGAATGAACAGGTATGATAAGGGATCAGATTCCAAAAATAATTCAGTGGAAATGCATGGATTCCAGTTTCTTCCAGTAGCAGCAACTGGAATCCATGCATTTCCACTGAATTATTTTTGGAATCTGATCCCTTATCATACCTGTTCATTCTTACTCGTTGCTCGACTTATCATGACTAAATTCAAGATGGCTGCAAACGCTAAGCTTCGTGAAGATACTGTCTGTATAAATCGTCTTGTAAGTAAACTACCAGTGCTTTTTCAAAGTTCTCAATGTCTCGTTTTAAATGTCAGGGCCCTCGGAAGTCTACCAATGAAGTGTGGAGATACATTGAGCCTCGTAAATGGGTGTAAAACAGTGATTTATTTGCATGGCTAGCCCGATGCCGAAGCACCACTATTGAAAAAGCTGTTGGTAGCATCGGCTAACTAGCGCCAGATTTTGGAGTGCAGGGGACAAGCCGAGATGGGCTATGAGACATACGTTCACACTCGGTATCATGTTTCAATATACTTTAGGTCAATATCACACCGGAATTCTCCTTTAAGAAGCTCTTGCTCCACTTGGTGCTGATGTCATGAACTAATCCAGTGGTGAGGAGGCTGGAATGATAAATAAAACTGTGAGCAGGGTAACAGCTCTGCCGCTCCCCTCAAAACCTGCTCCTAATTACCCAGAAACCATCATCCCACAACATTTATTATTTCATGCCTTATTCGGTGGTGGGCCTGTTGTACAACTCATGTGGGGAGAAAATCATGGCAGTATCTCAAAGAGACTGTGGCAACACTGTGGTTCAGAATAGTAGACTTCAGAACATATTGTGAATGTATGACAGCAGTCAGAATATCTCCCTCAGAGGATTGCGCAGGTCCCTCAGTGTAGAGTTATGTAATGCACACACACACACACACACACACACATGCACACACACACACACACACACGCGCATGCGCACACACACACATACACGCGCACACACACACACACACACACACACACACACACACACACACACACACACACAGAGCAAAAGTCTCACAGATTAAGGAACCCAGCGGAACTCTCTGAGACGAACATCAATTACAGCGGTCTCACCCTCCTCCAGTACCCAAGAGGGCTGTGCTCATGTGGAAGAACCTAACCTCTGAGGCCCAGACTGCTCCACTGCTCCAGGATAAATACAAAACACCACTGCTCTCTGCACCAGGAATAAAAACAGACATTAATGAACAAGTCAAAATCATGGACAAACTCCAGAACTGTCTGCGGCGGAGCACAGAATGAGACAGATTAGTCTACGGGGCAGAGTTCACAAAAAGTCCAAGAATTTAAAAATTAGGATGAAAGTTTACACGGTACGTGGGATTCTTGAAGCCTGCGTATTTTACAGTTTTTCTCAATTGTTTACACACAAAAACTGGTACTTGAGACACAATGACCACAACATGTAACTCATGCACCAACCCCCTGAACCAATTCTGCTAAACTACAAGCACAATTCCTGCTTTACACTCAAGTTGCAGTTCTAAAACACACTTTTTTCACAACACTACACACAATTATCTGCACTTGGCACAGTTTTCATGAAGAAAATGTCTTGTTTTCACAAGGAACACATTGCCATTCAAATTTTAAAGTTAATTGCCCTACTATGCACACTGACTCATCACATGGGCAAACACCTGTCACACAGTTTTACAATTAGCAATCAGAGCTTTAGCATAATGCTTGAGATGTGGATGAGGTGCTGTGGCCAGACCGAAACAGAAGAGAGGATGCAGCATAGTTTTTGGGTTTTTTGCGGGGGGGTTTTCACTGTAACTGTATACAGTACAGTCTTCTGTTGCTTTGTATGTAGACCACTGTCTACATACAAAGCAACAGACATGACATTGTAGGCTAGATATCTGTAAATGGAATTATGACTAGTCAAAATGAGTTGTAGATATCTCAAACTGGAGTTAGGGATAGTCATAATTTGATTGTAGATATCTATTATCAAGTTATAGATATCTTGAATGAGTTTTGTTTAGAGATATCTGAAATTGGAGATATCTATAACTTTCATTCTGTCTAGTCAAAATGTAATTATAGATATCTTGAATTAGAGTTTTGACTAGGCGAAATGGCGTTAGAGATATCTGTATTGCTATGCAAATTAGGCCCGCATCCTACTTTAGGCGGGAGCAGAGCATGTTGTTGTTCAAATCATCAAATCACATAGCACCTGTTAACTGTTAACTTTGTAATTAGCACTAATTAGCACCATGTCAGAGCAGCCAGAGGGCGAAGGAGTTTTTAATCGTCTTTTTAATTCTGCAGCCTATGCAAGACAGGAGCTGGCAGCAAGAATTGATGATTCAATGTTGCTTTGATTTTTTCGATTACAGCCAACACCATAATGAATGGAGTTTCCTGTAGATGGTGCTGGTGCATTTAGTAGCCTAGGCCTACTAATTTAGGCCTATGTAGGCTACGAAACAGAGATTAAGCCAGTTGATAACGTGAGAGTCTAATAAACCGCACGGTGTCCCTGAATTTTAGTTATTTTAGATGTCAACAAGACATTGACTGCTTCTACTTCTTCCATTCATAGAAATAAGGAAATAAGCCCACTTCTTCTTCGATTATGTTGGGGAGGGGACATTAGCTTACGGACAGAGAACGTCTAATAAGTAGATGGGCTCTGCTAAGGATCTAAAGAGCAACGTCTTGCACAATAATTTGCACTAGTCATAATGACGTTTGAGATATCTTCACCTTTCATTCTGCCTAGTCAAAACTGAATTAAAGATATCGGCAATTGTCATTTAAGATGTGTGACGAGTTGAATGTTGTTTTCAATGATGTTATGATAGATATCTGTAATTCAGTTTTGCCTAGTCGAAACTGAATTACAGATATCTCTATCTGACGTTTCGACTAGTCACAATTACGTTACAGATATCTTGAATGACAATTCCAACTATCCAAAATGTAATTGCGACTACTCAGAAAGACGTTGTCGATATCTACAATGTTAATTACAGATCGTCAAACTTAGCGGGTAAATGGTAAAATCGCTTGCAATAGACCGTGTTTAACATGCAGTTACTATAGATATGCTGTGAACTGAGTTATGATAGATGAAGATGTTTTGAGTTGTGAGGCATCCAGCCTTTTTTAATAGTATTGAAGACCCCATATGCAGAGGACAGATTGATGTGCTTAGAGAAAGGCGGGAGGAACAGAGGGAGGTAGAGATCCTCTGTGTCTCCAGGATATTAGCCGTCTCATCTGTCAGTGCCTTGCTGGCACCAGCTCCGGAATGTGAAAGCTCTGCACTGTTTAAGTCCTGCAAACGGGGCCAGTCTGGTCTGCCCTGGCTGGCGGCCAACAGCCTGGGTAATCGTCTCTGTGAGTAGAATCAGACAAAAATGCACACACAAAAAAAAAGTCTGGGAAATAAGTTACTGAAACACTCAGACTCCCACACATACGATACGACACCAACACACGGTTATGAGGAAATGCAGCTGGCCTGACACTGCCTTCACTCCCACAGCACACACACACACACACACCCTTCCCACTGTGTATCTGACACTGCCTTCACTTCCTCCAGCACACACACACACACACACACAAACGAAAATTCAACCATCTCGTTGCACAACTACTTGACTGAGTGTGGGTCTATGGTAGTAGTCCGAGTGCTGGTGCTCACTCTGCTGCCTGTGCCCATGCCTCATGCACACACATACTTTCCCCAGGCACGTTAATTGGGACATTAAAGGTCCCGTCATCTGTTTCCCATTCTTTCCTCAAACACTCCCAAATGTGGAGCCTATTTCCAGACTCTGACTCGCCAGGTCCACTCTACACTGGAGCCACCCTGTTTTTGGAGCCAAGGCTGCGGAGACTGTCATGTCAAAGGTTGCAGGCTCACTCACAGATGGCCACTATGGAGGAAATGGGCTTTTGTCACTTCCTGTAGGGACTTCCAGGAAGCAGTTGTCACCAGAAAGTGAGAGGTTAAAAAAAAAAAACAACATGAAAAACTTTCTCTACTGTTTGGTGGAGCATGTCTCTCTCTCATTATCCTTTCTTCTCTGCTTTGGTGGACTGGCTCTGTTGGAGCTACCTGTGACCACAGCAAGTAACTAATCCCATGTGGATTAGTTAAAAGTTTATTTTCTGAGAAAAACACTAAATACGTTTTATCTCATCATACATGGAAATGTATTAACCTCATCCAAAAGAAACAACAAAAAGACAAAGGTCATATTTTTTGTCCAGTTCAAATAATTCATGATGTTACAAAATACACTGAAAATGTTCAATATAGCTTGCAAGAGGCTTTAGAGGTATTTTGTACTTCTGGAGAGGGGTGATGCATTCCAACAGATATCTCTGTTATCTGCAAATATTTCACTTTCCTAATCTCTCTGGGAGAAGAATCAAACATCTGATTCAGAAAGCCTGTTTTGCAAGAATTCTCCAGCTCTGGCTGTTATTGTAAGTGATCCTAAGAGACCTGTTGTGCTGGAGTGTCTGGCTTAATTTATCTATGCACAGTCAGTTTCTATTAAAATTTCCCCAAAGATAGGAATTCGGCAAGTTGTAAGTAAGTAAATCTTTTGGCCAGACACCATAGTGAGCTCAGCACTCAGTGGCGCCATCTAGGTGTTAACTACACATTGGTGTAAATAGATTAGGAGGATTCTACGCATCTAAACCATTCTACATTAATGAATTATTCAGCCGATCAAGCAAGTGAAGTTTTGCTCCACACAGGATTTCTTGCAAGCCGAATTTAGCCCCGCCCACAACATTTGAGTCTGACTAGAATCTGAGTATGACTCGTCCCATGGACTCGTCAGGCTAAGGATTTCTAAGATGAAGTCGACATACAAAGCTCAGGAAGAGGTTTCCCCCTAGTGGTAAAATTGGTGTACATGCACGCCATGAGAAGGGAAAAGTGGTAGGTGACAGTCCAACACACTGAAGCACACAATGCCTCATCTTACCACTTATGCTGGACAGTTTACCAGCGCTTCAGTCAGTTCAGTCAGTGTATTAGAATTTTTTTATTTTATTTTATTTTTCTATTTAACTTCTTTTTAATCATGTATGTAATGTAATGCAGAGTATAGATTGTGTGGTCATTATGCATTAATATGAAATGATTTGGTGCATTACAGTACAATGTGGTACGCCCTATAGGATAGGATAGGATAGCTTAATGTGAATACATAGTGTAGTGTATTATATGAAGCCTCCCACCTTGACTTAAGGTCAGTTCTCTCTCTTACTCTCAACTCACTTGCTCTTTCCTTCTCTCTCTCTCTCTCTCACTTCTCTCTTCCCCCCCTCTATCTCTCCCTCACTTCTCTCTCTCGCTCTCACTTGCTCTTTCCTTCTCTCTCTCTCTCTCTCTCTCACTTCTCTCTTCCCCCCTCTATCTCTCCCTCACTTCTCTCTCTCTCTCTCACTTGCTCTTTCCCCCCTCTATCTCTCCCTCACTTCTCTCTCACTTCTCTCTTCCCCCCCTCTATCTCTCCCTCACTTCTCTCTCTCTCTCTCACTTTCCCTCACCTACTCATTTCCAGTGAGGACATGGACAGGTCCTAAAAGTATTCATCTGATCTGTCGGAGATGGAATGTGATGATTTGTGGATAATGAAGACTAGCTGAAAGTGAGTAGCAGCACATAGCAGACCTATTTGTGCATATTGTATCTGGCTGTAGTCATCTGCTAGTAGCAGTAGTGAACCTGCGAGTTACCCATACCTGGATGCAATACTGGTGTCAGGTGTAGTAACTGTTTTGAAAACACTTTTCAGTGTTCCAGGACATTCAGCTGTATAGCTGAAGGCTTCTGTTTCTTGTGTTTACCGAGTTGTCAACATCACTGGGACTACAATTATGGGCAGAGTCTTGGTTCCAAGCTTAATCTCTTTTAAGTGCAGAGCTCTGATGCACCAAAAATGAACTAACCAACAAACTGGGATAAGCAATTTGTTACATGAGGTGCATTCGTATTTGGCGCATTAAAACATAGCAAGAGTTCATCAGCAGTGTTGCTGATAAACATGCCGGGGCACTCCAAGGTTTTTCTATAGAAATCTCTGCATCCCTCCCCCAATACCAGCAGATTTCATTACCCCCAGTCAGCGGTTCTCATGTCCTCTAGGACAACCGCACAGAGAGTGTCCAGTGACACCGGAGAGAGAGAGAGAGAGAGAGAGAGAGATGGAGAGAGGGAGGGAGGGAGGGAGAGTATGAAAGAGGAAGAGAGAAGGGAGAGGAAAAGACAAGGGGAAGAGATGACTTGAGGTGAAGATATGATGTTGAAGTGTCCATCATGAGGGCAGGAAGAGAAGTTTGAAAATTATTAACAGAGGGAAGGGAGACATGTTAAGCTGCTGTAATGGATTGAAGAGCACAATGACGTATCCTAATTGTTCCATGATACATTTGAGTAACATATTGTAAATTGGATTATGATGTTGCACTTGTGATAAACAGTTGTAGCCTACAATAGCGATGATCAAGGCTGCTATCAATGCTGCCAACGTTATTGCCTCTGCAGCTCTCCCCTGCAGAGTTAGCTCTCACCGGCCCTCCCGGGGTCTCTGTTGTGGACTATTTTACAGGACAGTGAGGAGGGACACGACAGGCTGCTGCTCCGGAGCTGTTCCTGGTGTCTCTCTGCACTGTAACCATGGCGATGCTTAGCGTACCACTGGTGGTGGTCTCTTGCAGCTTCCTGGTGTTCCAGTGGCTGTTCCATGGTGTCAGCCCGCGGCTGTTTTCATGGCTCTGCCCTGCCTTCGTCCATCTACCGCACACACACAGGATGGAGTGGAACGCCAGGTAGGCCCTTGGCTGTGCCAGTAACACCCACTCACACACCAATTCTTAGAATGTGACATAACAGATTGATAACAGATTTGTATTCCCATTTAGTGCATGACCGTGGTTATTTCAAGATATGCTATCCAACTAACACACACACACACACACACACACACACACACACTGTATAACACATCAGAATGTGTTGCTTATTTGATGATATCTTGATATTAAGTACACATACGGTGTAGGTGTTCTATTGTCTCTGGTAAATGACCTGTCACTCATTGCTGTAGCCTAGGAAATCTGTGTTGGTTTAGACAGGGTGCAGCAGTCAGAATCGATGTGATGTGAGCACTCTTTTGTGTTCCTCTTCCTTTTCAGAACAGTCTCTACGGTCCATGCTCTTGTAGTGTCTCACTTCAGTCTGTATATATTTCTATTTGACGAAGGCATCAATGAGAACCCTATCTGGTGAGATAAAACATGTCATTGGTGTAGCAGGAGAGGAAGAGTGTGATATTTGCTGGTCTCTGGTCTCCATTCAGAGCGAAGTATGCCGGTAATCATGTGCCATTTGTGTCTTGGAACAGGGGAGATCCAACATTGGTGAAGCTCAACGTTGCCATAACAACTGGATACTTACTCTCAGGTCAGCAGGTTTCTGGTGTTGTTGGACACCAGGGTTGTGCACAATTCGAATTGCAATTCTGCTTCCTGTTTGCTACCTCAATTGAAATGCAAGTGAAATTCAAGAATTGAATTGGAATTTAAGAGCCAGTTTCAACTCAATTCTGGAATTTTGCACAAGCCTGCTGGACACCTTGTCTATATGGGGTGGTGGTAGCATAGTGGGGCGGTGGTAATCTAGTGGTTAAAGAGCTGGACCAGTATGCAGTAGCCACAAAAGTTGTGGGTTCAATTCCTGGTTTCCACCGTTGTGTCCTTGAGCAAGGCACTTAATACTGATTTGCTCCAGGGACAATAGCCCTTGTAATGTAATTGACATATGCAATTTGCTTTGGATAAAAAGCGTCTGATAAATCTACACACTCTCCACTTAATGTTCACCAACCTCATTTCTAGCCAGATATACATTTCATCACCAATTGCCTCTCTGAGACTATTTTGTCTTACCACATATCATCTGGTGCTCACTAAGCAAAACTTTACACTTTAGATGAACTTCACACTGACATTCACCTTACAAGAAAGAACAATAGGAATCTTATCATTTTTAAAGGGACACCAGGCAACGTTTTCGTGTTAATTACTCATCTTTGTAAGTCGGTATATGGTTAAATGACTCATTACAGGGTGAATGAAGACTCTCTCGCCCGCCCCTACTGCCTGTAGGAAGAATATCCCGCTTGCAAGTTCAGTGTATCGTACCCGGCGACCGAAGCAGTTTCAGTTTCCATCCTGCATCCACAGCACAGAAGGAGGCTAACGAAACGCTAGCGATTGTTGCAAACGTGTGTATAATGGCCGGCGAAGAAGCAGCGAAAACCCTTGACGGAAGATGCAAAGAAAAGGAAAAGAGCTTCAGACCGAGCGAGGGGGAGTTTCGTAGAGAAAAAGCATCAGGCTTGCCTGGTGTCCCTTTTTAGGACATACTACAGAAATACTATAAGACTAGGTCTTAGGTGTACTATAGGTGTACTATAGGAACTCTATAGAGGGTTCCTATTTAGAGGTATTAATAGAACATCACATAAGTATTATACACTACCATAGAACTACAATAGAAATCTTACAGTCTTACTATAGTTCTGTTTTTGTAAGGGTCAGGAACAAGACACCAATCAACACTACCCACCATTCATTATATTGAATATCACTGAGATTTTTGATATAACACATGATAACAGCTAACACTAACTATTTCCTTACAACTATCCAATAGATGCAGGCGCCCAAACCAACTCACAAGGCTGAAAAGATTTATACCCAGTCAGTCCCCACCTTAAACACAGCTCCTGATCTCATTTTACAGATTTGCTCATCATGTTTTCCTCTTGGGAGATTACTGGGGACAAACTCTTTGTGTTGCATCACCTAGCGGCTCTGTATGCCTACTCATATGTCCTGGTGAGTTTAACCCTTCAGCAGGGAGTTTTGAAAATTCTAACAGAAGATTCTGTTCCGCAACAATGTAAGGTTCTAAAATCCCATGTTGAATTCAATGAACCCAGGTATTCTTTAGAACGTTCAATTTCCAACATTCCCATCACACCGGTGTGATCCAGACCATATATATATATTCTTTGTCCCCTTCCCATCAGGACCAAGGCATATTGCCCTATTTTGCCAACTTTCGCCTTTTATCAGAGTTCTCCACTCCTTGTGTAAACCAGCGGTAGGTGACATTATCCCCTTGAATGATTCACTCAGACTTTTCACTCAGACACACACCCTTGCTTTCAGATCACTTTGGCCTTAAAAGAGCTGTCATTAGTGTAATACGTATCGGTGACCACTTTCAACAAGTCTTGATGAAAATGTGTATATCTTTATAACTACCTGTGTCTGTAATTAGATGGTTCTTCAAAGCGCTGGGTTACCCCAAGACCTCTGTGCCAAACCTGGCCAATGGTGCACTGATGGCAGCCATATTTTTCTTGGTGAGGCTTGCTGTGCTTCCAGTCTACTACTACCGCGTCTTTGGAGTCTATGGCACACAAGCCTACCACCTGCTGTCCACTGGGGGCCGTTTGGCATGGCTGCTGTCCAGCCTCTGTCTTGACCTACTGAACGTGCTCTGGATGCGGCGTATCTGGAAGGGATGCCTGCGGGTCCTCCACTCCTACAGAGGGGTCAGGGGTCAGCCCGGCTTCAAGACAGACTGAATCTATGTTTGTGACTCTATGTCTTGGCAGACAGAAACTGTAGCTTCAACGTCACTGTAATGTTGCGATGTGAATCTATGTTTTGGCAGACAGGAACTGTAGCTTTAATGTCATTGAGATGTTATGATGTGAATCTATGTTTCAGAGTGTGTGAAAAGAAGACAGTTATGACGCACATTACCGGGTTTACCGTAGTCTTCTTGCATCACACAATAAAAAAAGGTATTAGGTAAGATAAGAGCTATAACTACAGTCCAAATTCTACTCTACAGTACTCTAAAGGGTCACTACCACGGAATACAATGGTTGCCAGAGCAGAGTGACAGACGTCACATGTTAGCCTGCTGAGCTACTCAAAATGTGCAAATGATTGTTTTTTGAAAGTTGCAATTGCGAACATATATTAAAACATCATAGGGATGGGAGAAACATCTGCCAAGAGTTCCATATCAACTACATGACTAGGCCTATATCAATGTGGCAGATATGCAATACATTCTGGAAAATAAATGAAACTATGCAATTCATCATTATTTTCTCTTTAATATTTAATAATGGATGCATCTTTGGTTCATAAATTCATCCATTAAGATCAAATAAAGAAAATTATTCGTAACCCCCAAATCAACCATTGAGTATGTTTTTTTCAAACAAGAAAATGGATGTTCCAACAAACTATATTGCTATGTCATCAGAGTTATTTCATCATCAGAACACGTGCTTTAGCCGACCTGTATCAGTTTCTCTCTATTGCATGGGAACTTGTGTGTTGGCCAAGTGCAGCTTTCCCGCCCTCTGATGTCAGGTAACCCATAAAACCCACAGGTAGCCTGCCCTGGCCTGCCCTGCTCTCAGCTCTAGCTCAAAGCAGACAGATTTGTGAGGTTAGCGAAATGTTTCATATTTCGGAATTGATTGACATCAAGAGCTTTTTGCTCCTTCTCTCCATTGTCCTTCTGGTGTACTACATCAAAACCAAACCACCTAAGAATTTTCCTCCTGGACCGTGGTCATTGCCTTTTATCGGAGACTGGCATCACATTGACTTCAACAGAGTCCATCTCCAGTTTGTCGAGGTAAGCCATTCATATCAAGTTCAAGGCCAAGTTTATTGTCAGTTCATTGTACAGGACATCTACAGTAGTACAGCCTAAAGCAGGGGTAGGCTACTCAACAGGCGGACTCCGGTCCACATGATGAAGATAATAAATAGCCACACACTTCTGAATGGCTGGTGGTCGCTTCTCCCATCAACACCACATTGTTTTGTGTAGTTTGAGACTTATGTGGATTTACCGGCTCTTTTTGGAGTTCTGTTACCCTGGAAATCCAGAGTTCTCGCGAGAGCACAATGGAATTGTCTCTGCGAGACACTCTGGCAAAGAGCAATGATGCACTACTTTTTCCCCTTGCATTCCGGGGAACCAGCTAAACTGATGAAGACAGCGCTGCAACGTTGGAGGACAGTACACATTGGTCGTAGTGTTATCCGATTGCGTCGAAGTCCGAAATCATTCAGAGTAAACATGGTCTAGTGTTATCCAATTGCGTGCAGTGAGATTTTTAAATGCATGCTTGTTGCCGCCCCTCGAGTTGGGCCATTACATTGCTCTTTGCCAGACTCTTAATCTTTCTAGATTATCAGGGTCTGGATTATCCAGGCTAGGAGTTCTGTAGCCTACTTAAAAAAAACCTTGACCTTGGAGCAGAGCTAGTGAGCGGAGCTTACTCGCACTCCGCTCTGCTCACTAGCTCTGCCTTGGAGTAAATGGATATTTGATAAGTGGACCTTTCAGCTTTGCATTTGAGTGGCCCTAACCTAAAGGATCACAATGCTATTACTCCCAGTTCGTGATGTTGGCAGAGTGCTGTAATCGACTAAACAAACAAATTAGTTATAGCTGTTAAAAGTTATGGCTATATGGTTGCATATACCGTATATGTGCCAATCTCTGTTTGTGAAGGGTGTATGTGTGTGTGTGTTTCAATATCTTACCCTGGAAATCCAGAGTCCTCACAAGAGCACAATTTGAAGAGTCACTCTGGCGATAAGTAATGGTGCTCATGACTAAGCTTGGAATTGCATAATTTTAGGGGCAAGGCCACTTGGCCTTCAGTTGGGCATATTTGGCAGAGGGCACAAAGGCCACAGGACATGGCACTGTCATGAACAATAAGTTCCGGCTTGCGAAAAAGTTCCGGATGACGTAATAATCACGTTCCGATCAGCTGTTAATTTCTAGGTGAATGTCTCTTAGAATCTTCGTGAAACACTGTCTAAACACGTCATGAACAATAAGTTCCGGCTTGCGAAAAAGTTCCGGATGACGTAATAATCACGTTCCGATCAGCTGTTAATTTCTAGGTGAATGTCTCTTAGAATCTTCGTGAAACACTGTCTAAACACGTATGAAAAAGGGAGAATTTAAGTCGTCAGTGCGAAATAGATAGCCTATATTTTACACTGTATAGGGGAGAAGATGGAATATGTATCTGGTGAAATACAATTAGCCCTGACACTTTCTCCACTGCGTAAAAGACTAATTTGCACTGTGAATGCTAAGATTATTTTGACAGGCCATAGGCTAAATAAAATTGCTATTAGTCGGATGCAAAGCAGAATATTGAAAGAAGGGGGCACCAAGGCCACATTGACCTGTGAACCTCAGATTTTCAAAGGGGCATCACAGACAATGCAAGGGGCAATGGCGGCCATGGCCGTTGTGGCCATATTATGTGTATCTATGGTCGTGGCCGCCGTGAAATTCCAACCCTGCTCATGACCTACAGTATGCCCATTCGCCTTTTTCACCCGGCGGCAGAACGAGGCTAAAGGTAGCCACTTGCCGTTACACCTCAGTCCAGCAGATGGTGGTGGTAATGCACTCTGTTTGCAAATTGCTAAAAAAAAAACTCACCGAAGAAGAACAGGCCAGTGAACCCACAGATATTAGAAAGCTAGATACCACATTGTCTGCCGAGTTCTATTAGGTGGCATCGTAAACGTGGCCGCCATATTGCTGGGGTCAGCACCTTTACTGTCTACACCTGTCTGATTTCCAGTCACATGCTCCTCCATTGGCCTCCAGTGATTGTTGTCCCCACCAAGATGGCATCGCTATTTACGTAGCCTGCGTTCTGGAGCCTAATGCGGTATCTAGCTTTCTAATATCTATGAGTGAACCCTTCTTCTTTTTCGGTGAGCTTTTTTTTTGGCAGTATGCAAACGGAGTGCATTACCACCACCATCAGTGTATCTGATATAGCCGAGCTAAACAGATGACGACAGCGCTGCAACGTCGAAGTCCGGAATCAGTCAGTTAACATTGGTCATAGTGTTATCCAATTGCCCCGAAGTCCGGAATCAGTCAGTAAACATTGGTCGTAGTGTTATCCAATTGCGTGCAGTGATATTTTCGAATACATGCTTGGTGCTGTCCCTCGAGTTGGGCCATTTTCATTACTCGTAGCCAGATCCTTAATCTTTTAGATTTGGGTCTGGATTTCCAGGCTATCAATATCTGTGTGTGAACTGTGAATGTTGAAGTGTCTTGTGATGCCATTATAAAAGTGCAAAACAATGAATGTAGCCTCTGACTGGTGACTTAGTAATTTGCCCAGACTTTTTGTGATCATAATATTGGGATTCAGGAAGATTATCTAGTGCAACATGAGTAACTTGTAGGTTGCTCGCTCACACACACACACACACACACACACACAATACACACCCTCTCAGGTCTTTTGAGAAATTTAGTCATCCAGTCAGAACATACAGAACCCGTTATGTGGTTGCCCTGCAACATTGCTCAATATGGGCATGCTTTGACAATGTCAGACACTTGTCTCAACTTTGTATCACCTGACAAGTTCAGTTGTGACTTTTTGAGTGCATCTCGATGCAGTATTTAGGCTATGAGATGTAACAGGCAGGTCAGCATAGTTGATCTGTTGACTGTTTGCAGTTTATGGCATGTCTCGTAGGCAGAGAAAAGCTTTAGCTCTCAAACACTGTTCACTTAATAAACACATTCAGTGTACTGATGAAGGAATAGATCAAATAGACAGATATGGAAGGTTTGCAAAATGATATCACACCCCATTTAAAGAGTATTTTACAAAAATACAGTAGGCCTATTTTATTATGATACTGTACATGGTGTGGCTAATGTATTTTGTAGCTTATTTTGATTTAGGGTATTTGATATTCTATTTCAAAAAAATACATTTTGATGTATTTTTGCCCATCCCTGCCAACAGCTAGAGTAGCGAGGCAGCTACAGTGCTACAGTCTGGGGACATCTTTAAAATCATGCCCCCCAGAGTATCGTACTGAGTAGCTGCCTTGCCGCTCTAGCTGTTGGCTGCAGCAACTTGAGCTAGGTAGCACTGATTGTTTTCAGGGAGTTTTTATCGTACTGACAGTACTCAGTTACTTTGAGAAACAGAGATATGTGAGAAATGGCCAGAGTTTTCGTTTAAGACACCAGGAGAGGGGGGCTTAGCATATTTGGGTGTACATATTTGATGTTATCACTAAATTATGAATGTATATAAATCACATGTAAACCTTTTTATGATGATATTAATAAATCTAAGCTTCATATTAGATAATGACCCCAATTATGTTACCTAATGCAGACGGTTTATTGTGTCTTTTACAGCTTGCTGGAAAATATGGGCGCATTTTCAGTGTTAAAGCTTTTGGACCGAGGGCTGTTGTTCTCAATGGACACAAGTTAGTGAGACAAGCATATGTCAACCAAGGAGAAGACTTTGTTGACCGGCCATCCTTGCCTATGTCTGCTGATATTATAGGAGACAAAGGTCCTCTTTCACTACTGTGTCTGTGCTTAATGTCATAATAACAACATAATAACGAAAACATTGTTGTGTAGTACTGTTCTGTTATTTCAAATATGTGTGTCTGATGTTCTCTGCTTACTAGGGCTTATTATGGCTAATGGGTATGCATGGAAGCAGCAGAGAAAGTTTGCTCTTCACACCCTGAGGAGATTTGGATTGGGCAATAGAAGCCTTCAGCCCTCCATTCTTCAAGAATGCAGATATTTAAATGAAGCCATCGCTAATGAGCAAGGTAATAAACCCAACACTCACAGCTGAGGAGCCTTAAGTTCTGTATTATCTTTATCAGATTCCACTGTTGAGCCTTCTGGAGGTGTTGTGGGCATAATTCCTTGAAACGCATATGAAGGAAGGTACCTGCTTGATAACCCCAGTGAAATGCTCATGAAGGCTGTTCTGTTGGTGATGCTTTGTTAGTGATTTGTGATTTGATAGTGATTTTGGTTTTGACAGTAAATAGGCTTGGTTGTTGATTGGCTGTTGTGTGAAATCCCCTACCTATGTATAGCACTAGGAATTTAACGTCTCTCCTGTGTATAAATTAAATGAACTAGCTGAAATCAGTACGTTCTCTGTAGTTTTGAATGCATCGGTTTTCCTTTGGTTCTCCCAGGTAACGCCTTTGACCCCCACTGGCTTATTAACAACGCTGTGTCCAACATAATTTGCGTGCTGGTGTTTGGGGAGCGCTTTGAGTACTCCAACGATGACTTTCAGTCCCTCCTGAAGAACATCAACGAGATCTTTCTCCTACAGGGAGGAGCTTGGCCTCAGGTGATCTCCTCACACACCCACTTCATTATGTATTGAGAAAAATGAAACATGGACAGTTGACCCACTGACGTTACTGTTGGCGCAGCCATTTGCTGTGCAGTGATGAACTAACACACCGTTGTGCACAGAGGCAATAAACCCAATCTTCTCACTCATCAGTTAGTAGGCCGGAAAGAGAACGTTTTTTTTACGTAGGGCCATTTCTACCAACCACTTTTTATGTACGTATGATTGTTAACAGCTACAAATGCTTTCTCCTTGTGTCTTTGTAGTTGTACAACATGTTTCCATGGATAATGCGCAGAGTGCCAGGCCCACACAGAAAACTATTTTCCCTTCTGAATGGAGTGATTGGTTTTGTCAGGAGGAAAATAGAGGACCACAGAGTGGACCTTGACCCTTCAAACCCCAGGGACTACATTGATTGTTTCCTTGGAGAAATGGAAAAGGTAAATTGAATAATCCCAATAATTACTATTATATGTTAAAGGAGAAAGCCAGCGATTTTTCACATAGATCTCAAAAAAAGAAAACAAATGGTTTTACGGTACCTAGCTTGAGTTGCTGCAGCTAAGGCAGCCAGGCAGCTACAGTGCTACACTCTTGGGGCATGAACATAGGGGCTCATGAACATGAGGGTTTGTGAACATGCCACCCGAGTGTAGTGCTGTAACTGTCTTGGTGCTATTCCAACAAGTAGCCTGATTATATGTTAGATTTAAGGTAAGATAAAGATAAGATAAACTACTTTATTCTCCTCCCAGGGGAGGGGGATTCATATTGTGCTCCAGTCACTGAATCGCAACCTTGCACTTTTACACATTTAGTATTAGAATTGAATCATCTTAACAATCCCTGAGAGATACACAGTCTTATGCAACATGTCTGATAATAAGACCTCTCACCTCAGAACATTAAACCATCTCTCTTTCACACACACTTCACCTGGAACATAAAAACCATCTATCTTTCACACACACCTTACCCGGAGCATTAAAACCATCAATAACATCTTAAAATGGATTCTGTGCTGGATGGGCAACCAGTGGAGAGAGGCTATGATAGGGGTAATATGCTCCCACTTTTTAGATCCGGCCAGCAGTCTTGCTTCCCCATTCTGGAGAGATAAGTGTATGAGGAAGTTCCAGTTAAAGTGAATTACAATAATCCAGCCGTGATGTAATAAAAGCGTGAATTACTTTCTCCGGGTCATTAAATGACAGAGAGGGCTTAATTTTCCCTATGACTCTGAGCTGGTAGAAGCTATTCTTTATTCTTTAAACCATCTCTCTTTCACACACACCTCACCCAGAACATTAAACCATCTCTGTTTCACACACACCTCACCCAGAACATTAAACCATCTCTCTTTCACACACACCTCACCCAGGTCATTAAACCATCTCTGTTTCACACACACCTCACCCAGAACATTAAACCATCTCTCTTTCACACACACCTCACCCAGGTCATTAAACCATCTCTCTTTCACACACACCTCACCCAGGTCATTAAACCATCTCTGTTTCACACACACCTCACCCAGGTCATTAAACCATCTCTCTTTCACACACACCTCACCCAGGTCATTAAACCATCTCTCTTTCACACACACCTCACCCAGGTCATTAAACCATCTCTGTTTCACACACACCTCACCCAGAACATTAAACCATCTCTCTTTCACACACACCTCACCCAGGTCATTAAACCATCTCTGTTTCACACACACCTCACCCAGGTCATTAAACCATCTCTCTTTCACACACACCTCACCCAGAACATTAAACCATCTCTGTTTCACACACACCCTTTTCATTCCCCCATTTGTCCGTAATGACACACTCATTCTATGATACTATGACAACCATCTTCCCCTCCCTTACATCTCTCTCACATATGCTATCTTTCTTTTCCACTCTGTCTCCTTTTCTATTCTCAAATGGTCTTGTTCTCTTTTTCTTTCTTTCTGCCCCCCCCCCCCTTCTCTGTCTCCCTCTAGTGGAAGGATGATGAAGCATCAGGCTATAATAGGGAGAACTTGTGCTACTGCACTCTGGACCTGTTTGTAGCAGGAACTGAGACTACATCTACCACCTTGTACTGGGGGCTCCTGTACATGATCAGAAACCCTGAGATACAGCGTGAGTATTGTCACTCAACATTTATGCACGTATTACTTTAAAATAGAGATGCTCTGCTCAGATTTAAGTGAAAATATCACATTTGTAAAACATAGTCGATAATAGACCATTTTCTTCTGTTGCTTTGCTTTCAGGGAAGGTGCAAGAAGAGCTAGACCGAGTGGTCGGATCTTCACGACAGCCCTCCTTGTCTGACAGGGAGAACTTGCCTTACACAGACGCCGTGCTCCACGAGACCCAGAGAATTGGAAACGTCCTGCCTTTAAATCTGCCCAGAAGCACCACCAAAGACACCCAAGTTGACAACTACATCATTCCCAAGGTGATCTTGACACATTGTACTGTATTCAGAGATCGTAAAAGTACACAGTTTCTATACTCAAGTAGAAGTACAGATGTATCTTGAGAGGTACAAAACTAAAAGTATAAGTAGCAGGAGCGTAGCCAGAAGTTTATTAAGGTGTGCCTGTGATATTTTAGGTGGCCTCAACCCAATAAAAGCGAGGGGCGCAGAGACATGATGACAGTTGACAGGTGGGACACAAAATAATGACCTGGAAATGTAAACACACTGTATAGCCTATCAGTGCTCTCAAAATTAACGTGATCGCGTGTCATAGTCATTGTCAATGTCAAACTGCATGTTAAAATATGCTACTCGCACAAATAATTCAATTTCAGAGGCTGCACCATTATTCATTTTCAAAATTAAATAAAGATCTAAGTAGAAAAAATAAGCCATGCCTACACTATTTTAAAGCCACATTGTGCAATTTTTTGGCTTGATTCTTAGCAAAAACCCATTTGTGCTGATTCATGTGTAATTACTTCAACTAGATTGTAAGACCTTGAAGTTAATGTTGTAAATGTTAATGACTAACCCTGATCATTCTGACAACTATAAAGCTGAAGTCTTTACAATACATTAGACAAGGAGGGACATACCTGAAATTCCTGCCAAATGACTGCCAGTAAGTCAGCATTGTCTTTAGAGAGGAGATTGTGGAGGTGTTTAGATGAGAAGCCAAACTGTTGTAAAGCCTGAATTGCTGAATTGTCATGAACTTTTGAGTTGGTTTCTTAGGGCACAGCGGTGGTGGGCAGCCTGAACTCTGTTCTGTTTGATGAGACGGAATGGGAGACTCCTCACACCTTCAACCCAGGACACTTCCTGGATGCAAAGGGGAAGTTCAGGAGGAGGGAGGCCTTCCTCCCCTTCTCTATAGGTATGTGTTGAATGTGTCAGAAATGGTCTTAAACTTGTCCTTGTAGTAATGAGACACATAAGCTCATCATGATACGGTTACGGTTAAATATATTAAAGGAACACGCCGAATTTTTGGGACTTTAGCTTACCGTATTCCCCAGAGTGCTGCTCCTTGGGGTTTAAAGAAGTAACACCGGACGGAGCTTTTCAGGTGCTGCCTGCAAATCACTCCGTCCAAGTCGAAGTGCTTTGCCTGAATGTGAACATAGTATCAAGTCTATACGCTAGCAAAATGGTTGTGTCTCATTTGACATTGTTATTTGTACATGTTGTAACTATACAAATCACAGCATATAAATGTTGGAGTTCTTTTGTCACTGTTGGGAGGTGTAGGCAGATACTTTCTAATGAGGAGACACAGCACTCAATAAATCCTCCATAGAAATGCATGGGGCTAGTTTGTAACGCCAATATGGCCGTTGTCTACACATATCCCACCCCTTCCTCGGCAAAACGTCGACATGTAAATACATTGAGCCAATCATGTGGTGTGATGTGAATACATTGAGTCAATCATATGGTGTGTTGTGAAGACATTGTGCCAATCATGTGTTGTGATCTCGCCGCTGGAGCAAGATTGGTGTCGTTAAGCCTTGCGGACACGCATTTCTGCCGAATAGGATGCCCGATGAGTGCCCAAAAGCGTTGCAATATAGCCGCCAAGTGGAGGGACTTGCCTAAAAGCCTTTGCCTTTGTTGTAGGCCAGGGGTCCCCAACCTTTTATGTACCATGGAACGGTTTGATTCCCATTTTTTTTTTCACGGACCGGTGGGGGGGGTTCGGGGGTTCAATGTTCCATATGTGTTGTGCATGCATTACTTGAAAAGAACTAGCTCCAGTTATGTATGAACAGTGAAGGTAACGAACTCTTAAACATGTGAAAAACGTGAACTTGAAGAAGTAAAAATTGTTGAACAATATGAACTATGAATATTGAACAACTTGAAGCTACATCTATCAAGAGTGAACATGTTTAACAAAATATGGGAACAAAACATGGGAACTAAACGTGCATTGCGAATATAATCAGTGGGAGCCCTGTGCTTGTTTCCCTGCAACAAGAAGGTTCCATCTGGGGGCGATAGAAGATAGTGACACCCTCAGTGTGTTTGAAATAGACCTCTCCAGAATAAGTCCCGCCTCCGTAACTTCCGTATCCATCCAACTTCCAGGCGTCGATTGTCTATGGGAAATAACATGGCGTTTCGAAATATCATACCGGTTAAAACATCTGTAGGTAGCGAAGTAGAAAAAGCTGGTGGGCAGATTGGCCTACACACTTCTGCCATCTATTTTCCACTGGATTTTTTGATTGTCGGTGCCGTAGATGGCAGAAGTGTGTAGGCCAATCTGCCCAGCAGCTTTTTCTACTTTGTCACCTACAGAGTTTGACAGGTACGATCTTTCAAAACGCGATGTTATTTCCCATAAGACATTTGACGACCGAAGGTTGGATGGATATGGAAGTTAGGAGGCGGGACTTATTCTGGAGAGGTCTATGTCCAGTCAATTGCGCAATTTGGTCTTAGTTGCAGTCATTGCCGAAAACCCGGCCTCGCATAGATAGGCCTACGTGGTGGGAAATGGTAGCAACGTTTTCAGCACTTTTACGGCTATCTCAGTGTTTTGATCCAAAAACCCGCCAGAGAGGTTTCCTCATACACACTCTTAAGACCACAATTTCGATCAATTGCTCTTCCTCCTGCGCTGACAAGTTAGGACTATTCGGGATATTGACAAATGGGTTGCGGACCCACTCATTGGTTTGCCGTGGATCTTTGGAGGATGGGAAGTAACGCTCAAACTCATTTGAAAGCGCAACAAGGTGATCGCGCACCAGCTGCGAGAGAAAGGGCCCTGCCTCAGTCTCTCCCAAAACCCCCACTACTGTTTGGAACATATCAAATACACCCCGGTCCATTCGTCGTCCCCACAAATCAAGCTTGGCTTTAAATGCAGCGACTTTATCTGCCAGTTTAAAGACAGTCGTCATTCTCCCCTGGAGTGACAGGTTGAGGTCATTAAGCAACTCGAATATGTCACACAGGTAAGCGAGTTTTGACACCCAGTCCTCATCACTAAAATGTGCAGCTAACGGTGACTTTTTTTCTGTAATAAGTCTCTGCAGCGGCTCTCGCAACTCAAACATTCTGGCCAGTGACCTGCTAAAGATGCTTGTTTTTTGTTGCTCATTCTAGCAGTTTAGCTAACTTCGCGTGACTACCGTTCGCCAAGAACTGATCAAGTAAAGTGAGCTGACCTGAAAGTGTAAAGTGTTGAAGACAGACAGACGTAAGAAAATAGACCTTGCAAAATGCAAACATGCGTGCAATCAAACAACTGCATATAGGCCTATGTCATGTAAAAACGTGACATTATTGCGAATTAAATTGAGTTTAGTTTGCATGCATTTTTTTTTTAACTCATGTCGTAGGCTACGGCCCGGTTAGGAATGTCCCGCGTCCTGTGGCATGGAGTGGGGGGGGGGGGGGGGTATGCATATGTGCTAATGTGCTAATATAGCACGCAAACAGTGGGGCATAAAGACAGTGGTAAAAGTGGTGAAAGTGGCTAGTGGACAGACAGTATCCAAACATGGAGGGGGTGAAGAGGCAGACAGACTATGCAGAGAAGTCTATCTCTCCTCTTCCCTTAAGTGAGGCATTGAACAGTTCAATGGCCCTGGGGACAAATGACTTTCTCAGTCTGTCAGTTGTGCAAGGCAGTGAGCCAGCTGATCAGGCTCTTCGACGCTGGCAACAACAGACTGGTAGAACATCCTGAGGAACTTATTGCACACATTGAAGGACCGCAGCCTCCTCAGGAAGTACAGCCTGCTCTGCCCTGTCTTGTAGAGTGCATCAGTGTTGGCTGACCAGTCCAGTTTATTGTCCAGGTGGAGACCCAGATACTTGTAAGTGCTAACCACCTCCACATTGACCCCATCAATGTGGACTGGTAGCAGAGTGGGCTTAGACCTGCGGAAATCCACCACCATCTCTTTGGTCTTTGAAGTGTTAAGTTGAAGATGATTGAGTTTGCACCATTGCACAAAGTCCTCCACCAGGCTCCTGTACTCCTCCTGCCCGTTCCTGATACACCCCACAATTGCAGTATCGTCAGAAAACTTCTGCATGTGGCATGACTCGGTGTTGAAGCAGAAGTCAGATGTGTACAGGGTGAACAGGACTGGAGAGAGCACAGTTCCCTGTGGCGCTCCGGTGCTGCAGATCACAGTGTCAGAGAGACAGTTCTTCAGTCTGTTGACCAGGTACTACTGACCAGGTAATGTTTCACGATTCTCGTGAGATGTCTCCGGATCAACGAGACCTAAATTGCAAGACTGGTTCTCTGCGGGTTTCTGCCAGCTATGCCAAAGATTATACATGGCGGAGAAAGATAGTTCGTCATAGTTCATGTCTATGGGCGCTAAATGAGGATCGAGCAGGGATTGAGTCCTATCTGCATAAAGAAGCGCGTCATTGGCGTATTGATAAGCATACGTAGCAGCCGGCCAACAGCAGCAGAATAAATGACTGGCGCACTGATATAAAGTCGATTTTCCTCAGACTGAAATGCTCAAAAATGCTAAAAATGTACCTGAAATAGTCAGAATGATGAGATGAAAACATGCCCAAAATTCACATTCCTAACTCTATAGAACCAAGATCTTATGAAGCATATGTGGTGAAATTCCGAGCAATTGGCCATAGACTTCAATGGAACAGTCGATGCCCCCCCTCCCCCCAACCCCTGTTATATGGCTATGTTCTATGGCTATGCTAGGTGAACGATTCCCCTATTACAAGTTTACCATCAAAATGGCTTCAAAGCTGTTATATTCAGGTTAAAAGACATTTGCATAGTGCTGCTTTAAGTTTTTGTGTTATTGTATTTCTCAGAATAGTTCTTGACTGTGACTCTCTGTGTGATTTTCATTCTCAGGGAAGAGAGTGTGCCTGGGAGAGCAGCTGGCCAGAATGAACCTCTTTCTCTTCTTCGCCTCCCTGCTCCACCAGTTCTCCTTCTCATCGTCAGAGGGAGTGCAGCCCAGTCTGGAGTTTCGACTTGGATTCACTCGCAGTCCTCTGCCCAGTCAACTCTGCGCTGTTCCACGCTGAGAGGCTTTCTTTAAAATGCTGTGCGTCCCTTTAAATCTGACCTGTATTTGTATGAATCCAGATTGTAGTAGAGTAGGGCCTACACATGGTGTTGTTACTTGCGGATACACAAGTCTTTGACATAACTTTAAACAAGTGACATAATCAGGTGAAGCCTGAAACTGTTTTGTTATTTATGTAATAAAATTAAACATGGAACGGGGATTCACACAACAAGGAAGGCGTCTGCTTGATAACCAAAGTTAAATGCTGTCAAAGGATGTTCTGTTGGTGATGTTTTTTGATAAAGGTTGCTTAGTTGGTGATTTTGTTTTTGATGGTGAAGAAGCTTGTCTGTTGATTGGCGTTGTGGGAAATCTCCTACCCCCCTACTGCATTACGTGAGTTCATGGCTCTGTCCATATCTTTTACTGTCTGTGGTAAATTGCGCCGCCATATTGGTGGGGGCAACAATCACTGGAGGCCAATGGAGAAACAGGTGTCTCTGACAGGAAATCACACAGGTGTCTCTGATTGGAAATCAGACAGGTGTCTCTGACAGGAAATCACACAGGTGTCTCTGACAGGAAATCACACAGGTGTCTCTGACAGGAAATCACACATGTGTCTCTGATTGGACATCACACAGGTGTCTCTGACAGGAAATCACACAGGTGTCTCTGACAGGAAATCACACAGGTGTCTCTGACAGGAAATCACACAGGTGTCTCTGATTGCTGGCAAGTGTTCCCCATAGACAGTAAGGTGCTACAGGCACACAGGGACAGGCAACTAGTTTTGTGTGCGACCATGTTTAATAACCAAGTAGACATATCATTCATTTCAGAAACAGAGGAGAGACACAGAGCATATACCATGAAGGTCATTTTATTGGTGATATTTAGCGTGAAAATAAAAAATAGAGCTGATACTTCACTAGATGAAATGGACTGCATTTGTAAAACACTTTTGGGCATACACCGATGGCACAGGCTGCCATGCAAGCGCCAATCTGCGCATCGGGAGCACTTTAGGGTTCAGTGTCTTGCTGAAGGACACCGATGGCACAGGCTGCCATGCGAGGCGCCAATCTGCGCATCGGGAGCACTTTAGGGTTCAGTGTCTTGCTCAAGGACACCGATGGCACAGGCTGCCATGCAAGGCGCCAATCTGCACATCGGGAGCACTTTAGGGTTCAGTGTCTTGCTCAAGGACACCGATGGCACAGGCTGCCATGCAAGGCGCCAATCTGCACATCGGGAGCACTTTGACACTACGACAGGGTAAGGGGGAGTCGACCTTGAACCGGCAGCCCAGTGATGATGATGATATTTAGGTGAAGCAGCGAAGGCACCTGAAAAACCTGTGAGCAGAAAACAACATAATTGTGCACACACACACACACAAACACACATACACACATCATTACTAACAGAATAGTGACACACACACACACACACCAACAGAGCAGTGACAGCTTGGTCAAAATGAATCTCCTGCGCACACATACTCATAACAACCACACCCACTCACACAGCACATACAAACGCAGAGACACGCACACACATACTCATAACAACCACACCCACTCACACAGCACATACACATGCAGACACACACACACACACACACCTTCTCTTCAGGCCCATCTTCTTGGGTTTCTTGCTCTTCAGTGTGTCCTCTTTGCTCCTTTCCTCCTCCATGTCCACTGGCCCTCCAGACTGAAACGAGCCGCGCAGCAGAGACGCACAATTAAACACTAGCACTGCTCGCATGGGTCAAGCCAACAACTCATCAACATGATCAACTCTTCAACATTGATTCTGTGTGTGTGTGTGTGTGTTCTGGTGGAGCTCTAGTCAGCCGTGTGTGTATGTGTGTGTGTGTTCTGGTGGAGCTCCAGTGTGTGTGTGTGTGTGTGTGTGTGTGTTCTGGTGGAGCTCCAGTGAGCCCAGTGTGTGTGTGTGTGTGTGTGACTCACGTTGCCTGTCCTGATGTGCAGCCTGTCCAGCGTGTTCTCCACGTCCTGCAGCATCAGCTCCTTCTGCTTCTGGAAGTTTCTCTCCGTGTCGTCCAGCTGCTCCAGAACCTGGCTGAGCATCCTCTCATCGCGCGCGGCCGCCTGCCGCACCATGGCCAGCGCGTGGGCCTTACGCGTCCTCTCCAGGACCACCTGCGAGTGGCACGCGCTCTGTGCCACGTGGCACAGCTCCTTGTACCCAGAGCCGTCGCTGCCCGCTGCTGCTGATGATGAAGATGATGATGATGATGCTGATGATGCTGATGATGCTGCTGCGGCGCTATCGTCCGGTTGAGTCCTGCCGCTCTTCGGCCTCCTCTTCACCAGGCCTTTGAGAGCGTTGCGGAGGCGACGGAGCCACATGGGCATGCCCTCCAGGCGCTGCTTCTGCCGGTGGCGTTCGGCCCAGCGCTCCTCCTCGCGTAGGCGCTTGCGCAGCTGCAGGTCAGAGTTCAGCGTGTGCTCTACGCCGTCCAGATGAAGGCGCACTTCCTGGCGCATGTTGGCCATGTTGGTCTCCAGCACGTGCTCCAGCTCCAGCCAGGCATCTGGCAGGCCGCCACCGCTGAGCCCCTGCAGGACATCACGCCGGGCAGCAGCGTCGCTTGCAGCCACGCTCGGGCCTCCAGGAGCGTTGGACAGGTGAGAGGTGCTGATCTCTATCGCTCCAGAGGGGGCGCCACCACCCTGAAAATCGTCCTCATCCAAGCTGGTCAGTACGAGGTCGCTCTCGTTCCAGTACAAGGCCGGAGCGGCCAGGGTGACGCCGTTGTCGACCTTCAGCATCTGGACCACAGTGTCCGTCTCCATGGTGACATTGTCCAAGGCGTCTTCGACCTTCAACAGCTGTACCACGGCATCTGTCTCCATGGTGACGTCGTCAGAGCCGGTGCGAACCTTCAGAAGCTGGACCACGGTGTCTGTCTCCATGGTGACGTCGTCCGAGCCAACGTCGACCTTCAGAAGCTGGACCACGGTGTCTGTCTCCGTGGTGACGTCGTCTGAGCCGGTGTCGACCTTCAAAAGCTGGACCACGGTGTCTGTCTCCGTGGCCACCAGGGGGCCCTCCCAGCACTGCAGCACGGGACGGGCAGGACGGGGTGGGAGGTCATACACCTACACACACACACACACACACACACACAGTAGATTATCTCCCCTTAGAGGGTTATCAAGGGAAGGAATACAAAGTATTGCAAGGACAACACCAGGTGCATGACGAAACACACACACACACACACACATACACACAGACATATACACACACACACGCACACACACAAACTTCAAAGGTGTGTTACCATGACGGTGGGAGAAACAGAGTTCTTCCCCTGGCGCGGTAACTCAATGAGCTGATAGTCCTTTCTGTCGCTCTGTAGGGGTCAAAGGTCAAGAGTTAAAGGTCAAAAGTGCAAATGAGACGTTCACATACAGTTTCTGTTTTTCTGCTGTGTTTAACTGATCTCTCATTAGCCACAGAGACTCATTAAAAGCATTTGTTCTGGTGTTTAATGATGGCAGTGATCCTGGACGAGCCTGTCACATTCAGATTTCTCATCTGCACTGCGGGTCAGACTGACCATCTCTCTCACCTCACAGAGGTCAAGGGCGTCTCCCAGGTAACAGTCAACAGCAGGGTCGGTCCTCAGGGCACTGACACTCCTGCTCTCCTTAAGCTAAACACACACACACACACACACACACACACTCTCAACTCAGCGCCTGGCCAACATACATTGGAGTTTTCTTTTTTATACAGCCATGTGCTTATCTCTAGTGCTGATGAAGGACTTGGACTTGTGTTTTTAGACTACATGTGGCATCATTTTTACCCGACTCCTCATTCCTCTTCCAGGTCTGGACTAGAGCCGCTCTGTGTCCAACTGACCTGTATCACTGGACTCTCTTCTCCTCACTGTGACTGATCTGGACTTCTCTCTTCTCTTCTCTTCTCTTCTCTACTCTATTCTACTCAACTCAACTCTATTCAACTCTACTCTCCTCTGCTCTCCTCTACACTCTACTCTGCTCTACTCTACACTCTACTCTACTCTACTCTACTCTACTCTACTCTACTCTCCTCTACACTCTACTCTACTCCACTCTACTCTACTCTACTCTACTCAACTCAACTCTCCTCTACTCTACACTCAACTCTACTCCACTCTATTCTACTCAACTCTACTCTCTTCTACTCTACACTCAACTCTACTCTACTCTGCTCTACTCTACTCTACTCTACTCTACACTCTACTCTACTCTACTCAACTCTACTCTACTCTACTCTCCTCTACTCTACTCTACACTCTACTCTACTCTCCTCTCCTCTCCTCTACTCTGTGCTGGACTCTGCTCTACTCTACACTCTCCTCAACTCTACTCTACTCTACTCTACTCTACTCTACACTCTACTCTACTCAACTCTACTCTCCTCTACTCTACACTCAACTCTACTCCACTCTACTCTACTCTACTCTACTCCACTCTACTCTACACTCAACTCTACTCTCCTCTACTCTACTCTACACTCAACTCTACTCTACTCTACTCTACTCTGTGCTGAACTCTGCTCTACTCTACTCTCCTCTACTCTACTCTACTCTACTCTCCTCTACTCTACACTCTACTCTACTCTACTCTGTGCTGAACTCTGCTCTACTCTACTCTACTCTCCTCTACTCTACTCCACTCCACTCTACTCTACTCTCCTCTACTCTACACTCTACTCTACTCTACTCCACTCCACTCTACTCTACTCTCCCCTACTCTACACTCTACTCTACTCTACTCTACTCTGTGCTGGACTCTGCTCACCTCACTCCAGCTGGACACGTCGCTCAGGTAGCAGTCGCCCCTATTCTCTCTCTTAGCGGTGCTGCCGCTCTTGCCGTCATCCTCCTCATACTGAACACACAAACACACACAAAGGTCAAATAGAGGTCAAATAGCGGTCAGAGCCCCAGCCTACAGCACTCTCACCTTACAGAAGCTAACTTACAGTTTATGTTTTTCTGCTGTCTAACTGATCTGGCATTAGCCAGAGAGTCATTAAAAGCATTAGTTCTGGTGTTTAATGATAGCAGTGATCCCTGGACGAGCCTGTCACATTCAGATTTCTCATCTGCACTGCGGGTCAGACTGACCATCTCTCTCACCTCACAGAGGTCAAGGGCGTCTCCCAGGTAACAGTCAACAGCAGGGTCGGTCCTCAAGGCACTGACACACCTGCTCTCCTTAAGGTCCAACTTAAGCTAAACACACACACACCCACACACACACACACACACACACACACACACACACACACACACACAAACCCATGTGCTTATCTTTAGTGCTGATGAAGGACTTGGACTTGTGTTTTTAGACTACATGTGGCATCATTTTTACCCGACTCCTCATTCCTCTTCCAGGTCTGGACTAGAGTCTCTCTGTGTCCAACTGACCTGCGTCACTGGACTCTCTTCTTCTCACTGTGACTGATCTGGACTCTACTCTACTCTACTCTATTCTATTCCCCTCTACTCTACTCTATTTTACTCTACTGTATTCTATTCTACTCTACTCTACTCTATTATACTCTATTCTATTAGAGAAGAGTAGAGAGGAGTAGAGTAGAGTACTGTATTTTTTCTACTCTACACCTCTCTACTCTTCTCAACTCTACTCTACTCTCCTCTACTCTACTCTACTCTATTCTACTCTCCTCTATTCAACTTTACTCCCCTCTACTCAACTCTACTCTCCTTTTCTCTACTCTCCTCTACTCCACTCTACTCTATTCTACTCTCCTCTATTCAACTCTACTCCCCTTTCCTCTCCTCTCCTTTCCTCTACTCTACTCTACACTCTACTCTACTCCTCTCTACTCTACTCTTCTCTACTCTCCTCTACTCTACTCTACTCTATTCTACTCTCCTCTATTCAACTTTACTCCCATCTACTCAACTTCACTCTCCTTTTCTCTACTCTCCTCTATTCAGCTGTACTCCCCTTTCCTTTCCTCTCCTCTCCTTTCCTCTACTCTACTCTACATTCTACTCTACTCTACTCTACTCTACTCTACATTCTACTCTACTCTACTCTACACTCTACTCTCCTCTCCTCTACTCTCCACTCTACTCTACTCCACTCTACTCTACTCTACTCTACACTTTACTCTACTCCACTCTACTCTACTCTCCTCTACTCTACACTCTACTCTACTCTACTCTCCTCTACTCTACACTCTACTCCACTCTACTCTACTCTACTCTACTCTACTCTACTCTACTCTACACTCTACTCTCCTCTCCTCTACTCTACACTCTACTCCACTCTACTCTCCTCTACTCTACTCTACACTATACTCTACTCCACTCTACTCTACTCTACACTTTACTCTACTCCACTCTACTCTACTCTACTCTACACTACTCTACTCTACTCCACTCTACTCTACTCTACACTACTCTACTCTACACTCTACTCCACTCTACTCTCCTCTACTCTACACTCTACTCCACTCTACTCTCCTCTACTCTACTCTACACTCTACTCCACTTTACTCTACTCTGTGCTGGACTCTGCTCACCTCACTGCAGCTGGACACGTCGCTCAGGTAGCAGTCGCCCCTATTGTCTCTCTTAATGGTCCTGCCGCTCTTGCGTTCATCCTCCTCAGTAAACACACAAACACACTCATCTTAGTCACACCAAACACGCATATTTATCCCTCTGTCAGCTGAAACTGCAATCTATCTCAGGTGTAAGATAGAGCTCAAATAGGGGTCAGATAGAGGTCAGATAGGGGTCAGATAGAGGTCAGATAGAGGTCAGAGCACCAGCCTACAGCAGTCTCACCTTACAGAAGCTGGCAGAGGAGTAGGACCGGGTGCAGACGGCCAGAGATCCAGATCCAGATGTGAACTGAGAGCCGCCACTGCTGCCACTCCTGGTCTTCTCCTCATCAGTCTAAACAGACACACATGCACATGCTCATGCAAACACACACGCACACACAACCACACACACACACGCACACACACACACACATACAACCACACAAACACACACCCACACACGCACACACACACACACACTCACACACATTAATTGCAGTGCCCGTTAAAAGTTAATCAGATAATCAATCAGCTCCTAGTGAGCTGCCCACTGGGGCCAGTGTCCAGCCCTTTAGCCATGTGTATTTAGCCCCTGTTGATATGTGACGTTAATCATTGGGTAAGCCTGTCACATTCAGATTTCTCATCTGCACTGCGGGTCAGACTGACCATCTCTCTCACCTCACAGAGGTCAAGGGCGTCTCCCAGGTAACAGTCAACAGCAGGGTCGGTCCTCAAGGCACTGACACACCTGCTCTCCTTAAGGTCCAACTTAAGATAAACACACACACACACACACACACACAAACCCATGTGCTTATCTTTAGTGCTGATGAAGGACTTGGACTTGTGTTTTTAGACTACATGTGGCATCATTTTTACCCGACTCCACATTCCTCTTCCAGGTCTGGACTAGAGTCTCTCTGTGTCCAACTGACCTGCATCACTGGACTCTCTTCTTCTCACTGATCTGGACTCTACTCTACTCTACTCTACTCTACTCTACTCTATTCCCCTCTAATCTACTCTATTTTACTCTACTGTATTCTATTCTACTCTACTCTACTCTATTATACTCTATTCTATTAGAGAAGAGTAGAGTAGAAAAAAATACAGTACCTCTCCTCTCCTTTCCTCTACTCTACTCTACTCTACACTCTACTCTACTCTTCTCTACTCTCCTCTACTCCACTCTACTCTATTCTACTCTCCTCTATTCAACTTTACTCCCATCTACTCAACTTCACTCTCCTTTTCTCTACTCTCCTCTATTCAACTGTAATCCCCTTTCCTTTCCTCTCCTCTCCTTTCCTCTACTCTACTCTACATTCTACTCTACTCTACTCTACACTCTACTCTACTCTACTCTCCTCTACTCTCCACTCTACTCTACTCTACTCTACTCTACATTCTACTCTACTCCACTCTACTCCACTCTACTCTACTCTACACTATACTCTCCATTCTACTCTAATCTATTCCACTCTACTCTACACTCTACTCTACTCCTCTCTACCCTTCTCAACTCTACTCTCCTCTACTCCACTCTACTCTATTCTACTCCCCTCTACTCTACACTCTACTCTACTCTACTCTACACTCTACTCCACTCTACTCTACTCTACTCTACTCTACTCTACTCCACTCTACTCCACTCTACTCCACTCTACTCTCCTCTACTCCACTCTACTCTATTCTACTCTCCTCTACTCTACTCTACTCTACTCTACTCTACTCTACTCTACTCTACTCCACTCTACTCTCCTCTACTCCACTCTACTCTATTCTACTCTCCTCTACACTCTACTCCACTCTACTCTCCTCTACTCTACTCTACTCTACTCTACTGTACACTATACTCTACATTCTACTCTACTCTACTCCACTCTACTCTACTCTACACTTTACTCTACTCCACTCTACTCTACTCTACTCTCCTCTACTCTACACTCTACTCCACTCTACTCTCCTCTACTCTACTCTACACTATACTCTACTCCACTCTACTCTACTCTACACTTTACTCTACTCCACTCTACTCTACTCTACTCTACACTATACTCTACATTCTACTCTACTCTACTCTACTCTCCTCTACTCTACTCTACTCTACTCTACTCCACTCTACTCTCCTCTACTCTACTCTACACTCTACTCCACTTTACTCTACTCTGTGCTGGACTCTGCTCACCTCACTGCAGCTGGACACGTCGCTCAGGTAGCAGTCGCCCCTATTGTCTCTCTTAATGGTCCTGCTGCTCTTGCGTTCATCCTCCTCAGTAAACACACAAACACACTCATCTTAGTCACACCAAACACGCATAAACACACACACACACACACACACACACACACACAAACCCATGTGCTTATCTTTAGTGCTGATGAAGGACTTGGACTTGTGTTTTTAGACTACATGTGGCATCATTTTTACCCGACTCCTCATTCCTCTTCCAGGTCTGGACTAGAGTCTCTCTGTGTCCAACTGACCTGCATCACTGGACTCTCTTCTTCTCACTGATCTGGACTCTACTCTACTCTACTCTACTCTACTCTATTCCCCTCTAATCTACTCTATTTTACTCTACTGTATTCTATTCTACTCTACTCTACTCTATTATACTCTATTCTATTAGAGAAGAGTAGAGTAGAAAAAAATACAGTACCTCTCCTCTCCTTTCCTCTACTCTACTCTACACTCTACTCTACTCTTCTCTACTCTCCTCTACTCCACTCTACTCTATTCTACTCTCCTCTATTCAACTTTACTCCCATCTACTCAACTTCACTCTCCTTTTCTCTACTCTCCTCTATTCAACTGTAATCCCCTTTCCTTTCCTCTCCTCTCCTTTCCTCTACTCTACTATACATTCTACTCTACTCTACTCTACACTCTACTCTACTCTACTCTACACTCTACTCTCCTCTCCTCTCCTCTACTCTCCATTCTACTCTACTCTACATTCTACTCTACTCCACTCTACTCCACTCTACTCTACTCTACACTATACTCTACATTCTACTCTAATCTATTCCACTCTACTCTACACTCTACTCTACTCTACTCTCCTCTACTCTCCACTCTACTCTACTCTACTCTACATTCTACTCTACTCCACTCTACTCCACTCTACTCTACTCTACACTATACTCTCCATTCTACTCTAATCTATTCCACTCTACTCTACACTCTACTCTACTCCTCTCTACCCTTCTCAACTCTACTCTCCTCTACTCCACTCTACTCTATTCTACTCCCCTCTACTCTACACTCTACTCTACTCTTCTCACTGATCTGGACTCTACTCTACTCTACTCTACTCTACTCTACTCTACTCTACTCTATTCCCCTCTAATCTACTCTATTTTACTCTACTGTATTCTATTCTACTCTACTCTACTCTATTATACTCTATTCTATTAGAGAAGAGTAGAGTAGAAAAAAATACAGTACCTCTCCTCTCCTTTCCTCTACTCTACTCTACTCTACACTCTACTCTACTCTTCTCTACTCTCCTCTACTCCACTCTACTCTATTCTACTCTCCTCTATTCAACTTTACTCCCATCTACTCAACTTCACTCTCCTTTTCTCTACTCTCCTCTATTCAACTGTAATCCCCTTTCCTTTCCTCTCCTCTCCTTTCCTCTACTCTACTCTACATTCTACTCTACTCTACTCTACACTCTACTCTACTCTACTCTACACTCTACTCTCCTCTCCTCTCCTCTACTCTCCATTCTACTCTACTCTACATTCTACTCTACTCCACTCTACTCCACTCTACTCTACTCTACACTATACTCTACATTCTACTCTAATCTATTCCACTCTACTCTACACTCTACTCTACTCTACTCTCCACTCTACTCTACTCTACTCTACATTCTACTCTACTCTCCTCTACTCTACACTCTACTCTACTCTACTCTCCACTCTACTCTACTCTACTCTACATTCTACTCTACTCCACTCTACTCCACTCTACTCTACTCTACACTATACTCTCCATTCTACTCTAATCTATTCCACTCTACTCTACACTCTACTCTACTCCTCTCTACCCTTCTCAACTCTACTCTCCTCTACTCCACTCTACTCTATTCTACTCCCCTCTACTCTACACTCTACTCTACTCCACTCTACTCTACTCTACTCTACTCTCCTCTACTCTACACTCTACTCCACTCTACTCTACTCTACTCTACTCTACTCTACTCTACTCTACTCTACACTCTACTCTCCTCTCCTCTACTCTCCACTCTACTCTACTCCACTCTACTCTACTCTACTCTACACTTTACTCTACTCCACTCTACTCTACTCTCCTCTACTCTACACTCTACTCCACTCTACTCTCCTCTACTCTACTCTACACTATACTCTACTCCACTCTACTCTACTCTACACTTTACTCTACTCCACTCTACTCTACTCTACACTACTCTACTCTACACTTTACTCTACTCCACTCTACTCTACTCTACTCTACACTACTCTACTCTACACTCTACTCCACTCCACTCTACTCTCCTCTACTCTACACTCTACTCCACTCTACTCTCCTCTACTCTACTCTACACTCTACTCCACTTTACTCTACTCTGTGCTGGACTCTGCTCACCTCACTGCAGCTGGACACGTCGCTCAGGTAGCAGTCGCCCCTATTGTCTCTCTTAATGGTCCTGCCGCTCTTGCGTTCATCCTTCTCATACTACAGTAAACACACAAACACACACTCATCTTAGTCACACCAAACACGCATATTTATCCCTCTGTCAGCTGAAACTGCAATCTATCTCAGGTGTAAGATAGAGCTCAAATAGGGGTCAGATAGAGGTCAGATAGGGGTCAGATAGAGGTCAGATAGAGGTCAGAGCACCAGCCTACAGCAGTCTCACCTTACAGAAGCTGGCAGAGGAGTAGGACCGGGTGCAGACGGCCAGAGATCCAGATCCAGATGTGAACTGAGAGCCGCCACTGCTGCCACTCCTGGTCTCCTCCTCATCAGTCTAAACAGACACACATGCACATGCTCATGCAAACACACACGCACACACAACCACACACACACACGCACACACACACACACATACAACCACACAAACACACACGCACACACACACACACACTCACACACATTAATTGCAGTGCCCGTTAAAAGTTAATCAGATAATCAATCAGCTCCTAGTGAGCTGCCCACTGGGGCCAGTGTCCAGCCCTTTAGCCATGTGTATTTAGCCCCTGTTGATATGTGACGTTAATCATTGGGTAAGCCTGTCACATTCAGATTTCTCATCTGCACTGCGGGTCAGACTGACCATCTCTCTCACCTCACAGAGGTCAAGGGCGTCTCCCAGGTAACAGTCAACAGCAGGGTCGGTCCTCAAGGCACTGACACACCTGCTCTCCTTAAGGTCCAACTTAAGATAAACACACACACACACACACACACACACACACACACACAAACCCATGTGCTTATCTTTAGTGCTGATGAAGGACTTGGACTTGTGTTTTTAGACTACATGTGGCATCATTTTTACCCGACTCCTCATTCCTCTTCCAGGTCTGGACTAGAGTCTCTCTGTGTCCAACTGACCTGCATCACTGGACTCTCTTCTTCTCACTGATCTGGACTCTACTCTACTCTACTCTACTCTACTCTATTCCCCTCTAATCTACTCTATTTTACTCTACTGTATTCTATTCTACTCTACTCTACTCTATTATACTCTATTCTATTAGAGAAGAGTAGAGTAGAAAAAAATACAGTACCTCTCCTCTCCTTTCCTCTACTCTACTCTACACTCTACTCTACTCTTCTCTACTCTCCTCTACTCCACTCTACTCTATTCTACTCTCCTCTATTCAACTTTACTCCCATCTACTCAACTTCACTCTCCTTTTCTCTACTCTCCTCTATTCAACTGTAATCCCCTTTCCTTTCCTCTCCTCTCCTTTCCTCTACTCTACTATACATTCTACTCTACTCTACTCTACACTCTACTCTACTCTACTCTACACTCTACTCTCCTCTCCTCTCCTCTACTCTCCATTCTACTCTACTCTACATTCTACTCTACTCCACTCTACTCCACTCTACTCTACTCTACACTATACTCTACATTCTACTCTAATCTATTCCACTCTACTCTACACTCTACTCTACTCTACTCTCCTCTACTCTCCACTCTACTCTACTCTACTCTACATTCTACTCTACTCCACTCTACTCCACTCTACTCTACTCTACACTATACTCTCCATTCTACTCTAATCTATTCCACTCTACTCTACACTCTACTCTACTCCTCTCTACCCTTCTCAACTCTACTCTCCTCTACTCCACTCTACTCTATTCTACTCCCCTCTACTCTACACTCTACTCTACTCCACTCTACTCTCCTCTACTCTACTCTCCTCTACTCTACACTCTACTCCACTCTACTCTACTCTACTCTACTCTACTCTACTCTACTCCACTCTACTCTACTCTCCTCTACTCCACTCTACTCTATTCTACTCTCCTCTACACTCTACTCCACTCTACTCTCCTCTACTCTACTCTACACTATACTCTACTCCACTCTACTCTACTCTACTCTACACTATACTCTACATTCTACTCTACTCTACTCCACTCTACTCTACTCTACACTTTACTCTACTCTACTCTCCTCTACTCTACACTCTACTCCACTCTACTCTACTCTACACTATACTCTACTCCACTCTACTCTACTCTACACTTTACTCTACTCCACTCTACTCTACTCTACTCTACACTATACTCTACATTCTACTCTACTCTACTCTACTCTCCTCTACTCTACTCTACTCTACTCCACTCTACTCTCCTCTACTCTACTCTACACTCTACTCCACTTTACTCTACTCTGTGCTGGACTCTGCTCACCTCACTGTAGCTGGACACGTCGCTCAGGTAGCAGTCGCCCCTATTGTCTCTCTTAATGGTCCTGCTGCTCTTGCGTTCATCCTCCTCAGTAAACACACAAACACACTCATCTTAGTCACACCAAACACGCATATTTATCCCTCTGTCAGCTGTCACTGCAATCTATCTCAGGTGTAAGATAGAGCTCAAATAGGGGTCAGATAGAGGTCAGATAGGGGTCAGATAGAGGTCAGATAGAGGTCAGAGCACCAGCCTACAGCAGTCTCACCTTACAGAAGCTGGCAGAGGAGTAGGACCGGGTGCAGACGGCCAGAGATCCAGATCCAGATGTGAACTGAGAGCCGCCACTGCTGCCACTCCTGGTCTTCTCCTCATCAGTCTAAACAGACACACATGCACATGCTCATGCAAACACACACGCACACACAACCACACACACACACGCACACACACACACACATACAACCACACAAACACACACCCACACACGCAAACACACACACACACTCACACACATTAATTGCAGTGCCCGTTAAAAGTTAATCAGATAATCAATCAGCTCCTAGTGAGCTGCCCACTGGGGCCAGTGTCCAGCCCTTTAGCCATGTGTATTTAGCCCCTGTTGATATGTGACGTTAATCATTGGGTAAGCCTGTCACATTCAGATCTCTCATCTGCACTGTGAGACTGTTTGTCTCCCTCACCTCGCACAGGTCATGGGCATCTCCCAGGTAACAGTCAACAGCAGGGTCGACCATCAGGAATCTGACAGACCTGCTCTCCTTCAGGACACACGGACACACACACACACACTCTTAAGCTCTGTTCTGGCCTGTAGGATTACCCTCACAGAGAACTACACTCAAAATCTGTTGAATTAAATATAAAAATAATCCATTTTTAAATTAGAATATACCTTTCTCGATAAAAGGTTTCGATCCGTTGGCTCGGTCATACTGACCTGTGGGAGAAGTGCATTTATTTTGTGAATTGCTCAATTTGGTGAATTTGAGAAGTAAATTGCTATGACTTACCTAGGCCCACTTTGGTCGAATGGCATTTGAATTCAGAGGAAGTAAATTAATTCCAAGCGCTATTATGACGTCAAATTCAATGTTATTTTAGAACGCCACCTGGCGCTTTTAATCACGTCATAATTTGCTACCATGGAAACCCATCAGGCCATGAAATAAGGTAACATAATAAAAGCCACTAATATCTACTTCGAACCTAGCCTGGCGGGCCATCCTATATCATTGAAATGTAGACCGCCGCTAGGGTGCGTCTAGATTTCTAGGCTACTTCGAACCTACACACATCGGCTGGTTGCGCATACAGTAGGCCTACCACCTAACTCTTACATGAATGCTGAGTAGCAAACTTTCTTTCATGACGCCCATGGGCCTTAATTTCACACACTATTTACCATCTAAGGCTAGCATACGACAAGTGCATAAAGACTAGGGCCTGTACTACGAAGCGGGGTTACTGGTTTATCTGGGTAACTTCGAGAGTAACTTGATCACGTGTGGCGTAAATTCCCGATTAACCCGTACTACGAAAGGTGGATAGGTTTTAACCGAGGTATGCTGCCATGTGATTTACGCTGCATCTCAAACCTGCTCTGAGCAGGTTATGTTCTTGGTTAACCCGAGGTTTCCGTTAACCACACCCTTTATAAGTAGGCGACCACCCCAACACTAACAATTCGAGACTATGTCGGCGTACCTGGATGATCCATACGACATCGGAGCGCAAATCGTGAGGTGCTCTCTTCGAGGGGTTTTAGAGACCGCCATATATATATATTATAGACAAGGTAGAATAATTATCAAGGCAGATGCAGAATTTGTAACTCGAAGATATAGATTGTTATTCGAGGGAATTCGTTATCTTTGTCAGATGATCTAGGCAGAAGTCTCTAATGTCACCCGTCATAGGAATGCCCTTACGTGGACATTCATGTTTTCCATCTAATCGGTGATGCTGAGCATCTGAGCAAGAATACTGTATGTCCGAAAATAAATCGGACATAGGCCTAGCCTAGCCTACAGTATGCTGAACATCTGAGCAAGAATAGCCTAAAATAAATCGGACATAGCCTAGGCCTAATAAATTAAAATCACCATTTTAACAAACTTGTTGAATTGAATGTCATATTACTGTACCCTGCACATAAAGGCTACACATTTCCACAGCACCAGAATCCGACGAATGCCTCCCTCAACCCCTTCCACAATCGGCCTTCCACTATTATTTGCGATGGCCAACTCCTCTGCTACTGTAAAACACTCCTTACAGTAGTGTTCAAAGACACCTTTTTCTTGTTAGCTGTAAAACAGAGGCCAAGTGAAGGCTATAAGCATACTAGGCCTACATGTTTTCATAATTAAGAAATATTAATGCAAGCTATAACTATATAAACCTACTATTGATTTGTGCTGATGTACTTTTTCAGCTGGAAATTAGCAAATGTGGGCAGCAATGTCCAGACTCCTCTGGTATTGGATGGACACCATGCCGAGGTAATTAGCTAGTTAGCCTACTGAGTGTGTGAATTATAAACGCTAAATGATGCGCGTGCACACACACACACAAGTCAAGTCAAGTTTATTTATATAGCGCATTTCATACACAGAGGTCATTCAATGTGCTTTACATAAACAAACCAAACAATAATAACAAATAAAAGCATAGAAGGGCAACATAGTCAAAGAATAGTTAAAAGGTAAAGATCATAATAAAAAGAAAACATAAAACACAAGGTAAAATCATTTAAAAATAGGCCTAAAGAATAATTAATAAGCAAAAAAAAACAAAAAGGCATAAGTAGTAGAAAAGTAATAAAAGACAAGGTAGAATAATTATCAAGGCAGATTCAGAATTTGTAACTCAGTGCAGTTAGCAGAAAGCATCTGAGAACAGTTTGATCTTAAGTCTAGATTTAAAACTGGCTACAGTTGGGGCCTTTTTGATGTCATCCGAAAGTTGGTTCCAGAGCTGAGCCGCATAGCAGCTAAAAGCTGCTTCACCATGTTTAGTTCTAACAGTAGGTTTTACTAACAGGTTTTTCACCTGGGACCTGAGAGGACGAGAAGGTGTGTACTGCTGAAGCATGTCTGACAGGTATTTAGCTCCTACTCCATTTACTGATTTATTAACAAGCAATAGTGCTCTAAAGTTGATTCTGTGACTTACTGGAAGCCAGTGCAAGGACTTAAGAATTGGAGTAATGTGGTCAGTTCTTTTAGTTTTTGTTAGAATCCTAGCTGCTGCATTTTGTATCACCTGAAGCTGTTTAATAGTCTTTTTTGGAAGGCCTGTGAACAGTCCATTGCAGTAATCAACCCTGCTGGAGATAAATGCATGAATGAGTTTTGACATGAAGTCATGTTTTGACATCAGCCCTCTGAGTTTGGCAATATTTTTGAGGTGGTAAAAAGCTGATTTAGTTATTGCTTTCATGTGGCTTTTGACATTTAGATCACTGTCAATTAATACACCAAGATTTTTAACAGTATCCTTTGCCTTCAACCCTTTTGTGTCAAGGAGAGTGGCAACCCTAAGTCTTTCCTCCTTTTTACCACATATAATTACTTCAGTTTTTTCTTTGTTCAGCTGAAGAAAATTTTGAGACATCCAGGTGTTGATTTGTTCTATACACTGACACATAGATTCAAGAGGACCATAGTCGTTTGGTGATTGAGCTAAGTAAATTTGTGTAGCTATGATGCATAGCTATGATATGAAATCAAATTATTTTGGATGATTTGTCCAAGTGGGAGCATATAGAGGTTGAATAATAGTGGCCCAAAGATCGACCCCTGGGGAACACCACAGGTCAAGGACGTTGGTGTTGAGGTACAGTTTCCGATGGCAACAAAGAAGCTTCTTTCTTGTAGATATGATTTTAGCCAGCACACACACACATTTTATATACTTTATTTAAAGTCAAGTCAAGTTACATTAGGAATCAAATCTTCTGAATAATCCAGTAGATTAAAGCAGTTCAGCTATCTATCATGAGTCTACAGGGGTGTGCACACACACACACACACACACATACGCACACACACACATACTATATTTGATCACATACACTGATCACTTAGCAACCACATGTCATTGAACATTTCACTCTGATTTACTTTAGTATATGAGATAAATAAAACTCCTTGTACAGTCGGTCAGATGTCAGGCATAATAACTGGTGTGCTGTTGGGTAATTTTCAGTGATATTGACATGGTCTTCCTGAGCCATACTCTGTCTTGAGATCTTATCCATTTCACCCTTGTTTTGTGATTTGTGAGTGAAATGGCAGTATGGAAAGACCAACTTTTGTTGAACTACAGGCATAGCTGGTCCCTGCTATTGAAAAATAAGTGCATTTGACATACCAGATTGACTGAAAGCTCAAAGTAATCTTCTTGGCCATCTTGGTTGTATCAGGTAGGCGTGTTTTTTTGTGTGCACGCACGCACACGTGTCTGGGGCCCAGGTAGGGGGCCAATGAGCTCTCAGTGCCCAGGGGCCCTTGGAAGTACAGCCGTGCTGATTCTGGGTTTTGTTCAGCAACCCAGCTGCTGAGTTAGTGCTTTACAACCGTGTCCTTCCCCTCCTTTACCAGCTGTTTCATTATTCTTCCAACTGTCCCATTTTTGACGACTTGAATTGTACTGTAATACAAGTGTTAACAACTAGGGGGCAATGTTTAATCACTTTCTGTTAGCTCTTTCACAACATAAACAACATAATTACACCTGAGGGACCATGGCAAGCTCTCATCCTACTGTGGTTGTCACAGAGACCATGAGCAACACAATTAAGACTACCAGTTGCCCTGGTCCTAAGGTAACACTGTTTATCTGTGATCAAGACACATTTCCTGCCCTTCTACATTCAAGCAGAACTCGACAAAAGTAAGTGTGGGTGGTTTTCTCTCTTCTCTGAATGCCGTTAAGAATGAAAGGTGGTCAATGATATGATAAGACAATATAGAGGTAGATTACTATAAGTGGAAGGAACACAAATTGTGTTAATCATCAGCCTCAAATATTTTTTTATTTTTTATTTTTTAAATTAAAAAGCTCCTAAATGAAAAGTAGTCAAGTGTCAAGTTAAAGGCAGACTCGGTTTAAAAAGGCTATACGGTTTGGCCACAGTTATTGACAGAGGAGACTTGTTATAAAACTTTTGTTATTATTACTTTTCACACACACACTCTTCACACACACACACACACACACACTCTTCACTGATGTATTTTAGGTACACCACAATGAGCAACTGTGATCCGTCCTCCAATGGCTTTGTGGTCGTTACCCATGTGTATCCACAACAAAGTGCCCAAAGTGATGTTTTACCCCAGACTGGAGCTGTGCCAACAGCCTCATCTCCGATTGGGAAATTCCTTAAAGGAGAACCAGCAGTCCTGGGAGTATGTTTATAATTGACACCATCACACTGCATCAGGCTGAAAAAGGCTCACATATAAATTGCTACATTTCAAGAAATGGTAGCATGCTTTCTTAATCAACTGTAACACGTTTTTGATGTATTTTTCCTGCATGTTTCTGAATAGCCTATATGTTTAATTTCTTGCAGACGGTCCAGATAATGACTGGCATTGTTGTATTCTTGTTTGGCATTGTGACTGCATTTCAATCATCAACAGTGTCCTCTTTCTCTGGTATCATGCTCTGGGGATCAATTAATGTGAGATTAATTCCATTTTTTCTGCAGTCACAACATTTACTGAATTCATTAGCAAAGTCCATCAATATTATGCTCATTTTTATAAATACAGTATTTTTTCATGTATTAGCCACCCTGTGTATAAACCACAGGACAGTGTTGTATGCTAATTCAAAACATAAAAATTGATACAAAAAAGAAGTATTGACCACATCCATGAAATAAGAATGAAGAAATGCATCCGTGTAGCCTGCCCCCATGCATGAACCTCATAGCTGAAGAAAGTTTGCAAAATCAATGTGTAAACTTTGGATAATAGATGTGAAATTACAGTCCTCTCCATTAAATTACAGTACTCTCTATATTTGTATACTGTACCGTAAATGATAAATGCTGTATATTTCTGTCTCTGTTTACAATCTAAAACATAGTTGTTGTTTTTTTATATCATTGGCTACCTAAATGTAAAATGTCCTCTTTTTTTAGTACATTATAGCAGGCTCTCTTACTGTTGAAGCCAATAAGAGGCTCTGTCAGTGTTTGGTGAGTCATTACAGATTATCTAACACTCAGTTCCTGATTTCTTCATGACATATATTTTTATTGAGTTATTTGCATGTGTGTTAGCCTGGCCTCGGCATGCCTACGCTACATGTGTGTGTGATGACGTATTGATCCTCATGGTTTTCAGCTTTGAGTTGTGCTGTATATCTAAGATATCTTGTTATTGTTTTCTGTTTTATCTTGCAGCTCAAGGCATCACTGGTGGTGAATGTCATAAGCACCATAACTGCTGGAATCTCCATAATTTTACATAGCTTTGATTTCATTGTCCTAACAGACTTTCATCACAGTTGCCGTTATGAAGGCCATGACACTTATGATTGTTGGAGGAGTAGGGCATTGTTCTTGGTATGTATACCTCAATTAATATACTATTGCATTCTGTAACATACATAATATAATATTTTGAATTTCCCCCACAACAGACCAGGGCAAGGGGGATTGCTGGAGTCATGATAGTTTTGTCAGTGCTGGAGTTCATTGTTTCCATATGCGTATCTGCATTTGTCTGCAAAGCCACCTGCTCCTCAAATACTCAGGTGAGTATATAGTGACACTTGTTGCCCACTAGTCAGTCAAATTAGTATTGACTACACCTCTCTGAGCATGTTGTTGTTGTTTTTTTGCAGGTGGTCGTTTCAAGCCAGGTGCCCCCACCTTTTCTCATCTCCTGCGCATCTGCTCCTCCATTGAACACCTGTGAGGTACAGAGTCATGGAGAAGACCATTATGACTGACCTTACTGGCATGTGGGTGACTGGCTTGTGGATCCCTCAGCTAACCTTTTCATTTGGGCGTTTTTCCAGATGCCTCTCTTCCTGCCTAGTCTGGGTTCCCCTTTTCATCACAGCCGTGTTGATGGTCCGAGGGATGGCAAACCTGAAGATCTGCCCCCAGTGTACACCGCTACCTAAGGATGAGTCAGGTGCCTTCGTGTAATAATAATGATAACTTAGATTTGTTTATCGCCTTTCAATATATCCAAGGTCGCTTAACAAAAACAAAAAAGGAGGGGAAGGCCTCAGTGAATAGGTGTGATTTTAGGAGTCCTTTGAATGTGCCTATAGGGGGCACTGCGTACATTCAGAGGCAGATTGTTCCATAGACTGGGAGCAGCAGCACAGCAGTAGCAGGGGAGACCAGCATCTGGTGCCCTTTCAAGTCAAATCATATGTGTTCTTAGTGAGCAAGGGTGAATAAGTAAAGTGAAATAAACCCCTGAAGTCAACTAGCGTGTTCTGAGTCACTTCTTTGAATCGCATCTCAATTGAATGCAAAATGAGAGAAGATGTTATCATCATCCAGTACTTCTGTTTTATATAGGTCAGAACCATTAAGGCTTTATTGAACTGACTATAATAGATAATGTTTCCCTGTTGTTGTCTAATGAATTGCCATCATTAATAGCCTAGTGGTGTGTATCATTGCAATCTCAGTTATCAGCAATGTGTGTCTGTTATGTGTTTACAATCACTTGCATTTGCTGTTAAATGTCTTAAAAAAGCAAATAAAAAAACAATATTCAGCACAACCTGCTATTTTGAATTGCATTCTGTCCATACAGTGATAACTTATTGCAGTTCAACACACAAAGTGAAATGTAACTGGGGAAAAGGACACAGGAATAAAACTGAAAGAAGCTCTTCTAAAACAATTTGGACGTCCAAGTTGCTTACTGCATTGTCTAACATTGGTTACATCTGCCAGTGTGTCGTGGCACTACTTATGGTCCTTCATGGTGCATAACATACTGCAGTTCATCCAGAAACCTAAACACAGTGTGTGTGTGTGTGTGTGTGTGTGTGTGTGTGTGTGTGTGTATTTTACACACCTTGTAATAAAGTCAAGTCACAAAGGTAAAAAGTAAATGGGAAAACAAATGGGAAATAAAAATTAAAGAGGCTCTTTTAAAACTAGAATACAAAACAAAATTCCTGTGTGTGAGTGTGTACACAAAACCACTACAAAATGACTTGAAGGATGGCAAAGGCTGGGGCTAGAAGTGTTCCATGTAGGACCCGTGGACCAGACTGAATCTAAGCATTTGCAGTACATCATACAAACCTGTCTCATGATCTAGTAAGCCCTGGAAACTGGAGGCTGACTTTCAGATGCTGTATTGAGCTGTGCAGAAGAGGCTGAAGATACCAAACTGGGCCTTTGAATATTTTTACCCTGACTGGAGATAGTATTCATAATAGCCTAACAGGGCTCTTCAATTGGCGGCCCGCGGGCCATTTGTACTGGCCCTTTAAGCGCATGCTGTTCTCCACTCTTGCATCTCTCGTTCGCTTTAAAGGAATTATCCGGAGTAAAATGCACTTCAGATCAATTTACGGATGATTGGGAGTACATACGTTGAGTTGACATCAAAATCATGTCATTCTGATGTGTTTTGAGAAAGTTCGATTTTACCGCTTTTAGTCAAAACTCGTTAGCCTGTTAGTGACCAGGGCATCTCATTTCGCTGCTACAAAACACTATTTTTATTCCTCTTCTACAGTTCCAAACAACATTACACTTACGTGGTAGTGAGTAGAGGGTCCCTAAAGCCAAACCAAAGTATCCCGAGGTCTTTATGTGGTCGTATAGAGAGTCCAGAATGAATTTCATCAAGCCAGTACCTTTTCCGGAAATGTTGCTGCTGCAGCTGGCATCTTTAGGGGAAAGTCCATAGGAGGAAAGTCCATGGAAATCTTGGACCTAGCAGTACTGTGCAAAGCACAGATTCCATTACTGTTATCTTATCACCGATTCCATTCCATATTAGCCATCAACAACCAGTTAAAGATGTTGTTATGCATGTACAAAATACAACATTTGAACACCCCTATTGCTGCTGTTGTACTTAATTGTATCTACAGCTGTAATGTGATTACTCATATTTCAAGCCGCATTTCTCCGGCCCCTCAGTTGTGATGCTTTTCATGAACTAGCCCCCATTACAAACTAATTGAATAGCCCTGGCCTAGTATGTAGGCTTCAGATGGATATAGGCCTATCTCTGGATTTCAGTTTTATTGATATTTTTATTAGGACTATTAATATACTCATTTTGTTTGTATTTTATTTATATTCTGGGATTTTGTGATGTAGTTGACCGGGTTAACATTTCACTGTGTATGCTATATGACAACTAGGCTAAATCTATAATTGAATATCGAATCAATCACAGTACAGACTGCGCAGACTTATGAATACTTGAACGTACCCTTGTGATGCAACTGGGACGAAAGGCATTGTGGGTTGCATGAGGTGAACGTTGTGCACGACATTGAAGGGAGCTTGTTTCTGTCAAGGTAAGCGGTTACTTTTATGGTACAATTCAATATGTAAAGTGATTTTCCTTGGTTAAAAGATGCTGTGATGTATTTTGATTGAGGGTGTTTTCGAATGACAATAGTTGTGTTTTATAACCGCGCTAACGTAACGAATTGATAGCTTGCTGTCTTACTGAGATGCCGGTTGACCAATAACTTACTTAACCTTACGTTAGCTGCTCAGTATTATCATTTACCACTCCTGCTTTTTCTATGGGTTGTGTTTTTTAGTGTTACGCAAGCTAATTACGAAAGGAAATGTCAATTTAGCCATTAGCGAACATGAAGCTATTGATGCACAAGGCGTTCGGATTTATGGTTATCATAGATCCAGGTCCTGTTTTAAGTCGATTTGAGCCGTATTTCAAGCTTCATATCGATAATTGACTAAGGAAGTTACTGGAATGTCATCTGCATGTTGAACTTGAAGCCGTGATTGCCTAGCCCTGGCAGCCGCTAGGGGCGCGTCTGGATTTATAGGCTAGTGATTGCCTTAACTTTACCATCATTGACTTCAGCTTTAATAGGTGTATGGTCGGACAGTGACGATGACCGAGACTGTGTCCAACCACATGGGCTCAGTGAAGGTCGAGACCTTCTCTTCCCCAGAATACAGCTCTGGATCTGCACCACCACGGAGCTGTCCCATGCATCAGGACCACACACAAAGTAAGAATAAGGCAACATGGGAGGACACTGGTCTAATCCTCATGACAGTCAGTGTGCAACATTTTACTCCATAGACAATGCACTGTGACTTCCAAAGTGACAACCCACTTGATATAATGCTGCCTTTTTCCAGGTGCTCCTCCCCCAGAATGCCCCATGCACAAGGCGTCTGCACCAAAGACTTCCCCTTCTGTCCCAGAGACTCCTGCTCATCAGGACCGAGCCTATGAGTTTGTAGAGTGTCCAATGAAGGCAGCAAGAGGAGAGAATGGAGCAATGTCTGACATAAACCCTGCAAACATGGTATCATCACTTACAATTTCATTTAGTAAAGGTACTCTAAGCGATGTTGGGTAATTCTGTTGACTTCTGTCACTTCTGTTGATGTTCAAACAAAACAGAGAGCTAGCTCGCCCCTCCCTCCCGTGCCACTGAAACTTCTGAACGTTTATCTTGTCTGAGATTGGCAGGAAGAGTTTATGTTTCATGGTCCATGCTGGACCAGGCTGTTTTTGTTGCTGTTTTTGGAGCCTGGGCTGTCGACAGAGACTGTGTTTTTTTTACAGTGTATACAGCTAGCGGATGATAAGGTGATGTTTGCTGTATGTGACAAAAAATGTTTTATCTTAGAAACTGTGTAACATCGCTTAGAGTACCTTTTAATTTAGCAAATGCTTCCAACCAAAGCAACTTACATATGTCAATAATATTCAGGGTTATGGAATTTTGGAAAGTCTATTCCAGACATGGAAAGTCAAAGAATTTTATCAGTTTGGGGGCAAAGTCAGGGAATTTTGTCAAAATTTTGCCAAAATACATTTATATAAATATATTTCCATTCAGAATTGGTGTATATCTGGTTATTAGCTTTACTGCTTGTTTGAGTAATTGTGGTTAGCCCAACTTTGTTTATTCATTGACCATTTATTCACCTCCCGCTCTAAAAAAGTAAAAGATTTTTGAACACTGCACGACTGTTCTGAAATCTTTAGTCGTGTATTGTACCCTTCATTATATAGTAGGTCATAGATAGAGATGGATAGATACTTTATTGATCCCTAGGGGAAATTCAAGAAGGTCATGGAAATTTGGGGGGGTTGTCAGGGAATAGTCATGGAGTTTTACATTTCATTTAGAGTGGGAACCTTGTATATTGCAAGGGCCATTCAATTGTCCCTGTAAAATGTGTGTAATTGGGCTACTAGCCATTTAATTTCCCTGAACTTTCAATGCTGATTTTATATGCAAACGCTATTATCTGACCTGTGACCTTGTGAATGGGTGTCTTGCAGATGCCCCCGCCCAACCAGACGCCAGCAGCTGGTCAGCCTTTCCCTCTGTCTGTGAACAGACAAGAGTCCACAATCCCCCGGGCCGGGTCTGAACAGAACTGGGTCTACCCATCAGAACAGATGTTTTGGAACGCAATGCTACGCAAAGGGTGAGCTTACTGGCCAAGATGCTGGGGTTTTTAGCCATACATTGTACTTACTACTTTCTTATCAGACAAACATTTATACAGAACGTTAGTATTAGAACAGACTCGGGTCATTAGTCAGAAGATGTATTTGATCAAACCTGTTTCACAAGACCATTATTGTGTAACCATCACTAAAATAACACATTTAAACCTCTGCTGAAATTAGATGGCGCTGGAATGAGGGTGACATTGGACAGAAGGACATGAAAAGCATCATCAAGATTCACAACCAGAACAATGAGATGGCTTGGCAGGAGATCCTCAGATGGGAGGCTCTTCATTCAAAGTGTGTAGAGAATGATTGACTTCCCAGCATAAGTTGGTGTCAGATTAACTCAAAATGTTAGAGAGAGTAGCCTAATAGATCAATGTAATCTTTTTTTGTGTGTAATAGAGAGTGTCCTTGTGGTCCAACTTTGGTTCGGTTTGGAGGTAAAGCAAAGGAGCTCACACCAAGAGCCAAGTTCCGCCATTGGATGGGGTACGGTTCCCCCCCACCCCAGTAATCATTAATTAAAAAAGACTGGATCTCTGTGCTGGGTAGTAGCAGTGTGATTAAACCATCCTATTTTACTCTTTGTGATTTTCAGGCATGAATTACCATTTGACAGACACGACTGGATTGTAAATCGTTGTGGAAAAGAGGTCCGTTACGTCATAGACTACTACGATGCTGGTCTCTCCACCAAACACACCATTCTAGATGTGCGGCCTGCTCTAGACTCCATTGGAGCAGTGTGGGACCGCATGAAAGTTGCATGGTTTCACTGGACCTCCTCATGACTCCTGACCAGTAGGGGGCATTGGTCACTATCAACAATTCATGTATTCTGCCAGAGAAAAACTAATACCCATTGTGCTTTGAAATCAACTTCTGCATCTTTCACCAGTCAACCTTTAAGCAATAATTACCAGTGATGCTTCTGAGAGGTGGCCTTAGTTGGCCTTGCTTTGGTCCTAGGGTAGAAATTCCATATTTTGTTTTTAAATTCATTTGAGTATCTGAATAGAGGATTGACGGCACATAGTGTGGTTTATAGATGGCTGAACACACCTGTGTGAAGGCGATTTATTCATTTCATGGGAGTATGCAATGCATAGTATTTCTTATACATCAATTGTGGATACAGGAAACTGTCATGATATTCAACTCCTCTATAATAAGGTGTGAGTTTCAAGAGTACATGGTTTGAAGCTTCCTTTTTGGATATGTTGATATCGTATGATTCTCTTGCTTGGATGCATATGTTTATTTTATGCACATTATTTGTTGCCAGAATTCTAAACAGTTAAAACGCATACATAACTGAATAGTTATGATTTTTTTGTCTGAGCTGTCACATAATAAAATGTTATTTATTTGTAATCACTGATTATTGTTTTTGTGATTACTTGGTTTGTGAAAAGAATATATCATTAACTTTTATTACTGTGACTAACTTTTGGCTGGAGTGGAAGCTTTCCCAGCTACATTATCAGTGCAGTGGTGTGTACGTGCACCTATACGTGACCACTGCAACAATTCGCCGGTAGGGGGTGCCGTTAAGGGACACTCCCGTCAGAGTTAAATAAGCGCTCGGCTAAAGCTAACGTCGGCCTTTTAGAGACAAGAATCCAATTGTAAGCTTCTATAAGGACTTTATGGTATGTACATTAGATGCATGTGACTGATTGGGTAAATGCATTCAACGTTGGTTTGGTTTCTTTAAGTCTCGGCTGTGACAGTAGGCCTACTGTAAATGGACTGCCCTAGCCTGCAACACCAAGCTAACTCGTCTATTCAAATTTGGCTATGCTAGCGTGTAGTCTGGTAGACCTGACTATCATAAAGTGTGATTAGGTTGTTGATCACGAGACGTATGTTTTAAGTTATGTTAATATTTCAAAATTTAACAAAATTGACGAGATAGCTTGGGTGCAGGCATATTTGAACGTTAACTGTTATCCACATAGCTCCAAGTTTTTCTTCCATCTTTGTGTGATACCGTTAAGTTATCTTATATATCTGAGTATCTTTATACAGTCTGTTAGTAGCGTTATGCGTTGTTGAAATTTGCTGACTTAACGGAATCCTTTCCTTGATAAACTTGAGACATTATTTCCCCCAGGTAGTCTGAGCTAGCGAAACTGTTGTCCTCTGACTTCACTGGTCTGACTGTTTACACTCCTGAAATTGCAAACATGTCCACCGACGTGAAGCCTGCCATTGTACAGTCCACCAATACCACGATGCCAGCAGGTATAAATAGAGATTTCACTCTTGTGTATGTGTATGGCTTCAACGTACATAATGTTGCTCTTTCATCCTTTAGTTCATTTTATTTTACCGCAGGCAGCAGTCGCGCATCCTGCACAATCTACGGGTGCAAGAGGTCCTATACGGACATGACGGCGCTCCACAGTCACATCAACGACCACCAGATTCCTGCAGAGTCTTTGCCAGGTGAACTGTTCTACTGTGTTTAATTGTCATTTAATGCCGTGGTGTCATGCCATGTGTTCGTATATGGACTTGGCATGAGTATGTTGAGAGTATTCCTTACCACGCTGTGGATGTAGAACATTGTGTTTGCTTGGTTTTGTTTAGAGCAAAGGAAGACCATGTCTAAAGGTGATGTTTATGGGGCAGCTTTTTGAGCAATGTTGCTTGACAACCACATCACCAGTTCCATGTTTTCTGATTGGATGATCATGAATGTTTGCCAACTGATTATTAAAGTTCTTTTGAAAACTTGAATTAGCCAGAACTCACTTAACAACATTGCTCAAAAAGTCTAATTGTGTATCATCAGCTTTATTCATAAAGCATGGTGTAACTTGTTTATTCCTCCTTCCTGTCATCTCTCACCTAACCTCTGTGAACAGAGAAAGTATTCCTGTGCTCTTCATTGGGCTGTGAGGGGTCATTCTCCAGCATGCAACAGCTAATGGAACACATGAGGGTCCACTATAAGCCAAATATCTTTTTCATGTGAGTGTGTGAAATTATAACTTTTTGAATATGACGATGTTTATAACTGGTAGCATTTTAAAAAAATCTTTATGAACTTTATACTTGTATTATCTATCTTAAAACAAAGAGTGGCATAACGAAAATATGTTTAAGACCTGGAACACACATATTTATTGTTCTATTTTTTTTCTTCTTCTCTGTAGCTGTGAGAGTTGCCGGGCCAAGCTGCGATCCTATCGCACACTGCTGAAACACCTGCAAACCTGCGCTAAAGTAGCCAAGAGCAAGGCAGCGCGTGCAGGAGCGCTCGGTGAACAAGGGCCCGAGTCTGAGCTTGCGACCCCCATCTCAGCACCTGACCCATCGGAGGCGTACAAGGAGGAGGATATGGAGACAGAAATCAGCCTGCCGCCCGCAGAAACCCCCACAGCTATGGGGCGTTCACCCGACCCCCTGCTCTCTTCCAGTCCCAAGGAGGCGTCCTGCTCAGAGTCCCAGCAGTGTGCCTCAGACCTCCCCCATCGCAACCACTGTCCTCCCCCTCGCCTCAGAGTGCTTCAGCTGCCTCCAATGCTGTCTGGAGGAAAAATCAAGGTGAGCCATACAGTATGCTTTCGCTTCTGCTGTTGCCATATTCTCTCTCTCTCTCTCTCTCTCTCTCTCTCTCTCTCTCTCTCTCTCTCTCTCCCTCTCTCTCTCTCTCTCTCTCTCTCTCTCTCTCTCTCTCTCCTCTCTCTCTCTCTCTCTCTCTCTCTCTCTCTCTCTCTCTCTCTCTCTCTCTCTCTGTTTCTTGAGAGCTGAAGGAGAACAATGTCCAGAGAAGCTTTCCTAAGATCGACTTTGAGTCCTGACCTGTGTGTGTGATTTCATGCTGAGAGCCATTGCAGAGCTCTGCCGTTGTGAGTGAACTGTGTTTTGTCATGTTGCACTGTCCTGCCAGACACGCCTGGGCCTCAAATGCACAGATGGAACTCTCCAAGCAGTCACACTATAAGTAGAGGTACGGTCCAGGTGAGGCCTTAAGAAACCCACTAACTCACAAAGGTGCATCCACACACTATGAAGACCCACACATGCACTCAGATTTAATCTCTAATCTAAATCTGTTGATAAGTTAGAGGTTTACTCTTACCTATCAACCTTTGAGCTCGGCAAATTTGCTACAGGCTGGGTGACACTTTTCCATTTCTTATTTTGAACCCCCCTCCCCCACCACACTAACCCAGCTAACCATTGCAGGTGTGGAGAGTGCGCTTCGCTAGCCAGCATCCTCTCCTCTTGCCTGCTGTCATTGTAGCGCACCCGCCCCACCCTTCCCCTCTGCAAGAGTTCTGTCTGGCAGCTTTCCGCACTCCTACCTCCACCCCACCAACCCCTGTTTTCATAACTCTGTCTGGTTGAGGTTCATACATGCCCTAATGGCTGTCATCCAGCTTGACCGGTGATACCTTAATGGCCGTCCAGCCTGGCTGGTGATGGCTTGTCTTGAAGTGCTCTGGCTGGCTGTTTTTCTTTGCTCTTAAACGTTATGATGCCTTGTTTGCCAATCCACCGATGTTCCAGTTTTTGCCACCTATTGCCAAGTATTTGACAAGAAATTGACACCCAATGATCTTCTCGAAAGATATTCCCAATAACATTGTGATCAAGGAAGGCTGAAAGCTTCAAGTTTAGCACATTGATTGAAATGATTCATGCCAGCTGTCCTTACAGTCACAAGCTTAATCGGTTTCACTGTATGGCCAGTCAGATATAATCTTGTGATGCTGTATCCCCTAGTCCCATCTTTTCTCTGGATCCTCAGGCCAGTCCTTCAGCAGCCGCATCTTATGGGAGCACACCAGGGGGCGCTACAACTGTCTCCAGTGTGGCCACAGCACCCCCAACCGCAAGGAGATGACCACTCACATCGAGGGCCAACATAAGAGCCCCTCTGGAAAAACATCCTCTGAGACTGGTATGAATCCCTCAATACTATCATTGTAAACCCTCAGACTTTAAGGCCTGTCCACACTGTTAGCAATAAGACATGTTTAACTATAACAATATGAATGTCCATATTGACCAACAATAAAGATAGTCTCTTCAGCTTCATTGATGTGATGTCTAAAATTTGATTGGTAGAGAACGCCGTTTCCAAGGAAATGTTTATGCCACTGTTCCCGCGTCTGTCACCTCATTACTCGCTGAAACGATGTGTGGCCGTCCAAAATGGAATTAATGGTCATTTCTGTTCTTAGGACTGGCCTTTCCTCATTTACCTGAGGCAGTGGTAGCGTAGTCGTTAAGGAGCTGGGCTAGCATATAGTAGTGTGGTAGCGTAGTCGTTAAGGAGCTGGGCTAGCATGCAGTAGCCTGAAAAGTTTGTTGTGCCCTTGAGCAAGGCACTTAACCCCAAGTTGCTCTGGGGACAATGGCCCTTGTAATATAACTGACATATGTAAGTCGCTTTGGATAGAAACCTATGCTAAATGAATAAATATAATTGTAAATCAATCTGTTTATGTTGCAGACGGAACAGAGAGCCCTACACAGCTACAGTCTCCATCAGATGGGGAACTCTCGGCCGATACCCACCCGTGACTCATTCTGCATCACTCAGTAGTGAATAAGGTCTTCGCCATTGCATCTCATGACAGCACTGAAAACTCGGTTGTAATATTTCATCAAAGGCTATTTTGTGACGCATATGAGAATATTTTGATGCTGCTTCAGTTGTATGTTTTTTGTCTTGTCTTTGTGTTACCCTACAGACTAATAAAATATTTCCATGCTGAAGATTTCGATTTGACATAGTATCATTGTTCATATTGTTTTCTTGCATGTGGTTATTTTAGCGTATTTACATGAAGCTTAAACAGTTTTTCATTCAGTCAGCTTTCATTTAACTTCCTTGTGCTATATGCTTCATCATCAAAATAACATAACAGTTTATCATTGCCCTACCACCCTAAAAACAATGAAATTTGACACTTAATCCTGGAGTATCTCCTGACCTTGATGTGACCTTACAATCATTATTGTAGGTGTACTCTGTTTTTATACACTCTTGCACTTTCCATTAAGACTAAACTGTTTGGATAAGCTGTTGAACTTCAAAATGCTAGTATGCACGGCAAAGACATGTACATAAAAGATCAATGAAAATCATTTATTAGCTCATGGCAATACATTGTGGGAATACACACAGAGAGATGTTTAGTTCTATGACATACAAACAGGGTTATAAGAAACAGTTAAGATGCAAGTTTAGATGCAAAAAGCCTCTAAACGCCACCTCCGTCAAAAATGAGATAAGGATGGTGAGTGAATGCTCTCCACACATAGTATACATTAATCAAATAATTTAGCTTAAAAACCTGCTAAATACCACTCTTTTCCTGGTCTGAAATATTGATTTGTTGGCAAAACCCTATAGGAGCCTAATAGAAAATGCTAATTTAAAAGAAAAGTGGTCAGACAGATTTGGAGAGCTTTTGGAATAATTAAATGTCACAAGGCTGTGTACAGTGTAGCTACTCGTGTGTGCTCATGTGCTGTATATAGTTTACCAGACTTGACAGTTTGGCAGGAGTGTGATAGTGATTAAGAGAAAGAAAGCTCCAGCTTTACAGAGAAGATACCAGATCACCAGGAGATACAACTCCTTCCCCACAGTCTCCCCAGTCGGCTTGTCTTCACACGTATCTGCCAAACACATCACAGAATGTTATAGACCATGGACATGGAGGCCATCAGTACTTCACAAGGACTTGAGTCTAGTTTGACAGAATCACACTGGTAGGCCCATGGCTTACCATTGATGTGAATGGACATGCTAGGACCAACGGCGAGTGTTGGCTCGATCTTGCACACATATGTCCCATTGTTTTCGCTGGAGGCCGTCGTTACAAAGTAATGGAGGATGCTGTTGGGTTCAGTGACACTCTCGTTCCGCAGCAACTTGTTGTCGAGCAACAGCAGCCGTCGGTGCGACAGAGACAGACACATGAACCGACAAGACAGGTTGAAGGGCTGCCCAACGCACACCATGGCCACATGGCGTGGCACGCTGATGTCTGGTTGGTCGCACACATCTGGTGAGGAGAAAAGAAGCGAGATTTGATCATACATTTTACCTACAGGTTATTAGCAAAACTCCGATTGAGTCTGAGTTTGGAAGACTGACGCAGATCAATTCATCTGTTCAAATCCACATGGACCTCAGATGTCAAAAGCCAGCTCACCTTGTGCATAAGCCTTAAACACCAGGCAGAGTATCACTACTGGAGACGGCAGCCGTAGAGCCATCACCACTGAGGTGGACATCACTTCACCGCTCTCTGCCCCTCAACAGACTGCACAGACATCCAACGCGGAGGATCCTGAATGCAGAGGACACTCAGAGGAGGCCAGAGTTTAGGCAGGTATAAAAAAAACCTGCAAGATTTATCTAGACAGGAAGTTCTGCTGCTCATGCAAGTTAATCAGTTTAAATCGTCCAACAAAGGGAAAGCCTGTGCTGGTGCAAAAAAAAAAAAAACTGCAAGGTTTATCTAGACAGGAAGTTCTGCTGCTCATGCAAGTTAATCACTTTAAATCGTCCAACAAAGGGAAAGCCCATGCTGGTGCAACACCTCGCCAATCAAACTAAAGCAAACCATCAGAGGCCTAGGTATCACCTCTAACAATCAGAAGGTCATCTTGTTTGGAGGAAATGGTCTAACAATCTTTTGCACAGTTCCACTAACAAAATTAACATTTGTATGTTCTATATATCATGTAGAAAGAATATGTCTTTGCAGTTTGTTACTATTACCTTTATTGGCATACTGACAAGCAAAATAGAAAAACACACTTAACACTGATTTAAAAAAAAAAGAAACTTTATCATTTGTTTCACTGTTTATTTAGGAAATACTCCATTCTGCATTGTATTGTCCATGTCTGCACCATATTGACCTGCTGTTACCTCTTACTCTATTAGCACATGATGTAATGTTTCTGGAGCACTGGAATGACAAGAGAATACTGTAATGTTGTAATACAATTCCATGTTACATGTTAAACTGTGTTGCTCGCCTCAGTTACTACAACACTTAATGAAAAATTGAAATTGTTGAATAATGTCAGAGCAAATAAGGTAATTTCTGAATCGTGTAATGAAGAATGGGTCATGGGTTCTGAGACATTAAAAATTTTCATTTTCCTAGGCTACAGAACAATTACCATAAAATCATACATACACACACACTTAATTTAGACTATTCTAGACTAATTTTGACTATTCATTATTGTGTGGTTTACATTCTGGATAGCTAAGACACAGAGCTGTATGTCCCTGAAAGAATTATATTGCATTTCATGAAGGCAATAAATGGTGAGTAGCCTATAAGTCCACTGCCTGTTGGTTTAATTTAGTGTTTAAACCCTTCTGAGCAAATATGGGAATATTATAACATGTCTTCACGCAGTTTTCTTTGGTGGACATCACCCCTCTCTTCTATTCAGCTAGGCTACATCCTTCGATCAGATGCGCATAGTAGCCCACCACTGCTGTTGACTGGAGAAACTCAAGCAGCGACTGGCTGTATGGGTTGGAAGAGGAAAGTGACACCCACGAAAAAGGCTGCGAGATAAACAGAATGGAAATCGACATAAGCTTTTTATATACCGATGTAGGTAATATTATTTTGGATATTTTATTATCTTTAACTTGTATAAGTCCTAATATATAATTCTGAGATGGTCATTTTAATCTATTTCGATTTGGTGGATTAAATAGGATACATAAAATAGCTAGCTAGCTAACATTAGGTCGTTGTCTGATGAGAGTGAAATACAGGTTCGAATAAAAAAGTGGTGGTTCTCCTTAATGTATTCACAGTTCGTGTGCCACACGAAGTTAACTTCGTTCTTGTTTACTTGCATTTATTTTCTGAAATTCTCCATCCACTATAATCTGTAGGGATCTTGTTGCTGGCTAGCCCTGGCAGCTAACGTTAACCAGTGAATGCTAGCTAGCCCTAACGTTATTCCAGTAAGATAGGTAGCTGCTAATTTTATAGAGCAAGCCGAATTATCGTCCAGCCGGTCTGTTTCCTAGTGTAACGTTGATCGTTTACTGTCGGTAATGCAAAGCAACATACATATGTTGATCAAGACAGTATGTTTTGACGAAGTATTAGCATTATAGTTCCGACAAACGGCAACGTTATTCTCGCTATTCAGGCTTTTCAAGTTCTCTATACAGGCTAGCTGTGCTAGCCTCTGTGTCACTAATCAATGAGTTAGCCTCGACTAACAATAGCGGCAGGCCAACATTGTGTTCGTGTTACTCAAACGTTATTGTGAGATTTCGCTCGAATAATGATGAGTTTTACGTTACGTCGACCACATATATAATCGGTTACCTCGCACTTGGTAATGTCAGTGAGGTTTGATGACTAAATATTATGGTCGTATTATAAGCTTGCTAGCAAAAACGACAGATATGGACGCTAGCTCTAACAGCTAGCTTCATACTGTATGCCATGTTCAGCCCAAGTCAGGAAACGTTTAGTGGTTTGTCCAGCTGTATTGTTAACGTGCACAGTCAATTCAGAAGACGAAGCTGGGTCCTTAAGAAGTTTCCCGACTTTAGCTATGTAACTTAATCAGTCAGTTGTGCTAATATGTTTATCGTTCAGTAAAGTTGGTGGATGTTTACATGGGCTTTGGATGCCATCTTATCAGGCCTAATCCTGATCACCCAGCCAACTGGTCAACCCGCTTGACACTGCTTTGTTAGCAAGCCAAGTAACGCAAATCTACTGCGTTTAAGTCAGTGACTCGAATAACGGCCCTGCAGATTGAAATTATAGCAAATCATTGTTCATTTTAGCTACGTGGAAGCTGAGCATTTTACTCATATTGGTTCTTTGTGGTTGTGCGTTTATCAGGATGCGTATACCTTGGCTTGCTCTGATTTACACCGACTAACCTGACTTCATTCATTTCCTGCCCTGGGTCGGAGACTCTTAACAGCCTGCTGGGGTAACACCCCCACCCCCCCAGGAGTCTGTCCTTCTCACATGACCCCCTGGCCTCTATTGGAGAGCTGCACAGTGGTGTATTTTTAGTGCTAGTGCTCAGAAACACAAGATAAGACTTCCTGTAGGGAGATGGTCTCCTGTTTCTACTTCCTCAGATCCTCTGTCTGTCTCTCAGGAAAGCGCTGCCACTATTCACACTAGGTTTGCCACAGTTGATTCAGCTGGGAAGCTTTCCAACGCCCATAGTGGGCTGGTTTATGATCAGTGAGGTGCTTTTGACTGAATGTCCAAATAGGGCCTGTTGTGAAGCTCTGTTGTGATGCTTTTCTTGTGCGTATCATTAACACCCTACTCCACATTTCCTCAGGTGATTGTGAATGTATTATAGCTGTGTGTCAAGCCCTGGCCAGGGGGCTGGAGCCTCGGGAATGTCTCATGTCGGTCCACAGCCAGGCCCGCAGGAAGTGATGCTGAAAGCCACCCGCAGGTTTCCGTCCAGGATCTCGCCGTGCTTTCCCTCCTGGAGCTAGGACCGCGCTGACCCGGCCCGGCCCGGCCCACCCTCACCACAGCTCAAACTGCCCAAACACCCAGCTGCAGTTGCTCTCGCCTCTTGCACCGTACTGAAGAGCTCACCCACCACAGCTGCCTAACCCAGAAGCGAAGAAGATAGAACTGGACTGGGAAAAAAACAAACCCACATGTTTTTGGGGGCCTTTGATAGTATTTGACATTAAGAGCTCCAAGCATTGCAGTTTACAGTATACTCATCTGAAAGTGATTTGGATTAATGCATGTGAAGGACAGCTAAGTGCGCAAGTGTAAATATCCGCATTCATTTCGCTGTCTGGAAATCTTCCCCTCTCTCTCTCTCTCTCTCTCTCTCTCTACATCCCACACACGCGCTTCTTCTCGCCCTTCCCACCCCCCTGGTTGTTGTGATTCAGTAGATTTGTGGATTTTATGGCAGTGACGTAACTCTGGAGAAGCCCGGGTACCACAAGCTCCAGGATTTAGAGAAGAGAGGAGGGAAGGGAGAGATGGAGGAGGGCAAGAGGGTGGTGAAGTCCGGGGGCAGCCGGAGCGGCCACAGCAGTCGCGGCTCCAGCTCCGGGGTGCTCATGGTCGGCCCAAACTTCCGCGTAGGCAAGAAGATCGGCTGCGGGAACTTCGGTGAGCTGAGGCTCGGCAAAAACCTCTACACCAACGAATATGTGGCCATCAAACTGGTGAGTAATTCCATACAGGAGAATGGCCTCAGAAAAACACTTGATGATGTCGAGGCTGTTTGGCTCCATCCTCATGCTAGTGTTGCAAGTCTGTTGTATCAAAGTGAAGTTGAAGATGATTGCACAGATGGTGGTTCAAAGATTGGAGTGAGGTGGAGGTGTGCCGTTTGGTTCCCCCCTGATTGGTTGTCTATGTTATCTGTCTCTCTTCAGGAGCCAATCAAGTCCCGCGCTCCTCAGCTCCACCTGGAGTACCGCTTCTACAAGCAGCTTGGCACCGCTGGTAAGCAAGTCCCATGACCACCAATGCAACCACATTTCTGCAGTCTTCACAGACCCTGTTAGGATTACCGTCAGCAAAGAGACGCAAATCACAGGACAAAGTATTTAATGATAACTGTGGGCTCTGTATTGAAATGATAAAAGGTTTGCTCAAGTGTATTCAGGGGATTTAAAGGGGAGAAATGCTGTGGTGCAACTGTATAGACCCTTTCAACAATAAAAACAAAAACAATGCTTGAACGTTCTATTTGGTTCCCAATCTACTTCCTCTGCATTAAGATAACATATGGAATGTTAAAACGGAAGCCTTGTGGGGCCAACTATGATGCTGATAATGGAACTCTCTTGAAAGGGTCTATAGTCATAATGAGCATTCATCACATTGTTTTGTTGATGGTTACACCTGATACTATGCATGTGTGTGTTTGTGTATTGTAGCAGAGGGCATTCCTCAGGTGTACTACTTTGGTCCATGTGGAAAGTATAACGCCATGGTGCTTGAGCTGCTGGGACCCAGCCTGGAGGACCTGTTTGACCTGTGCGAGCGAAGCTTCTCCCTCAAGACTGTCCTCATGATGGCCATTCAGTTGGTAAGAAGACCCTTGGCCTTGCGTCAGTCTGAAAAACCCTGTGGTCCTGTTTGGGCCTTGTGGTTATCATGTACCCTAGCACAGCCATAATGGCGTATTGTTCTGTGTGGTCAGTAATTTCCTGCAGCCTGACGTTTCATTTGCACCAGACACGTGGAATGTGCGTTCCGTGTCTTTTCCGTCAATGCTGCGTTACAGTTGTGTGCGTGTGTGTGTATTCCCACCGGGAACCTCTCCGATGAGGAGCTGCTACTACCTTTCATTCTATCTTTTCTGAGGATTGCTTCCGACACACTTGGCTCTTGCATGAAAAATAGGCGCCACTTCTATCCTAGCCGGCTTGCAGGTGCAGCGCGTCTCCTGGGGGATGTGTGAAAGCTTTAACCTGTTAGCATGGGCACAGAAATGAGAATGGACAGGTAACTCACCCGCCATGCTCGCGCCGCACATCTGGTGTGAGGCCTAACACAGATGTACAGGGCTTAAAGGTTGTTTCAGCGATAGCGGGGATACGTCACTTCTGTTGATGTTTAAACAAAACAGAGAGCTATAGCTCGCTAGTCCCTCCCCCTCCCTCCCGTGCAATTTAAACTCTCCTAAACGCGCATCTCGTCGGTTATTGGTTGAAACACTTTATTTTGCCTTTGAGTGGGTTGCCAACCCTTGTTGGTAGCAATTGTTTTTGTGTACAGATCTTGGAGCCTAGGCTTCCTACAGAGACGCGTTTTTTTGATGGCTTGCTTATGGGGCAGACAGCTAGCGGATCGTTAGGAAAGATTAGATGAATGTGATCATTTATGTTTGGGCCTTTTTGGGGCCTGCAATCGCTGATACAACCTTTAAAGAAAGGAAAATGCCTGAAGTTTGTGTCTGTTTTAAATAATGATCTGTTTTCAAATCTTAAAGGCCAGGCCCCATGCCTGAACACCAGTGCAGTGTCTGTGAACGTTAAGCCCCCGATATAAACGTGTTGTACTGTGTCTGTAGGGTCAGACAAGCCACATTAATATTCCACCAGTGTCACAGTCCGTCCACTGACATCACACTTGTTGTTTTGATCTGAAGAACTTCGGAATGGTTAACTGCACAGTCTAAATCACAAGTATTATTTTAACAAAAGCAGCTACCCAGCAAGTCTTTTGCAAGTTGCAACAGTTTTTTTTCCCCCCCTGACTGAGTTTTTTTTACTGTGACCTCTGAGCTTCACTGTAGCTGTGCCTCGGGCAAATGAATGAAGGCACAGACAGACGTTTGCTCAGTATTAAGCTTTATGTGTTTGTCTGTCCTTGAGATAAGTCCTTGTGAGTCCAGCGATGTTTGTCTGTTACCCTTTAGTGTGGCATTTAGTGACGGGTGGTCTTTTGTCAGATTCAGCATGTTGCTTCTTGCAGTCATCTGGTTGTCCATTCTGTGTGTGTTAATAAGAAACACGTTTTTGTACAGCCCTAGCTCTGTAAATGTGAAGCAAACACTGTGGCTCTGACCAAGCCACAAATAGTTCCAGCCAATCAACGTATTGAATCAGGAGCATGGAATGAAGGGGTGTCATTTGATTGACGGTTGAGCTCAGATATCAACATAATTTACCAGAATACCAGAACCTTACCATAAGTTTGAGATGTATTTCCTTGTTCCTACAGCTAGGGCAGGTTCAAAGGCATATTTCTAAGTAATTTATGATGATACAATTTGCATTATGTGTATGAGATGTAATTATTACGTAAATGTGAAATGAGCCGATGTGTAAGAAACTGTTGAATTTCACTATTTTGCTTTGGCCGAGAGTACATCCCTTTTTCAATTGTACCGTGTAACTATTGCAAGGAAGTCTGACAAAAACAGCATAAACTTAATCCAGTGAGCTTTCATTGCTTGTTTGAGAGCATTCACCTGTAGTATGAAAACATGACAGGAAACATCAGGAAAACATGACAGGATTCAAACCGATGCCTTTCAAGAAAACGTAATATTCTGCAGCCCTTTGTCCCTTTTAAAGTTATAGCTCATCCAGAAATGGGTTTCTCCTCCTCGACATGTCCGGGCATGTCCGGTCTTGTCTGTGTGAGGATATGGGACGGTTTCTACATCTTTAAAAGCTTCTGAATGTATAACGGTGCCCATCAAATATCACAAAACTGTCCTTCCAGAATAATCAGTCTTAACTAACAAAGCACAATCACTCACAATACCACAGAATCTGTTTAGCTTAAAAGCCAGTTACATAAACCATCTCCACAGCGCTGAGACTGCATGCTGTTGTGGAATTCCCACTGTGTGTGTGTGTGTGTGTGTGTCTCTCTCTCTCTCTCTCTCTCTCTCTCTCTCTAATTGCTGTGCCTCTGTGGGTGTGTGGGCTGCAGATCACGCGGATGGAGTACGTCCACACCAGGAGCCTGATCTACAGGGACGTGAAACCTGAGAACTTCCTGGTGGGCCGGCCAGGGAGCAAGCGCCAGCACACCATCCATATCATCGACTTCGGCCTGGCCAAGGAGTACATCGACCCCGAGACCAAGAAACACATCCCTTACCGGGAGCACAAGAGCCTGACGGGCACCGCCCGATACATGAGCATCAACACCCACCTGGGGAAAGGTAAGGACTGAGGCAGGGGGTTGGCAGGGTAGGGCACGTAGCCTAGACTGGGAGATATTACCTTGTGATTTGCACAAAAAAGAAAAACACTTGAAGAAATATGTGAAATATTTTTGTTTTGTAACACATAATGTCACATTTTTTTTCATATTACATAATTTATATAATCATAGAGACTACACTGTACTATGTTAAATTCCAATATTTCAGAATTTCTCATGTTGATACTTGGTTGGATGTTTTTGCTAACTTTGCAAACAAATGAAAAAAAAAAAGTAGTGAGTATGAGAACACTCAAGACTCTTCGGGTGTGAGGACAACCAGAAACCCCTCTCTTGGCTTTTTCCCTAATAATGCAGCCTATCAAAATGACTGCCAGTCTAAATCAATCAGGGTGTTGATCCAGTAGAGCTCCTCTCTCTGCCTCGTGTGTGTGTGTGTGTCCAGAGTGGTGTCAGGAGAGCTGATGCTAAGTGCCCTGTGGGCCTCCTAAATCAGGCCGTTTGGAGGCTGGAGTGATTGACAAAGCTCTTCTGTCTCTCTAATTCTCTCTCTCTCTCTCTCTCTCTCTCTCTCTCTCTCTCTCTCTCTGTCTCTCTCTGTCTGTCTCTCTCTCTCTCTCTCTCTCTCTCTCTCTCTCTCCTGTGTTATAGAGCAAAGCAGAAGGGATGACTTGGAGGCGCTTGGTCACATGTTCATGTACTTTCTGCGTGGGAGCTTGCCCTGGCAGGGGTTAAAGGTCAGTGTGTTGTCCATGCAGAGGTGTACAGCTCTGGAACAAGGACACTGTTTGTTTGTGTGTTTCTGTGTGCTCATTTGTGTGTGTGTGAATGTTTTTCTCTGTGTGTCTGTGTGTGTGCGCGCGTGTGCATGACTATGTATGTGGGAGGGACGTCTGGCTGCACTGAGTGTATAGATAAGGAGTGTTTCTTCCTGCCCATGCCGTGGGCTGCTGTGTGCTGCACCTATCTCTACTCTAAATCTGTGTGTGTGTGTATGATTGAGCGTGGGTGTCTATGGCTGCTGGAAGTGTCTGACCTATTTATGTGTTTAATCTGGCTTTAAATAATAATATTAGGTTATTAAATAAACAATGTTGAGTTCTCAGCAAAAGTATGCATAGAGCATGAGATGTTGTTGTTGTTGTTGTTGTGTTTCATACACCAGATCTTAATTATTTTGTATTCTATGTAGTTTTGGAACATTTTGGAAAGTAATTGTGTATAAGTGCATATGTTTGCAGCCACCATGGTTTAAAATGCCTATTATTTACATAAAGCCCAACATTGTGCATTGTAGTGATGTTCTGGGCAATATCTGTAACAGCAGTGTAATTGTACTGTCCATTGCTGGCTTTCTCTGAAAGTAACCTTAGATTAACGTTGCATGATGAGCGTAGAGGCACAGGAAATGCTTTAGGCTGACGGGGGAGGTTCTCTCAGTGGCTTTCCTCTACGTCAGTTTATTTTCTGAATACTGTATGAACTAGATAATTATCTGATAATTGTGTTTGTGTGTATGACAGAGCCTTTGAAATATGTTTTGTGGTAGTGTGTGTGTGTGTTATTTTGTCTGTTAGTGCTGACCAAGACTGCCCTCTCTCTCTCTAGGCCGATACTCTGAAAGAGCGTTACCAGAAAATTGGCGACACCAAGAGGGCCACGCCCATCGAGGTGCTGTGCGAGAGCTTCCCAGGTGTGACATCATCTCTTTCCTACTTTCCATTACCTTCCGTGGAGTGTGCTTATTTTTGGTGCTGTCTGTGCTGGATAAGAAGGACAGATTGTAGTTGTCACCCATCCTCTAGAGGAAGGCCTTACTGTGTCTTTTGCGTTGTGGAGCCATGATGGATAAGAATGCACTGCTCAGATCTGTGTTGTATCAGACTGGAACTGTAGCCAGCAGCTGTGCTGCAGGTGTTGATAGCACAACATTCACTACTTTTCCATGCATACCATGTTCTGGTTGTATTCGGAATAATGACAGTATTACTATTGAGTATGAGTTATGTTAACACCTTATTCCAGTTGCCATAACCCGATTAAGCTCATATTCTGATTTCTTAAAACCCAGATAAGACCCCTGGCATATGCCTGTTTTAATCAGAATTTTGGGGTATGCAAATGCGTGTTTGTGGGAATTTAGTAATTCTTTTCGGAATATTAAATTATGTCTTTGCATGTTTATGCAAGCAATTTTGGTAGCTTGGTTTGTTGCTCTGACACTTGGCAAGCATAGCGAAAAGTGTGGCTAAAAGTTTGCACTTCTATGGTGAAGATCAAGGTCATTTTATGTATTCAAACCTGAAAGTTTGAATGTCATGATGGAATTCATCGATGGGTGAAAGCATCGTAATGCTCAAAGAAGCAGGTTTTGTGCGCACTCCTGACAGATGATGAATCAATGGAAGCCCCTCAAAGCGGCCGATTATAAATCCAAAAAGCAAAACAATAGTGGCTCTAATCACCTATTTTACGCTTATTTGAGACGTCATGACGTAGATGCTACTTCCAATGCACGACGCCGCTGGTTTATTCAGAATATGCCAGTTGACGTGCAGCACATGGAAACATTGTATTCTGAATATTACCACAACCAGAATATAGCCTGGAAAATCCAGACCCTGGTAATCTAGAAAGATTAAGGGTCTGACCACGAACAATGTAATGGCCCAACTCGAGGGGCGGCAACAAGCATGCATTTAAAAATCTCACTGCACTCAATTGGATAACACTAGACCATGTTTACTATGAATGATTTCAGACTTCGACGCAATCGGATAACACTACGACCAATGTGTACTGTCCTCCAACGTTGCAGCGCTGTCTTCATCAGTTTAGCTGGTTCCCTGGAATTTGGGGTGAAAGTAACGTGCATCATTGCTCATTGCCAGAGTGTCTCGCAGAGACAATTCCATTGTGCTCTCATGAGAAGATTTCCAGGGTAACCAGAATATGGACCTTAATCGGAATATGGTGTTCATGGAAACGTAGTCATGTTCATGCCTTGTGTAGCTGATTTTTCAGCAATAATAGTGCCGAAATCAAGAGCTCTTTTTTTGGGCTGTTTTTCTCAGTTTTCCTCAGCACTGTGGGAGTTGCTGCTGAACATAACAATGGGCGATTTGTTTTTTTTTAACCTTAGTGCATTTGTGTGGTTACCAATCAATCAAATATATACGTCTTTCTGTAGGTTCTTCACACTGATTTGATATAGTTTTAATCAGAAAACGCTAGAAAGGCCGGAACTACTGTGCAAAAAAATGTTAGTAATCATCTTTCCGATTTAGATTTTGAGAGTGGAGTGTAAATGTGTTTCTGCTGATGGTATTAGTGGGCAGGAGGGAAGCAGATTACTAGGCAGCCCACACATTCATTCTTACGCTATGAGCAACACTGATTGCATTCCCACTAGGCCCGTGCAGCCCTGTGTGGGTGTGTTCATCTGCATGTGTGGGTACACATTTTTATATATTTTTGTATGTGTGTGTGTGTGCGTGTGTGCGTGCGTGTGTGTTTTCCCTACACATATTTATCCGAGCAGAGGAGATGGCAACATACTTGCGTTACGTGCGGAGGCTCGACTTCTTTGAGAAGCCGGACTATGAATACCTCCGCAAGCTTTTTACCGACCTGTTCGACAGAAACGGCTACGTCTTTGACTACCAGTACGACTGGGTGGGCAAAACCTTGGTGAGTCTCATACACACACACACGCGCACACACACACACCGTCTCGATGTGTATGACCTTTGAACCCTGTCATCTCATACACACACACACACACACACACACACACACACACACACACACACACACACACACACCGTCTCGATGTGTATGACCTTTGAACCCTGTCATCTCATACACACTGCCCTCTGTTTCCTCAGCCAACCCCAATTGGTCCAGTCCCCAGTGACGCTCCCCTCCAGCCTAGCAGCAGGGACAAAACGCAGCAGCAGACCAAAAACCAGGTGAGGGTGAGTTGGCCCATATTCATTCTAGTTTGGTGTTTTCTAGTTGTTGTCTGGGTGATGGAGAGCGTCTTTGAAGTGCTGTGTTTAAGGTCACATCTTAATCAGCATAGTCAGTATGTGTGTATGGTGAGTGTGTGTTTCAGAGTGTGTGTCTGCTGTTTTTTAAGCATATGTCTACACCACAACACAGTCTGTGTGTGTGTGTGTGTGTGTTTGTGTGTCCCTCTGGGCTAGCCTCTCCTCCTCCTGCCTCCTCTTAACCTTCGTGCTCCTCTAACTTCTCTTCACCTCTGTCAAAGCTGGCATTTAAAAACAAAACAAAAAAAAAAGCAATCGCTATTCATGTCTGTTTACTGTCTTCTTCTCTTCTCCTCGTCCTTTTCATCACTGTCTGCCCCGCTGTGCCAGTCTCCTGAGCCAGTGGGTAGCGAGGCGCAGCCCCCTCCAGCCACGCCCCGCGAGGTCCTGGGCTCCCGTCTGACGGCTGACCGCCTGGGGGGCTCCGCACAGGTACGCGCACGCGCGGGCGGCCTCTCTCTCTGTCCCTCTCTCTCTCTGTCCCTCTCTCTTTATCTCTCGCAGCCCTCTCTGCTCCTTCTGTACCTGGGGGGCTCCGCACAGGTGCGCGCACACGTGGGCAGCCTCTCCTCTCTGTCCCTCTCTCTCTCTGTCCCTCTCTCTTTATCTCTCGCAGCCCTCTCTGCTCCTTCTGTACCTGGGGGTCTTTGCACAGGTGCGCGCATATGCAGGCGGCATCTCCTCCTGTCTCTCTCTCTCTCTCTCTCCTTCTCTCTCTCTCTCTCTCTCTCTCTCTGTCTCTCTCTCTCTCTCTCTCTGTCTCTCTCTCTCTCTCTCTCTGTCTCTTTTTCTCTTTCTCTCTCTCTCTCTCTCTCTCTCTCTTTTTCTCTTTCTCTTTCTCTCTCTCTCTCTCTCTCTCTCTCTCTCTCTCTCTCTCTCTCAAACTTCTCCGTTCATTCTCCTCCTGTGCCCAGGGGCACCTCCTTTGCGCCCCCTCTGGTCTCGTTTTGCTTTGTCCAATTGACGAGGGAGAAAGTGGGACGCAGCGTCGTCTTCCTGACTCTTCCCCCCCCCTTTCCCATGATTCCTTGTAGGTGATGAACTCGACCAACGGGGAGCTGAACACAGACGATCCCACGGCAGGCCACTCCAACGCCCCCATCACGGTCACAGCTGAGCGGGAGGTGCCCGACGACACCAAGTAGGCATCGCAAACACATGCTCACATTTCCATATACGTTCAGTCGTCTACCCGATGCTTTTCTCCAAAGCGACTCACAAAAAAAACAGAACAATCGAAGTACAGTGTGACTAGCACGTGTTCGTGCAGCAATACTGCAGATACTACTCGCATAGAGTAGGGCTGTAACGATACACCAACCTCACGATTCGGTTTGTATCACGATTTTTGACCCACGGTTCGATACGAATCTCGATTTTTCTTTTTTTTTGGGGGGGGGGGGCGGGCGCTAGACATTTTATTAAATAACATTTTAATAGTCTCCCTTAGAACACCAGAAGATTACAATTATATATTTATATATTATACAAAGATATATTTTATTTTATATCCTTTATATTTTTCTGAATGATTGATATTTATGACAGCACACTTTATGCAGATTAGCCTATAGCCTACTGTAGGCCTACTATTTTTTTATTACAACTCTACCTCTTTAATTCAGCTGTCTGGTTGAAGCCTGGATATGTTGTAAACAAAGTAGCATAGTTGGCTAGCTTAGCCTATTATAGTCTACTGATTGGACTGTTCAGTTTCCCCATGTGTGTTTAAGTTTCAAGATAATATTTGTTCTCCTTGGGACAGGCCCTTTTGGGAAACGTTGGTATTGAGATGATCAGTCAACTTCAATGCAAGAGTTTTAAACAAATATGAGCAGCAATGATAGCTAATGATGCTAAGCGGATTTAATAGTAATTTAGCTAGTCGTCTTCTATGCGTCCTTGCTTTCACGATTGTGAATGTTTTATTTCAGTCGCGCGTGTTCATTGAGCAGGAGAGAGAGAGGGAGAGGGAGGGAGCGCGAGAGAGAGCGGGACAAGGAGAGGGGGTTTACTTCTATACTGTTTGGTAAAGTTGCACACATAGTCTACAATGAAAGCAAGGAGAGGTATGAAATTATTATTTATTCATTTGTTTTTGGACAACGTAGGCTACCGATAAGTAAAGCGGGAGATGTGGGTTGCTTTTGCGGCCGCGTAAGCTGCAAAGCAGTGCGTGAAACACTAGAAAGGGTGTGTCGCGATTCTGCCTTTTCACAAGGCGACACAGTATCGTGGATATGAATGTCGTGATTTCGGGTTTGAATCGTATATCGTTACAGCCATAGCATAGAGTAAAGCAGTGATTTTCAACCTCTGTTCCATGGCACACCAGTGTGCCGTGAGAGATCATCAGGTGTGCCGTAGGAAATTGTCCAATTTCACTTAATCGGTACAAAAACATTTATTATATAGTTGTTGCAAATAGGCTATGCCATTGTTGAGCATCTGTGCCTGCAATGTAGTGACTTGTTAAGTAAATAAATACTCATGTCAGTGGGTGGCAGTAGGTAGCGCAATAATGACCTGGTTAATTAAGCGACGCGCATGAGAAGTGGCGGTGGAAAATAGATATTAGAAAGCTAGACTGCATTGGGCTCCAGGACGTAGGCTATGTAAATAACGCTTGGTGGGGCAACCATCACTGGAGGACAATGGAGAAACTAGTGTCTGATTGGAAATCAGACAGGTGTCTCTGATTGTCGGCAAGTGTTGCCCATAGACAGTAAGATGTTTGCCTCCAGCAATATGACAGCCGCGTTCACGTAGCCTATGCCACTTAATAGAAGTCGACGGACAATGCAGTATCTAGCTTATCTATGGGTGAAAAGATGTACAACAGCGATCGATAGGCCTACTTGAAAAGAACTGAACTGTAAACAAATGGAGAGACTAAATTGTCATTATTTTTGCTGTATTACGCTACTACAGGGTGTCATTTTGTTACATTTTGGTTGGTGGTGTGCCGTGGGATTTTTTTTAATGTAAAAAAATGTACCGTGGCTCAAAAAAGGTTGAAAAACACTGGAATGAAGTGCCAATAAAGTGCAGGTGACCCTATTTTGATGTCACAAAACATTGGCGACCCCAATCATTCACAACATCTCTGTTGTAACACCCAGTCGAAAGTGGTACTTGGATTTTCCCCAAATGTCCTAGCAAGCTCATTCGTTTGGCTATCTCTGCGCATCTGGTTGTTTTGCTATTTTGTTTGGAGCGTTGATCAAGCATGATTACGTCAATAAAACATCTTATGCGGGCTGTGTAAGTTTTATTTTTACGTAGCCAGATTGTAATGTAGGATCCGATTAGTTGCTTAACTTGGATATCATGGAGTTTTTAATATTTTTTATTTAATGTATGTATGTTTTAATGTAATGATGTACTGGTCAATTGTAAGATACCCAGTAACAGATCTCAGGCGATTCGAATTTCAGGCGACCCTCACATGGGGTCCCGACCCCAAGGTTGGGAAACGATGGGTTAGATTTTTTTTTAGATTTGGTAGCTTTGAGTCATTTCTCAGGAGTGCATCACCAGTGTTCCCACTGCAGTGATTTCACACTGACTAGTTCAGATGAGGCCCCATGATTACAGAGGACTTCCTGCATAGGTCTTCTGTAACAAACGTAAGATCAGTCATTGTTATTTTTGATGTTTAAGCCTTTGACTGTTTTTGCAGGTGCTGTTGTTTCTTCAAGCGTCAGAAGAGGAAAGCACTCCAGCGACACAAGTGAGGAAG
>NC_055968.1:31697534-31795989 GCF_018492685.1 Alosa sapidissima | reverse complement strand
ATTCCTTCATTTTTTTTTTTTGGCAGTTAACAGACTCCTGCAGTTGACTCCTGAGCCTGTGCTCAGGAGGTGACGGTCATTACGCATTTAATGACATCCTCAGGTGATACTCAAACATTAACATCCTCAGTTGTAAACAATTCATGATGTTGTACAAAGATGGTCTTAAGCTATAACAGTAAAATAAAGCCACATACTCCATCCACACTGTCTGGATCAGGTATTAGAAGGAGTGTGAGTATGTGCATTTGGGCAAAAGCCTTTGTATAAGTATGGACAAATGTACATGCCTCTAATAAGGATGGTTGTGTGTGTGTGTGTAAGATGGTGCATGTGTAAGTGCATTCATGACAAAATATTGAATTACTAGATTGTGGGCAAAGAACAAGTCATCAGGAGAAGATATTGTAGGTGTGCCTAGGTTAGTTTTACAATCTTTTCTAGAATGGGATGTTTTTATAGGACAGTAAACATAAAAGCTGTGCAGTGCGTTTTTGAAGGCCAAGTCAGCTGGGCCTGAAGTTGTTGACCCCTGAGTGAGACTGATCCCAAGTTACACATTCACATAGCTATACTCTCAAACCTGTTGTGAGGGAACAGGGCTGTTTCCTGGAAACGATTAGTAGGGATCTTTGGGTGGGTCAGAGTGGGAATAGAAGGGGTCCTCGGGAATACTCGGGAATACTGTACCATCCGAACAGGCCGGAGGAAATTATGGTCCTTGTCTTAGTAGAGTAATGGAAGCTTATGCCAAGAAGGAGGTGCAATATTTTTTATTAACCCTTAAAGGAGTACCGTCACACCGGTGTGACGGGAATGTTGGGAAATTAACATTCTAAAGAATATCTGGGTTTATTGAATTCAACATAGAATTTTAGAACCTTCAATTGTTGCGGAACTTTCAAAAACCTTAAGTTCAAGAAACTGTAAACTGGCATGTTATTTAGCTTGCTGGGGAAACCAAAATGGGCATATCCAAATCAAATTCTGATTCCAAAAGGCCTAAGCTTATTCAAACACCTGTAGGCTTTTTTTCACAGTGTCTATAAGATGTCTATAATTTGCTGCATTTTAGTTATTATCAGAAGTGAATAATAGTATATTATAATATTATAAACGGTTACGCTTGCAAGTAATGCCGCTCTGTCCAGCACCTGGATTTATTGTTTTTTATTGTTTATTAGGCCTATTCGTTCATTTGTTTGTTCATGTCTGTTTGTGCTATAGGCTGGTGAGTCACTCCACTCTCCCTCCGGCACAATTGTTTTTGTTTTGATTCTTTGTTTGTAAACGCAGGCAGGGCATTGCTGGAAAAGAGCTTATTGCTTATAGTTAGGGAAAGTTAGGCATTTTTTTGCCAATCTGCAAAAAAAATTCTTACCAATAGCTTTTTTAACCACGTGTTCCTATAGGTGTCTAACACCTCCTAATTTATCCACGGCCAAATCCTCGGGGAAACACCTGGAGAGCCACACTGGAGAAAAACATTTGACCAATATTAGCTTTTGAGATGTCTAACTAGGGGTTTTTAGGGGTGCTGAATCTATCCCAGCCATTAGTGTTGAGTAGAAATTACTCCATATTCAAAGTTCATAAAAAATCTATAAAAAGTGGTTTTATTGAACAATTACAAAACAAAACTTCCTTAATCAGTTTCAAATGTAACAAACCTTATCCAACTCCCCTGCATCTTCCTCAATCCTGTTATCATCTGGCTGGTTGATGTTCTGGCAAGATGCCCGCAGAGAGTGCTGTGCTGCGGCTCCTATAGTCAGAGGCAGTTTCTCAGGTTTCACACACACACACACACACACACACACACACACCTATAAACATTGACTCTCTCACAAACACATCCACCCACCCACCCATGCCCACACAAATAGCCTACATATGCACACGCTTACAAATAAAGTACAAATTCACTGATGTCTCTGTCTCTCTCCAACACACACAAACACACACACACATGCAAAATGTTCTTTTTCACACACCATATTGAGACAAAACTACCTGTGATATAGCACCAGTGTGTTACATGCAAAACAAAACTTGACTGAGGCCTGTTCTTTTCTGCCTTTGTGTGTGTGAGAGAGAGAGAGAGAGAGAGAGAGAGAGAGAGAGAGAGAGAGAGCCCAACGTAGAAGGGGGGCGGTGAGCAACAAAATGTTAAACTCATGAGGACAACATACAGTATCTCACAAAACTGAGTACCCCTCACATTTTTGTAAATATTTTATTAAATCTTTTCATGGAACAACACTGAAGAAATTACACTTTGTTACTGGAATCCTCTTTCACTCTTGTCATGGTAACTCTTGCCAGAACCAGCCAGAGTTGGATGAGGTTTGTTAAATTTTAAACTGATTAAGGACATTTTATTTTGTAATTATTCAATAAAACCATTTTTTCTCAGATTTTCTTTTACTTTGGGATAGATTCAGCATCCCTAAAAAAACCTAATTAGACTTATTGGTAAAAAAATGTTTTTCATTGTTTTCGCCCAGTCCCTCTTGATTGGCTCTCCAGGTGTTTCTCCGATGATTTGGCCTTAGGAACAAATAGCCTAGTAAAAAAAGCTATTGGTAAGACTTTTTTTTGCAGATTGGCAAAAAAATGCCTCACTTTCCCTAACTATAAGCATTAAGGTCTTTTACAGCAATGCCCTGAGTTTACAAAGAAAGAGAATCGAACAAAAACAATTATGGAATTTGTTTTGTAGATTGGCATGTGCCAATGCCTAACTTTCCCTAATAGTGGGGCGGCTAAGCGCAGATTTTCATCAGAATCGATCACTTTGCGATAAAAGCATGAAATTTGGTATGAAGGCTCACAAAGGGGGTCTGATCAGATTTAGGACCGTAGGCGCTCAAAATCTGGCCCCTTGGGGCCATGGCAGCCATTTTTCAAAATGGCCGCCAAATATGGATTTCGTAATGGGAAAATGAATTAAAAGCTGCCAGAAACATAAAATGCAATAACACACTTCACCATAAATACATGTAAATATGAGCACACTTTCACATAGAAGGTCTTTAAACTTTAAAATACAAGATATGTTATTATATATTAACTAAATACAAGATATATATATATATATATATATATATATATATAAAAATTTGAAAATGGCTGCCAAATATGGATTTCATAATGTCATAATGGATAGATGACAGAAATAAACAATTACAAATTTTGCACATTTGGTCATTAATCAATCCAGTTCATTTTTAAGCAAAAAGGAAAAGAGGTTATTATGATATCTATCAGAAATTATGTACTTTTTAAATGCATATTTAAATATGTAATATTAAATTGTGTGCATATACTAATACGCATAATTTTTACTTGGTAGTTTGTCAGTGACTCCTCCTTAGTCAGTAGGTTTCATCTCGTGGTGGCCACAGTTGAATATTATTCTCTTTAAAATCTAGGGAACTGGTGGGATGTTTTACTCTTGACTACAAGTGAGATAAAGGCAAAGTCAGTTGAATGTGTCTCTCACTGTTACTCAGTAAAAATAGTGTAGTGTACTGCAAATGAGTAAACATAACTCAAACGGGCAAATATAACGTAAAATAGATTTTAGTCTGCAAAAATTTAGAGTTAGGATTCTGTGAAATAAAGTTAGTGTACATTTCCACAGAATTTCATTTAGGCTGGTTATCTAAACTAGCTGCAATTCATCCTATTTATTTCATTAACTCTGTGCTCTTGTACGGCTAGTTTATACCACTAAAAGCTAATCTCAGTGAATTCTTTGCTCTGTAAATGCTCTCACATTGACTAGAAATATTACACACAGTTGCAATGATCAGGCACTCAGTGGATGTCATCAGAAATGCAATTAATCATTTGCATCCAGAGCAAACCCCTGCGATTGCCTTTGAACAGACACTATTTGCCTTGGCCAAGCAAATACAGTGGAAGTGGCCAGATAGATATGGTGAAATTGTCATTCTTTTTGAGGTCTCCACATTGAGATGGCATTCTTGAGGACTTTAGGGGACTGGCTGCAAGGAAGTGGTTGGGTAGAGGCTCTTGTTCAAGCAGACATACCACAACAGGCACAGCTGACTCTTTCTTAAAAGTGCCCATGTTGCTCGTACGAAGAGAGCCCACCAAGTAACAGTGGCTGCATTGTACATTTTGCAACGTGCTACATATGATAATTTCATGAATATGCATTCCTCTAGTGATGTGCTGAGCTTTGATGAATGGTGCAAGAGGCAAAATGATACAGTACCACAGTTTCAGTATTGGGCCACAGTTATGGTGCTTCAGCTGTTTTTTTTTTTTTTTTTTTATCTTTGTAAGGTCTCCGCGGCTGGGCTCTTTTTTTATTTTTTTTTTATTTGCAAACATCATTGACATTACAGAAAATGCAACACTACGACATGCACATGAATACTACATACGACAAACAGACGTACATTACATAAACACTTTTCTGCCGTTGGCTTAGGCAATCCTAGTGCACTGCGGCGGTGGATGGTTGCTGGGCCTGAAGTGGCTAGGGTTCAATATCCAATAATTTGAAGAGGCACATCAGAGTGGCTTGAATTAGGCATCACCATGATCAAAGCCCAAGTGTCCAAGTGAAATTTGCTAGGGATGTTCAGTGCCTTGTAAAGGTGATCCAAAAACTTGGGAACCCATTTGAAGAGGAGAGCAGGGATCTCATTGTGCTTGATTCAAAAGAAATAGCTGACCCTTGTGCGGCAAAGACTGTGTAGAATGTTGATCAATTTGGACAAGATCAATTCAAGGCATTTACACTCGATCGCCTAGTGAATAGAACAAAATCCATTTATGATCACATTTGTCAAAATAAATTTGAAGGTCTTCTGAACAAGTTCTATGAAAACTCCCAGCAACAGTCAATAAAGATTAGTGACTCTCAGAAATTATATGGAACTCTTCTCATAGCTTTACATAGGTTGACAGAACAGGGATGGAAATCTTGAGGAATTCTTCCGCCATGAAAATCAGCCCTGCCCTCCTGCTTTCTCTGAGAATGGCAAGCTCAGTCAGTGAGAGTAAGCAAGAGTGACCTCCTGTTTTGTCTTGAAGAAGGTTGTCTTCCCAAGTCAGAGGCTCCCAATGTCTTCTGTGTTGTCCTTGATGGAGCAGCAATCATAATGCTCAAGCCTACTGGCTCAAGAAAGATTTACAGAGTATGCCCATCAAGTGTAGCCCGACTCCGCCTGTCTACGTACTTCCGCTCATTTACATTTCCCTACAGTACTCCGTCTGGAATAGCTCTCGTTCACTTCGTTTACTTCGGCAACTTGTCTCCGAACCAACCAGTGAACAGAGGGTGTTCCTGAGAGTGCTTACGTTTAAGTTGCAAGCCTGTTGTTATCGTTGTGTCCCCCGTGGTTAACATACGTCATTACCAAACGTTAGTAATTGAACTCCAATGATTTCAAACTTCAGACAAGCGTCCACTAACCAGGAAATAAACGTTTGCCAATGGATCTAGGCCAGACTCTCTGCAAAGTCATGGTATCCAGGCTACATCAAGTGTTCCTTCCTTATATTTCCTTGTGTCATCAAAAATCAACTCGTGTTGACTTGGTACGGGAGAGGTACTTTGCCGACTCCATCAAAGGCACTGCAAGAGCAAAGTGTGGTAAAGGGATTCGCAGGCGTGTATGTGCTGAAGCAGCTTTGCCAGCGAACTGGCAGAGCTTTCTAAGGGTGAATCAAACTAAAACAGATCTTTTTCAATACCTGTCAGACATCTTGGTTAAGTCACAGCTGCCTGACATGTGCTTTATCTCCATGCAAACATGAGGAAGCAGATAGCAGGATGATTTTGCATGCATCTCACGCTGCGCAGAATGGCCATCAAACTGTTGATACAGATGTCGTAGTGCTGGCAGTTTCTGTGGTGCAAATGCCTTGGTGACACTGAACTCTGGGTTGCATTTGGAACAGGGAAGAATTTTAGGCACATTGCAGCACATGAAATTGCAAACAGCCTCGGTCCTGAGAGAAATGGTGGTGAAAAGGGCAAGATGTCAGGGTGGTCATATTGGGGACAGGGTGGCAGTTTTGAACCATACTGGCCCTCACTTGCTGAAGCATCTAAAGCCTGCTATGAACTTATTGTCTGCAAATGTACAAAAGTCTATATTAAACAATGCAAATGCAGAGCAGCATCACTGCAGTGTACTGCTTTATGTTTATGTGAGGGAGAATGTCAGAGAGTGTAAAGCTGTGTTAATCATTTTTTTGCTTCTTGACCGAGACATAAGTCGTCATTGAATTCAGCATGGACGTTATAATCTTATATGTTATGTTATTAATTAAATTTTGTGTTAATATTCAAAGCTCAACTGATGAAAAGTTGAACTACTGGTTATTTGTTCTGTTTCTTGTTATGCAGGCCTACATTAAAAAGACAAAAAAAAAACCTTTCTATGTAAACTGTTTAAAAACAGTTGACCTTTTTGTATCACCATTCGTGAATTGCTATGGTAGAGATCAGACAAAGATCAACTCTTAATCATTTGTCATTGTTATGTCTAATTTTGATCACATAACATGAATTTATAGATCATTCATTAACCCATGTAGTAATATTTAGTATTACAGGAACACATTTTGAAACATATCTTATATTTTAAAGTTTGAAAAATGGCCGCCATGACCCACAGGGGTCAAATTTTGAGGGCCTACGGTCCTAAATCTGATCACACCCCCTTTGTGAGCCTTCCTACCAAATTTATGGTGAAATATGTTATTGCATTGTATGTTTCTGGCAGCTTTTAATCCATTTTCCCATTACGAAATTCATATTTGGCAGCCATTTTGAAAAATGACCGCCATGACCCCCAGGGGTCAAATTTCGAGCGCCTACGGTCCTAAATCTGATCAGACCCCCTTTGTGAGCCTACCTACCAAATTTGATGCTTTTATCGCAAAGTGATCGGTTTTTGCACTTAAAGGAACCATATGTAAGATTGTGGCCAAAACTGGTACTGCAATCACTTTCAAATTACTGTAGAGGTGTATCCCCTCCCCCTCCCCTCTGATTTGAGGTTGCCAACCCGGATACCGAAACACTACTGACTTTGTGATTAGTTGATAGGTGGAGGGTGGCGCATCAGGCCAAAACACAACATGACATGACAAAACACAACATCAACATCAGTTGAGGGCTGCAACTTCACTTTTTAAATGACAATATCCTGGCCGGATTACTGTTGTCAGTGATATATCAGGGCCATTTTATGATTAATTGAGATACATTTCTTACATATGGTTCCTTTAACTGCCCTACTAAAATGAAATTTCCTCTGATGGAGTCAAGAAACCGCTGCGCAATCCAGTGGGCGTGACTTTACAGTAGACATCACAAAGCGTCACAAGTGGCGGCCATTACAGACACATAACACCACAACAAATGGTGCTAAACCTGGCTAAACTGAGAATTATCACTTCATAGCCTACTAATTGATAATAGGATTAGACTAGCCTACCGGATTACGTGAAAACATCTGGCTTTTCATACCACCGCGGCAGTCAAGAATAATGGATCATTCACACTAAATCAGCATCAATTTAAAACGTGCTTGTCAGCTGACTAGACCGGGAAAGCGTTCCCTTCTGAGAATTGGATAAGCGACACTCATGGCAACGCTTACCCTTTGAATGCAGGGGTATGAAGCAAATATGGGTGTTACGCTTGTTTATAGGCTACAGTCTCGTGCTACGACAATAAACAGTTAGTTTGTAAATATTCAATAGTTTATTAGTTTGCACTCTTGTATTCAGAAAGGGAAAACTCGAGCCACGGTCATGTCTGACAGCCCGTCGTATTTACACTTCTGTCGACGTCTAAGTTATGCGGTGGGACATTTTTTAAACGACTTGTGTGCCTCTATGTGGTTCACCTACCTACTGGTATACTACCACTCAGTACTAGGTTTTGGGAACACATACGCAGGGATCCTTCTTTTAGTCGGTCAGATCGCAGATGGAGTTTGTACGCCGCTCATTGGTTACGAGTCCGATCGTACAGCAGGATGCGGGACGTACGGGAAAAGGAAAACATGGCATTTGGTCGGTGAGTCACCAGCGTTGTTCTTCACCTGAAATGAAAGCGAGATAACATTAGTCTACACAGGAACACACCTGAATATTAACGTGGTGTGTTTTGTCTGCCCCCAGGCACAGTGAGTGTGTTGGTGTCATTTGCTTTCATCTTTAACCAGTGCATTGGCTGCAATGGCGGCACACCACAGTGGGCTGGTGTCATCTACTTTCTCCCCTTCATTGTAATCTTCCAGTTTGGTTGGGCGGCCACTCAAATCTCCCACCTGTCACTTATCCCCGAGCTCGTGACCTGCGAGTATGCCAAGGTGGAACTCACTGCCTTCAGGTGAGTGAGCCTAGCTTTCCCTTCGTGTGTGTGTGTGTGAGAGAGAGAGAGAGAGAGAGAGAGGTCCTGAGCTTATCATGTGACTACCAGACACCAGAGTGGAGGCTGGCCTGCGAGTCTGCCTCTGAAGATGAGACAGGTTTTTATTTATTTTTTTATTTTACCTCTCAGAATTTACTTTACAACCACTTTGGTGAGCGTATGAGCTAATCAAAATCCTGGATAGCCCCTCAATATGTTTTTGTGATTGAGTTAGAGGCATAGCTCTGATGAGTGGTTCAGCAGGAGCCTCGGTTGGATGAGAGGTTTGGTAACAGACGACTGGAGCCAAATGTAATTTTTGAGTTGTTTGTGCAGGTATGCGTTTACAGTGGTGGCAAACATCACTGTCTTCGGTGCGGCCTGGGTTCTCTTCCACCTACAGGAGGAGAGCACGGACAACCTGGGGCCGGCTGACATTCCTGTTTTCAGAGTGAGTTAGCACCGGGCACCTCACTCCAACAGGTGTGTGTGTGTGTGTGTGTGTGTGTGTGTGTGTGCGCGCGCATAAGTGTGTGTGTTCGTGCTTGCATACATGTGCATACCAATGACTCTCAGATGTGTTGGTTAATATAATCTATCATACACATTTTATGTGTACCTAATGAATTGCCTGTTACCTCCCTCTCAGTCCTTCTGTTCCCTCACACAAGCCATCACTCCCTGCTCACACTCCCCAGCTTCCATCTCATCTTCCTAAACACTGTGTGTGTGTGTGTGTGTGTGTGTGCAGAACTTGAGTCTGCTGGTGCTGGGCATTGGGGCGGTCACCTCACTGCTCTTCCACGTGGGCACCCGAGAGAACAGCTATGCCACCGGCGACTCTGAGCCTGGCGAACGGCAGCCCCTCCTCCTCAACACTCCCAAACCTACCACAGCCCGGCTGCAGTGGAAACACTGGCTTCTGCAGCCATCCTTTTACCAGGTAGCACACTAACACACAACAGGTAGCACGCTAACACACAACAGCGCTAACACACAACAGGTAGCACACTACACTACACTTCACTTTGGACAAAGGCGTCTGCCAAATCCATAACCATAACCATAACACTAACAAACAACTGATAAGCGACAAACAGACAACAAGCAAGCACAGTACAACATTCCTGAGAAAAATACAGTGTTTTTAACATGGCTGGAGTGTTATTGATTGATTATTGATATTATTGATGAATCACCACTCTTTTTGTGGTCAGTACAGTATCATTTTTAAGATAGACCAGATGCAGTTGTTGAAATGGTGCTGTCTGTGGTCAGGAAATTGTTAATCTGCTCACATGCAGATAAAATGTATGCAGATAACTAATGTTGGTTAGTGGTCAGGTTTCAGATTGAAACTTGGTTCTCTGTGTGTGTGTGTGCGCGCGCATACGCGTGTGTTTGTGTGTCTTTGACTTCTGTCAGGTGGCTTTCCTCTACATGTCGACCCGGCTCATAGTCAACCTCTCCCAGACTTATGTCTCCATGTATCTCACCAACACCCTCATGTTACCCAAGGTAAGGCGTCCACTCTCCGCAGTTTCGCACCCGTTACTGCTGTCAGTCTTTGTAGTGTCATGGTGACTGCTATCATTTGCAAAAGTCCTCTCGAGAGGGATTATTTATAAGGGCTTGGGGGTGGTTTCACTTCTGGTTGTGGGGCTCGGCCTTGTTTGCTTGTCCCCTATCGCCTCATCTGTGCCTCTTGTTTTTGCAGAACTACATCGCCACCATTCCTCTGGTCATGTATGTCAGTGGTTTCGCCTCCTCCCTCATCATGAAGCCTGTCAGCAAGCTGATTGGCAAAAGTGTAAGACTTTCTCTGTGTGCTGTATGTGTGTGTACAGTATGTTTGTGTGCACATGAGGTTGTGTGTGTGTGTACGTGTAGGTTTGTGTGCATGTGTAGGTTTGTGTGCGCGTTATTGTGTGTGTGCGTATGTTTGTGTGCGTGTGAGAGCCCACATGCATGTCTAGTATTTTGCATACTTTTATAGTGTATGCACTATACGCCATGTGCACTATACGCCATGTGCACTGTACGCCATGTGCACTATACGCCATGTGCACTATACGCCATGTGCACTATACGCCATGTGCACTGTACGCCATGTGCACTGTACGCCATGTGCACTATACGCCATGTGCACGCCATGTGCACTATACGCCATGTGCACTATACGCCATGTGCACTATACGCCATGTGCACTATACGCCATATACACCATGTGCACTATACGCCATGTGCACTATACACCATGTGCACTATACGCCATATGCACTACACCATGTGCACACCATGTGCACTATACACCATTCAGTGCGTTTTGAAGTACTGCACCACTGCAGATGCTAGTAGATGCATTATAAGAGATTCTCCCATACATTAACATCTGTGCTTTTTGCAGAGGATAGTACTCATAGTGCACCACCATAATAATGTAAAATAGCTATGTAGGTTACATTTAAAGGTGCTCTAAGCGATGTTACGCGGTTTCTAAGCTAAAATATTTTTTGTCACATACAGCAACATCACACATACAGCAAATATCCGCTAGCTGCCTGTGCCATGAATACACTGTAAAAACGCGGTATCTGATAAGATGAGATAATATACTTTAATGTCCACCAGGGGGGAAATTTGTCTTGGGCTGCAGTCACTGCGTCACACACTTACAACATACCACATAAAATATACACAGAGTATAGACAATACAAACATGCCTCACTGCATCATCCACAACAGACACAATCACAAAAACACACAAAAAGTGCACAACACAGTGGGGCTAAAAGTGTACAAGTAGGTAACACAGAATGAGTTTTTATACCTCTTTAACCTGCAGTTCGGCATTCTAAATCGTCTACCTGAGGGTAGCAACTCTAGTTCCTGATTGTGAAAATGGGTTGGGTCATACATAATCTTATGTACCTCCCTGAGCACATCTGTGGACAGCCCAGGCTCCAAAAATGGCAACAAAAACAACTTGGTCCAACCTGAGCCATAAAAACATAACAAACTGTTCCAGCAACTGTACCAACATCGCTCAGAGCACAGTGTATGTTGTAACACATGTCCTGGATGGCCACTTGGTGGTCAAGCAAGTTTAATAGTATACATGTGCCATGTAAATTATACACGTATGGCCTGTTTCCTGGACATGGCTTAGGCCTGATGAGGGTGAGGCTTAATCCATGTATCGAAATGTCACATATTACCAACCGCCCTGTATGTCCAACCTCTTACGTGTATGTGTCACTTAATATTCATTTCTATATAAACCAAGACGGCGGATTCCTAAAGAAACACAAGCACCCACACCATAAGTGTATCTAAATTAGCTATGTACCAAAAATTACATTTTACCGTGACTTGAAGAGCTGTAAACAGTCTTGTAAGGCTGCGTGTACAAATCCGCTTGGAGCTCCAGTGGAATTTTGAATTGGAATGAGAATTCTCGGGCTAACCGTTGATGTGCCGTGTGAAAGGTTGGGAATAGGCACCCACCAGCCCAGCACTAAACTCCGAGCGTGGTAAACAAAATCGGATATTTCAGGCAGTAAAAGCCCCGGTAGGAACCAAACTAGATTTTGTTCAAATCTACACACCTATGGCTACTAAAAAAGAAAAAATGTTAGGTTCATTTATCAAATGTTATTTTGAAGTATTAAAAAACATAGTTGTTTTAGAATTTTTGAACGAAATGGTTGGTAATTAGTACGTTTACAATGGGGGGGGGGGGGGGGGGACTGGCTGTTGTGTATGCTAAGTGTTCTGGAACTGTGGTGCGCGCCAGATTCTAAGACCGGTGTGCTCCCTCTGTCCACCCTGGCAGTTGACCTACTTCACTGGCCTGCTGCTGATCATGGCGTTTGCCTACTGGGCGCTGCTGGACATCCACATGGGTTCGGCCGTGTATGGTGCGGCCATCCTGCTGGGTACAGGCTCCGCCACCATCCTCGTCATGTCGCTCTCACTGACCGCTGACCTCATCGGGGACCAGACAGTAAGTCTCAGAGGGTGAAAGGGTTAGTGTTGTTGTTGTTGTTGTTGTTGTGTTTGTTGTTTGTTTGGATTTGAACTTCAGAGATACTACATGATTAAAAACCTTGCCGTTGCTTAGCATGTCTGCTGTGACTGGCTGATAGTGTCTCAGCAAACACATACACTTTAGGGAACCTATAGGGAACATTCTGGGAAGGTTCCCTAAAGGTATTACCTTCAATTCCCTAAAGGTATTACTTGAGTTCCCTAAAGGTATGTGTTTGCTGGGGTTAATGCTACTGGGTAACTACTTCTTTACTCGGTGACAAGGAACTCTGTATGCTGCACTTAATAACAGGGGTGCTTGATTTGGCCTTCAAAGTTTGCTGAGTGGCTACTCCACCTGGGCTGTGTTTACATTTGGCTTGGTATTAAGAGCCCTTTTGTGGCACAGAGATGTTTTCTTCTCAACATCTCTATTTCCTTGAGGAAGTGGACAGCCTTCACTGCGTCTTTAAAAGTGATACTGGTGTGTACAGTATTAGTCCTCCTGAATGTCAGCAGCCTAACTTCAGGTAACAATGATGAAGCTGTGCCAAATGTGTGTAATCACTGACTTATCACTGAAATATTACAATAAATATGAAAAAACAATTACAAAAATACAAATTTTATATATATATATATATATATATATATATATATATATACACACACACACAGCGGGGAAAATAAGTATTGGACACATCAACATTTTTTTCAGTAAGTATACTTCCAATGAGGCTATTTGCATGAAATTTTCACCAGACATTAGAATTAACTCAGATAATCCACTCATATAAAACAATCCAAACATTAATGTCCATAGGTAGAGTTATGTGTAATAAAGTGGAATGACACAGGAAAAAAAGTATTGAACACGCCTGCTGAAATTTCTTAAATACTTTGTGGAAAAGCCTTTATTCATGATGACCGCTTCAAGGCATTTTCTGTATGATGAAACTAATCAGTCACAGTATTCTGGTGTGAGTTTGGCCCATTCTTTTAAACAGATAGTCCTTTAATATTGAATATTTCAGGGGTCCCTCTTGTGAATCCTGATCTTTAGTTAACTTCCAAAACTGTTCAATTGAATTGAAGTCAGGGCCTTGATTTCCTTTCTCTGAAACCAATTGAGAGCTTCCTTTGCTGAATGGTTTGGATCATTGTCCTGCTGGAAGGTCTAGCCATGTCTCATCCTCATCATCCTGGTGGAAGTAAAGATTCTCCCAGAACAAAATGACTCCATTCATCATTCCTTCAACTGTATGAAGTCTGCTAGTGCCATGAGATGCAAAACAGCCCACACCATGATTCCACCACCTCCAAACCTCACTGTTGGTATGGTATTTTTAGGGTGATGCACAGTGCCATTTCTCCTCCAAATATGGTGTGTAGTATGACATCTGAAAAGTTCAATTTTGCTCTTGCCTGACCAGAATACATTCTCTCAGTATTTCATAGGATTGTTCAAATGTTGTGTAGCAAACTTTCAACAAGCTTTGACATGTTTTTCTTCAGCAATAGAGTCATGCGGGATGAGCGTGCATAGAGGCCATGGCGGTGGAGTGCATTACCTATGATTTTCTCTGTAACAATTGTACCTGCTGCCTTCAAATCTTTCTGGAGCTTTCTCAGAGTGGTCCTTGGCTCTTCTGACTATCCTTCTGACTTCCTGGTCAGAAATCTTGCAAGGAGATCCTGTGCATGGCCAGTTGATGATGCAGTGATGTTTCTTCCACTTGCAGATAATGGCTCCAATATTGCTTGCTGGATGATTCTGAAGTTTTAAAGTGCATCTGTAACCAGTTCCATTGATATGTTTTGCAACAATAAGTTTGCAAAGGTCTTGGGAGAGCTCTTTGCCTTTACCCATCATGAAATGTTTCTTGTGTGACACCTTGGTAATAAAAAACCTTTTTATAGCCCACCAGTATGTACTAACCCATCTTATATCAATTTGCACAGACAGGAGGGACAATTTCTCTAACTACTTATAGATTCCAGTTTGTTCCTTGTCATTCCTCGCCTTTGTGTACTGCTTTTTCTTAGCGTGTTCAATACTTTTTCCCTGTGCCATTCCACTTTTTTACTCATAACACTACTTTTAGACATTAATGTTTGGATTTTTATATATGTGTGGATTACCTAAGTTAATACTAATGTCCGGTGAAAATTTCATGCGAATAGCCTCACTGGATACAAGGATACAAGGATACAAGGAAGTTTATTGTCACATGCATATAGTTACTGGAAGTAAGAAATGCAGTGAAATTATGTCTGGTGTCAGCCTATTTGTGCATTAATGGGGGGGGGGGGTAAAAAGTGCAGTAGAAGAGGGGTTTAGTAGATTAAGTGGCAAGGGCTGCATAAAAAAGGTGGGGGAGGATTGGGATTGGGTGGGGGGCACCAACAAGGAGCACCCAAGAGCAACAGGTGCAAGGAAAAACTCCCTTACCAAGGAAGAAACCTTGGGCAGATCCACGGCTCAAGGGGCTAACCCAACTGCCAGGGGTCTTGGTGTGTGTGTGTTGGGGGGATGACAGGACTACTGTTGGCTTTGCAGTCATGTGTGTAGATGTTGTACAGCAGTGGACTCAAAACACAGCCTTGGGGAGCACCAGTGCTGATGGTTAATGAGTCAGATGTCAGACCCCCCACTCTAACCACTTGTGAACGGTTGGTGAGGAAGTCAAATATCCAGTGACACAGGGTGGTGTTCAGTCCTAAGGCCTTCATCTTTGTGACCAAGGTGAGGGGTACTATCGTGTTGAATGCTGAACTAAAGTCAATGAACAGCATCCTCACATAATTCCCATTCCCCTCCTCCAGGTGAGTTAAGGTGGTGTGCATGAGGTTTGAGATGGCATCCTCTGTAAACCTGTTGGCTCTGTAAGCAAATTGGAGGGGGTCGAAGGAGGCAGGGAGGGATGAGCAGATAATGTTTTTCACAAGCTTCTCAAAACACTTCATCACTGTAGACGTCAGAGCTACTGGGCGGTAGTCATTCAGACATGATGGACTTTTGTTTTTCGGTACTGGAACAATAACAGACTGCTTGAGGCAAGTAGGAACTGTCTCTTGAGCCAATGATGTGTTAAAGATATAAGTGAACACAGGAGCTAACTGAGCAGTGCAGGATTTCAAAACCCTGTTAGAAATTCCATCCGGTCCAGTAGCTTTTCTACAATTTACCAATTTTCAGTAAGTATACTGGAAGTATACTTACTGAAAAAAATGCTGACGTGTTCAATACTTATTTTCCCCGCTGTGTGATATTTATATTTATATATATATATATATATATATATATATATATATATATATAAACATTGTCTTTTAACCACAACAGGGACATGTCAAACATGACTTTGACAACTGTTTGTTCTCACTGAGTTGCCACATCTAACACGATTGAGAAATTTTTCTTCCTGTTATTCACAAACACAAATATTATTTTTTTTGTCAGTCATGAGTAATCAGAGATACCTTGTTTTTTGTCAGGTCATAAATAAACTGAAATGAAATCATTGAAATCATCATTGAAAAAGTGTTTGATGATTGATTTGGGGAGAATTAGACCAAATATTGAAGCATTCTGAATTGGCATTCCCTTGATTATTCATCTTTCTCACGAGTGGTTTACTGCCTGATGTTCTGATGTTTTAATCCTCTGTGTTTTGTGTACAATTACAGCAAAGTGGAGCATTTGTGTACGGTGCTATGAGCTTCACTGACAAGGTGGCCAATGGTTTGGTTGTCATGCTGATCCAGAGCCTCCATCCATGCCAGTAAGTGTGTGTGTGTGTGTGTGTGTGTGTGTGAGTGTGTGTGTGTGAGAGAGAGAGAGAGAGTGAGTGCATGCACAACTGCATGTGCTGTCAGTTTTTTTTTTTCCAACTGTGTGCAGTATTTTCTTAAATGAAATAAAGAAAAAACGTATTTGCTTTCTTAACATGTTGCCGTGCCATGCTTTCTTATTTCTGTCATCAAATAGACCACGTCTAGTTGTAAACGTCGCTGTATGTGTGTTTTGTTACACGTGTGCATGTGTTTTGATTGGCTCAGCACACAGGTGTGTTGCCCAGCTTGTGTGTGGTACTACCACTATGTGATGGTCGGCGTGACAGGAGGGGTGGCTGTCGCTGCTACGCTGGGCCTCTGCTCTCTCCTCATCTGGCCCGTGAGCCTTCGACACAGTGAGTCCACCCCGCGCCTCTGGTGTGAATTCAGTGCTAACGCTGATGCCGTGATATGACGCTAACTGATAAAGTTGTGGAAGAACAAGATTTATGAAAGCGTGTGATAAAGAAGCAGGGAGATGTTTCTCACTGGTGACAGGGTTGCTGGTGCTTCATATGGTTTACTCATAGCACTGCACCTAGGCTGTCCCTCTGAATAGGATTGACTTAAAGGAGAAGTCTGGCAATTTTTCGCATAGATCTCTGTTTCTCGAGGTCACCGAGTGCTGTCCGTATGAAAATCGGTGCTACCTAGCTCGAGTTGCTAATCTACAGTGCTACACTGTACCGACAGTACTCGGTGACCTTAAGAAACTGTGGGGGGGATGTGTGTAGTGGGCCCTATATCCAAACACAATGTTGTTGTGCATTACAGCTGAAAAAGAACAACTTGTCAACAATGAGCCAAACGGTGAGAATGTAGCCTCCCTCAGGAAGGCTCTGCCAATCAGAAATGAGTGATGCAGTTAACAGGCCAATGAGAGATCACTTTCACTGATGTCACAATGAAGATCAATGAAAGAGCACTCTGACTGATTTCACTGATATATGATCATGTTGCGATCATTTTGATTGACCAGAATCAGGAAGGTTCCTGAGCACATCTGTGGTTCTGTTGAATGCATTTAAGGAGTTCCCATTATTTAGTAATAAAAAATGACAGTTGTCAGTAGTTTAGCTACCACTTGGCCCAGAACCTCTTTCTGCCTTGTATTCATGGGTTTCATCAGGTCCCTTTCCACAGGTGTATTAATCAAGCACCATGCAGTCTGCGTTCATAATCTATCTATCTATTCATAATCTTGATTTTATACACCTGTGGAAAGGGACCTGATAAAACCCATGAATAGATAGTTTTCACAGAAAACGTAAAATATTCACAAATGATGTGAACTCCTATAATATGAATATTAAATATGTTGAACCTCCAGGTCTTCACAAGACAGATGATATATATAAGGATCTGTTATGTTCGTAATGTATGTTGAGCTGCTATATGCGTTCATGCAGTAAGATGCTAAGTTATTTTTTGACCTTGCAGGATTGCCGGTCATTAACGGGCTGATGGAACCTGAGGAAACTTCTGATCATGCCTCAGTGAACTAACACGGAACAACTGGAACCACTAAGGGAACCGGGGACCCTTTTGGGAACCATAAGCCAGTTTTTGTGTTCAGACATGCAGTGCCTCTTTTAAGAATGTCCTATATTTAATGTAGTATAGATAGACATGTTTTTTTATTTTAGAATTGTTTATATATATATATATATATATAATCAGTATTCATCGGACCAGAGGTAATCAGAAAAAAAAACCTGAAGTGTCAAGCTTTAAAAAGGGAAATCTGACCTATGATCACGAGATTGTAACAGTGAGATGTTTAATCTCACAGAGCACACTCTATCTCAAATGGAAATGATTCTCAGGCCAGACATCGCACTGAGATTATTTTTGAGAAAAAAATAACTAAAAACTAAAGGGAATCACACAACAGGACAAAGTTTATGCTAAACGTATAAACAACTGTACTCTGAAATAATTGACAATCTGCACTACACTAAAGATTTGTAAAATAAAACATTCCTATGATTTTGGTGTGCACTTTTAACATGGAACGAGAAGTATATGGTGTCTGGCTCAAAGTGGAAACCAGGTTCACTTACTCATGCTTTCTACGGCTCATGAAGATCCATTTGGTGATTTTGGACAAAAAAAAAGTGTCTTAAAGCTGACACCGACCGGTAAATGAGTCTAGTCTGGTAAATGGGTCAGTATTGACCAGAACTGTTCAAGGCTGGTGATTGACAAAATGGACAGAAACATCAGCATGAATGTATTTAGTTGCAAACATCAGCATGAGTGTAGTTTAGTTCAAAACATCAACATGAGTGTAGTTTAGTTCCTAACAGGAAATGTAACAACAGAAGCAGGATGTGAAAGATTTCTGGGGAAGGATGTGAAATTGAGACATTAACTTTCTGGTAATGTCTCTGGTATTTAACAATCTGGTGTTTGGATGAAACTTGTGGTTAGCAAAAAATAGTCATTAAAGTATTGATGGTAGACAATGCTTGAAATTGTACCGAAACTATGCTATAAAGTATGATAAATACAGACCACTTAGTACAGCTCCTCATGCAAAAGGTTTCAGTATGAATCTCAGCCAGTCACATGTGGATTGGCCAGACCACAATAGACCTTACTAGAGAGAAGGACCTTATAATCTCATCTCATTGGATACCTGGGCTCTGCTGAAGCTAAGCAGGTGTGGGCTTGAATGGGAGATCTCCTTGGATATCTGAAGTTGCTGCTGCTGCTGCAAGTGGTGTTGGTGGGTGACTCTTCCCTCGGCCAAAAATTAATCCCAATGCAGCAACGAGGACGCTGCTGTAGGAGATGCTGTCTGTTGAAATGTGACTCACTGACAGGTCATTAAACATCCCATGGCACTCATAGTTATCATCATTCACCACCAGGTTCGGACTGGGAACAAAATTCGGCCCTGGCAATTTTCTCCTGGACCGGCCCACTACTGGACCGACGACCCCCCCACCCACACACACAAGCCCACCGATACCAAAATCCCCCCCTGATTCCCCCCCATAAATAACAAACAAACAGTATCATGCTGTAGCAACACTTCATAAACTGAACCCAAACATTTAGATTTGGACCTATAGGTTATTATATAATCAGTATCGTAATTTCTGTCAACTATGACGATCTCCATGCATGTTCAGGTAGCCTATATTTTTCATTTAGTCAAGCAGTGACATGTGGTTTAATCAGTGTTGGGCAAGTTACTTCAAAATCGTAATATATTATCTATTACTTATTACTGTCATTTCAAAGTAATTCATTACATTATAATATTACTGTCTCTGAATTGTAAGGCATTACACTACTATTGTATTACTTTTAAGTTACTTTTACCAAAATATCTGGAAATATGGATTTGGAATTCTAAATGCAGTTTATTATGCTCAATGCAGCTCATTGCACTTCTAATGGAGGGTGATGTGGTACAACATAATGACTGAGCTAGGCTTAAGGCTAACAACAGTAGAATGCAGGTGCAGTGATGGCTCATGATGCAATACAAGGAACAATCATAGCCAGAATTTTGTTTAAAGAAGACAAAAGGTCAAAGTCTGGTCAATTGTGATAGAAATGCTGTAACTTTAGGCTTAGGCCTACTCATTCAAATCAACAGAGAGCCCACTACCTGTATATTGTAACCCAAAACTTAAAGACATGTCAAGATAGGCTACACAGTGCAGCTACTGGCCATTTTTGTGCCCTAACTGGTGAAATACAGTATTAACCTAAGTATGTCATTATATGGCCAACTATAAAGATGCAATCTGCCTGTTCCCAGGGATGGGTAGTATTTCTGAAACATGTAATATGTTTATATTACATGTTTCAGAAATATATTACATGTTTATGTAACATGTAGCCTAATATGATGTCAAGTGCGCTACTAACCTAACAGTAGCGCACTTGACATCATTAGCCTATTTCAGTATAGCTAAGGAAAATTACTTTTCTGATCGTCAAAACCACACCAGAGATGTTTGGCTTTAAATATAGGCTAATAATCAGGCTGCAGTGATCTCGCAAATAATTCCTGAATAGCCTAAAGTGTGTCATCTCCACAGCAAGTATGTAAGGCCTATCCTAATAATTTCTATCTTAGCGACTAGTGAAATTTCACTAGCTATAATTTATTAATTTTACAAAACTGTACAACACAATTAAAGTTTCTTTCAGCTTATCCATGCTTTTTTGAACGTGTAAATCGCATATAATATGTATATCAACCGTAGGCTTACACACTTGATCGCTATCAAATAGCTGAAACCACGCTACGGTTTTTACAGTAACTGACTCACGTTCACGTTGATCTCTATAACTGTTAATTTTTTTATAACTGTTAAAGCCTATATTCGAATCAATCCATAACCCTTTTTTGCTATTTGACTCATCATGTCAGACAGCGATTTAGTAATAAAAAAATATATATAATACATTTAAAAATCTATCTCCTGCCAGCAGGGGGTGCTGCAGCACCCCGCTTCCCGCGCCCTTGTAACCTACCAGTTGATACTTTTTACGTGCATCGACTCGCGATTGATTGTGCATCTAATGTAACACCCGGTGGAGAGACTTCCACTTTCACTGTCGTTGTGAGCTAAAAGGCTACTATATGGGAAATACTTTGAAGTTCCTTTTGAGTCCAAACATGAATAGGTTTTCTTTAACCTGTGCTACACTTTTCCACCAAGTTAGTGCGAAAATTGTAGGTACCCGGAGTTTTTTTTTTTATGTTGACAGAAACCGCACTACAGTAGCCTACATGGTGCAGTAAATGGAAGCTCTTCGTAGCGCGTGCAACTTACGTCTATAAAAACAATATATTTATGGAATAAAATTAGACACCTCTGATTGCTGTTTACGGTTAAACTGCGATGATGTGAACACCAGCCAGCGGAGGGCACGTACATAGCCTAGGCTACCATGCATGGACTCGTAGGCTATATTTCCCCACAAACCAAGCGGCTGCTTGGACAAATCCACTTGAGGGGTGGGGGGGGGGGGCGATCTTAACACACACTGAACCTGTCATGAAGAGGCCAAAATGATTGACCGGTCACCCCCCAATCCAAATAGATGCAACTGCATTTATAGGCTAAGCCTAGGTCTACATGACGGGCCGCAAATAGGCTAAATAACTTTTTTTTTAAAAAAGAAAAAATCCCGGAGGTCACCGGCCCACCGCCCGGTTGTACAGATTACCAGTCCGAGCCTGTTCACCACATTTTATAAGGCATCCAAGGTTACTGGTTAGGGAATCGGACTCGTGACCGAAGGGTGGCTCGATCCCTCACTGGTAGGAAAATGTGGGTGGGGGGCGGAGTGATTGAACAGCACTCTCTCCCACATCCATGAATGAGGTGCAACGCACCCACCCAACCCCCAACTGCTACCTGGGCGCTGCTAAGGGCCGCCCACTGCTCGTGTGCGTACACACTACCCCCGGATGGGTAAAATACAGAGAACAAATTCCCAATAGGAACTTCCTACAGGACTAATAAAGAATAACTTAAAAACCTATCCTGGCAAAATTCTCAACCTCATTCATAATAATAATTCCTTAATAATCCCTGTGTAATTGGCTCATTCATTGATTGGTGAGCTTTCTGACACAGGTAAAATAGGTGCTACACATTGGTGGTGGTTAGTGAAGTTGCCCCTTCACTGTAAAGCGCTCTGGGTGCCTTGATAAAGTGCTATATAAATGCAAGTTGATGTATCTCTCAAATACTGTGAGCTAAGAGTTGTTGAAATAAGAGGAAAGTTGTTGCAGGCAGTTATTGTAAATTCCCATATTGACCATAGATCTAACATTCTGATGATCTCACCAAGGACCTTGAGAAGACTCATTTTTAAATAAAATAAAAAACACTTTCAAAATAGTCAAAATAAAAAACAAATAATCAAGTCTTCAATAACAGGTTAAAGACAACAGAGAATTTTTATTTAGAAATTCACAGTTTCTAATGGCACTACATCTTTGTAGTTACAGTTGCTCCTGTTCCACAATACTGTGCAGCTTGCCCTCAGCAATCTGGGGTGTTTTCCAGGCCCCCTGCTGGCACACTATGAGCTAAGGGCCACCAGGTGGCGCCACACAGGGAGAAAACCTTGGAAAGAAAAGCACTTGACGTACAAGGTATAGTGTAGAAAAACGAAACAAAATAAACAAAAAAAAAGGCAAAAGAGTACGTTAAAAGTGCACACTTGGCCCCACATCCAACTAATGTGGGACACATGTCTATTCGTTCAGGTTAGGGGGGACATTGTGATGTTCCATCGGTCACTCGCATACATACAAACTGAGAAAAAGAAAACAAAAACAACATATGACATGACATTTACACACGCACACACAGACAATCTTTCATGCACACAAACACCAAAAAGCTCAAAGATACTCCGTCTCTACACTCAGGAAAGAATCACAACTCAAATCACAACTGAAAACAAAAACAAAAACAAAAACAAAAAAGAAGTTAAAAGTCCCCTTTGACTGTGTGGAATTGCTCTCATTCGATCACAGAGTGGTACATTCAAATCTCATCCTTGTCTTTCCCTTTTTTCTATATACACCGGAATTATTAATCTACTGCTTTTATACAAGAGGGTGCCATCAGCTTCAAAGAAATGGGGTGGGGTGGGGGGTTCCATAGATTATTTATATGCAACGAGAACTGAAATCACATGATTGTGACCCGTTTCCATCCAGCATGGTCTCCGTATCCTGCAGGGCTCAGTGGTCAAAATGGTTGTATTCACAGTAAGAAGTCAACAGCCTTGTTGTTCAGAAATGTTTTTTTTTTTTAAACAGGGAAATACACTCACACACATGCAGATGAAATGGGGTTGAGAAGATGTTTGGAGTGCACGGGAAGGTTTTAAGAGCTTGCGGCAAACTGATAGGTGGGTTAGTCTGGGTTAGTGTCAGAGTTGTGGAGAACAGCTAGAATGATCGAGAAAAAGAAAAACAAGAGGAGCCCCAGTCTCGATGCGTAGAGCTCATCAGAACGATACCCAGAGAAGAAAAAACAATGAATCTAAACTACCACTTATTAAAGCAGCCCTCCAACTCCTCCCCTCCCCAGTAGGGCTTCATGGGCCAGACCTCTTAAAAATTAATGTCTGAGGCCTGCCTGATATGAGCAGATACATCACTAACAAAATAACCGTTTATGATGATTTCACAGAAACAAGCAGCAGCATTTTGTTTTTTTTAAGCCAAGACCACAGAATCCAACTTTTTCAGTACAATGAATATAAATACGAATAAATAGATGGAACAATGTGTGAGAATGTGACACTGAAGAGGGAACTAAGTGTACCATTGATGGGTCTGTGTGTGTGTGTGTGTGTGTGTGTGTACACTGATTTTGTATATATTGAGAGTACCAAAGAACCAAGTGGATGAGGCGAGTGTGTAAACTTCATCAACGTTGCTGGGCACATGGCACTGTGCTTGGCCAAGACCTTTCTGAGCACAGGCAGGTCAAGACACATTTAAATAAATAAATAGATAAATAAAACAGCTCGCCAAAGGGTCCCCTGCAGGGCATGTATGCAAGTGTGTGTGTGCGCGTGTGTGTGTGTGTGTGTGTGTCCATCCTTGTGTACGTGTTACATGAGTGCTTGGACTTGAAAGTGGTGGTCCGCTAAAAACTCTCTTGAGTCTTTGGTAGACGTATGCGGCGCTCATGAACAAAAACAACACAAGAACGTGAAGAAACACAGCATGTGAGGGCCAGATTTGAGTGTGACACAAGGGCGCCACTTGGTCCTGTGAGGAAAAGGAGTCCCTTACCTCAGTTTGTGTGTGTGTGTGTGTACTGTATGTATTTTGTGAAACATGTTTGTGTTGCATTGTTTTAAGTGTGCATGTCAGAGTGCGGAGATCACGTACAGGCCCAGCCTGGACTTAATTGTATCGGCAATCTATTCTGTTGGACATCTGTAAGCCTCAATGGCGATTCATGAAACACTACTAGAAGCTTGACACAGACAGACACAGACAGACAGAGACAGACAGACAGACAGACAGCCGTGCAGATAATCATCAGGGTCATCATACAGAAGTGCATATAACAGACTGGATGGGTTCTTCATTCAGCTCCACTCGTAAAGCATCTGACAGATCTGGGGCTCAGTGCGGAAGGAAGAAGGTCAACTCTCTGGTCCCAAGAAACAACAACAGACAACGACAGACAGCAGCAAGGCTAGTGTCCCATCATGTCAGTGAGAGAAACAGACAGACAAATGAGACCAAAAATGTTTAGCTTCAAAAAAAGAACCCACACACACATACAGAGAGGAGAAGAGTCATAGTGTTAGTATCATTGGCAAACAGATGGATGAGTGTGGACCTCAGGCTGTATCTGTGGACAGGGGGCAGACTTTGGGGGTGGGGGGGTATCACTCTTACAGTCCTACTGCACAGTTGTTCGTCTTGTTTGGAGCCGTATGCATTTCGGCTGCCTGCATGCTTCTGGTCGTCCGTGTGACAGTGCGGGTAAAACGGAGGGGACAGTGGGGACATTTGCTCTGTCTGGGCTTCCAAAGGCGGAATGCTATCTGCTGATGTACATACTGTTGGAGCTGTGTGCTTATCCCACGAGAGAGAGAGAGAGAGAGAGAGAGAGAGAGAGCGAGAGAGACATTGAGAAAGAAAGGGAAATGTTGAATCAAAAACAGAGAAAGTAAACCATTATTAAATTGCCCCTTGTGTCTTACATGTGTCCTCCACATTGCATATCTCTCCAAGCAACAAAACAGAAGTAAAAAGTAAAAAGGAGTTTCACGCTGTGGTCTGCACGTTCTGTAACGGAGAAAAAAAGGCACATCTCCAGGAGATGGGAGTAGTGGAGTTTAGGGGGTGGGGTGAGGGGAGGGGGGTGGCGTTGCCCCGGTGACCGTTCCCATGGGGTCAGTTCCACTCTGCTTGAGAGCGTCATGGCAGGCCAGGCTTACCAGACACAGCCATTAGAGATACAGTGAGAGTGATAACGAGAGAGAGAGAGAGAGAGAGAGAGAGAGAGAGAGAAAAAGAAAGAGAGAGTATAAATCAAAATCTCAGGTCATGGGTGAGAACGAAAACAACGTCCTCCTCTCCCACACCGTGACTTCACGCGGTACTCGAGGTGACGGTCAACAAGTGTTCAAGACAGGGCTTGACGCTGCCAAAGCTCATTTGAGCACGATGTGCTGCGTGTATATGTGTGTGTGTGTGTGTGTATGTGACTCAAACGTGTCCGGTGACAGTCTGCACCCTGAAGGTGCCCATGCCAACCCCCAGCTCCTGCTTGCCCTTGATGAGGTCCTCCAGTATGGGCAGGGCGCCGCCGGACACTGGGATGGGCACGGGCAGCAGCTCGTCGCCCTCGTCGCCACGGTAACCGTTCCAGCTGTGCCGCTGCTGCTGCTGTTGCTGGTCAGCTTGCTTGGAGCGCCGGCGCTTGAAGGACCTCTTCTCCGCCTTGCTGCGCGTCGGCAGATGCCCGTTGCACAGGTCGCTCGAGTAGGGCGCGGCGGTGACGGACGACGACGACGCGCTCCCGCTGAACGCCGGCTCGTCCGAGACGGTGGACGAGCCCTCCGAGCTCACCTCGGACCAGGCCCTGGACGAGCAGGTGGAGAGCTCGCCGATTTCGGGGCACGGCAGGAAGTGCAGGCTGTGAGGGTAGCTGCCGCCGAGGCCGCCGCCGGTGCCGTTGCACTTGGGCGCACCGTTAGAGATGGGTGCGGGCGCCGCCGTGATAGCCGAGGCTTTCAGGGTCTCCGCCTTCTCGCTGGCCTTCACCTTGCAGCGCTTTTTCTGCAGAGGGAGGAGGGACGACAAGGGGCAGAGAGCAGAGACATTCACTCAGGAGGAACTTGCACCAATTACAGGAATGTTAAAACACCTACTGCTCTAGGACACATTAACCACCACTGTGCTGAGCCATGAGATCTCGGAGCCATCTGCATTCATACCAATTAACCAGTTATTAGTCATTAATAATCAAGTTATTAGTCATCAATAATCAAGATCTGATCAGCATGCACGTGTTGTGGTCAGTTCTGGGGATGTCACAAGACAAGCCAGGACAGACAGGGATAAATGGAGGGAGGGCTGACAGGAGGGCACCCTGTACAACAAACTAAAACCTGCTCAGTAAGCTCCATAGCTCAGCAGAGAAGCGGTTAATGAACTACACCACACGACTCCCAGGACTGTGTTCCACAGCGCACTGCACCACCCTCAGCAGTACGCAGTACGCACGTAGCAGTATGCATGTAGCAGTATGCATGTAGTAGTATGCAGTATGCATGTAGTAGTATGTAGTAGTGTGTAGTATGCAGTATGCATACTACCCGCAGGCCTCCCTGAATGCAATGCAGTGCAACACAAAGGAAGGTCAGGGCAGGGCAGGAGAGGTGGTGAGTGCGTGTGGTGCCACAGGCCTGCCAGCCGGACACAGCGCTAGCGTTAGCGCTAGCACTACCGTTAGCACTAGCGTTAGCGCTACCGTTAGCAGCAGATAAGGCCACTCGGGTGGGCGGAGCGGACACTGTACCTTTTTCTCTGGAGAAAACCTTAGAGGTTCTACAATGTACAAGTCATCAGGACCTACTAAAGAGGGGAGAGAAGGGGCCAGGTTAAACGATGGCAATGGAAAACAAACAACACACACACAAACAAAACAAACAAACAAACAAACACAGACACACACTCACACACACATATAAGCATGGAGTGCACTTGCAAGTAGTACTCCACTCGCTCCCTACACTCACTGAGGACAAGCACCAAATTTGACAAACTACACAAATTTTATTTTTTTTCCCTCGTAGAAACAATGTAGGCCTTTGTCTCTGTTGCTGTTACTACTTGCAAATGTCTGACATGTGACGGCCAAAAGCAGAATGTGCTAAAAATAGCCTCCATGTTCGCTGCTGCTGCAGAGTGGATAAACTGGCCGATGAGGAGCGGTTGGAAGCCCCGGGCACACGCGACGTGCGGAGGCAAAAACGTGAGAGCACAAAAAAGAACTAAAGAAAAGAGAAGCAGCCGCAGGAGGGGGGGTGGGGTGGGGTGGGGTTGGGTTGCAGATGTTGCAGAATAGCCGTTTTGCTCGGGTGTAGTAGCCGCTGTTGCGGCCGTGGCCACATGGCTGATTCATATGGAGCATCACATGATGGGAATGAGACGCGCTCATGGCGTTAGGCTGTGGAAGGTCGGCTGGGCCAGGGGCTCAGCTGAGAGCGCAGCAGGAGTGGGAGCAGTGGCCCCTGGTCTGGTCTGGACAGAAACACAATAACACCTGCAGATTTGTGAGCCAGATGGTGTGGAGGGCAGGAAGATTAGGGCACGGTAACACGAGCCACTCTCTCTCTAAGAGCGCTGCCTGCCTGCCTGGGAAAAACCATGATGTCACGCAGCCTTTGTTCGTCATTGGCTGGCCCCACCGAGCGAATGAGAATGGAATTAAAGGGTGTGCGAGAACACAATGACACACAAGGAACAAGGTGAGGGTTTAGTTTAGCCACTGGGAACCTGTGTGTGTGTGTGTGTGTGTGTGTGTGTGTGTGTGTGTGTGTGTGCTCGCGTGCGTGCCTGCCTGCGTGTGTGTGTGTGTGTGCATCTGTGCGTGCTGTTTTTAACAAAAAGTGTGTTTAAATGCAATGGAGCATTGAAATATACAATAAAATGTGTGTTTGTGAATACTGTGTGTGAGTGTGTGTGTGTCCCAGAATGTCCTTGAATATGAAAATATGTGTGTGTGTGTTCGTGTTTGTGTGTGTGTGTGTGTGTGTGTTGTGTTCAGTGCTCATTAGAGATTCATTACCATCTGTGGCAGTCATCTGGAAGGACTTGGAGCGCACCAGAGGAGAGGACACTCTGCGCTTCAGGCTCATGTCGTCATATGAGGAGAAACACCTGCAGGAGACCAGAGAGAGGGCGGCCATTAACCAGCACCCAAGGGGCAAGAGAATACTAGCAATATGTCATACCGCACATACAACTTAGTATACACCACATTCCTCACATTACTAACTAAATATATCTCTTTAGCACAGGAAGATTCCAATGTTATAGGTCATGTCATGTATACACTGTATCAACATAGTGATATACCTGGGTGGAGCTGATTTTAGGATTATGTGAGAATGTTAAGACAACTAAGTTGGACATTGTTTCAAGCAGAATATCCATCTCAAACATGAGGAAGGGCCAGTTATAGTAGAGTGTGTGGAGAATGTATAAACATCTGTGTGTGTGTGTGTGTGTGTGTGTGTGTGTGTGTGTTATTTAACCTCTACAGTAATGAAGCAGTTCTTCATTTATCTACCTGTGCTGTTGGAGGCCATGTTTATAGAATGTGTGTGTGTGTGTGTGTGTGTGTTTGTACCTCTTTGGGCTGGGGTAATGGTTGGTCATGGGCACAGCTGTGCTGGTGCTGCTGTGATTGGAGGAGCCTCGACAGCACTGCATGCAGAGCAGCAGCCCCAGGAGCAGACACAGCACCAGAGACACCACCAGGTAACTCTGCCTGTCCGACACCTGAGGACACACACACACACACACACATACACGCGCACAACACACACGCACACACACACACGCATCACACACACACACACGCATCACACACACACGCATCTCACACACACACACACGCGCACACACCGCACGCATCACACACACACACAGAATACATTAGCCACAGTATCATTCACCAAATCTAAAGTGTTCTACTATAGCAACAAATCCACAAAACAAACAAACAAAAAGATTTATATATATATTGTTCTTATCGGTGTTCTTATCGGTGGTTACCTCTCTCTGCAGCTGGATTACTGTGGCCGAAAGATTGAGCATCAGTTTAGTGACGTTCTCCAGCTGGCTCTGCAGAACCTGAATGGACTCCGTCTGTTTCTGGTCCTGTGTGTGTAGAGAGAGTGAGGGGAATAGAGGAGACCCAACATCAGCTTTACAAGTGAACACAAAGCAGTGTTTCCCATACATTGACTTATTTGTGGCGGCCCGCCACAATACCAACATTGACCACCACACAATGATTTTCCAGGTTGTACTAAATTGTGCATCATAATTGTTAGCATCATAACCACGCTGTGCTAATTTGTTAAAAACTGTTGTATTCAAGTTAATTCTGAAAACCAACCACCACAAATGGAATTCAATTCTGTGGGAAACACGGCAAAGGTCATAACCGCGATGCGTCTCAAGTTCAAGTAGTGTCATGTACTCATAACAGGAATTAGAAGTAATGAAATTCTTTTGCTCAAGAGCCAGCTCAACTTTAAAGAATAAATTAAAAGTAGTGATTAAAAAGGTATATTGTGTGTGTGTGTGTGTGTGTATGAGGGGGATCTGGTGTGTGTGTGTGTGTGTATGAGGGGGATCTGGTGTGTGTGTGCGCCAAAAAAGGGGACTCTATGGTGCTGACCTGCTCCTCTGCGATGCGCGACGTGTTCTGCAGCTTGATGATGGTCTTATTGAAAGCTCTCTGCATCTCCTCCATCTGTTTCCGATACCTGCACAACAACCACAGAAGTCATTTTTAAGTTGTGACTGCGCTCGTTGTGAATCAGACATCCATGTCAATTCACACTGTTCTGACAAGCTCGCAAACGAACATGGTCAAACAGCATTTGATGGGGTCGCACCCACATGAACACACTTGCATACATGCTTTTACTGTCCCCTAGACATCGTTTGGTAATGGTTATGTATTGCTTTTGGTTACTTTTAAATAAATACTTTATTGGTTAAAGTTATTTCTGTTGTCCTGACTCCCTATTTATGTTGCGGCTTAGAGCCGGGTCGTAACAACACGTGCGTGTGTCTCTCTGTGTATGTATGTGTGTGTGTATGTATGCAAGTGTGTGTCTCTGTGTATGTATACGTGTGTGTATGTGTGCGTGCGTTGACATCTCACCTCTGGCTGAGCTCCTCCAGGTACCTGCTGCTAAGCGACATGTTCATCTCCAGCGCCTTGATGCGGTTGTTGAGCCGCATGAACACCGACTCCTTCTGGTTGGAGCCATGCACCAGGTTGCCGTTGCCGTTGCCGTGCGGCAGGTCGGCTGTGTTTTGCAGCTCGGCGTAGAAGTCGGTGGCGGTCCGGTGGTGTCCGGTCGCCGCGGGGACGCTCAGGAGCAGCTCCTCCACCGCCTCCTCCACACGGTGGTCGGCGTGCGGCGCGGGCGCCTCCGGGACCTCCTGCTGCTGGGGGGGAGGAGGCGCGGGGCTCAGGGGCCGGTGGTGGGGCAGCTCCTCGACCCCGGGCCTGCCCGAGTCTGCGCTCTCCGGCGGGGGGGGAGCGGGCAGCTCCGTGGGAGGGGCGATGATGTCCGCAGGCTGCGTGTGGGTGGGCAGCAGCGGCTGCAGGGGCTGCTGGGAGCTGCTGTCCAGGGGCGGGTCCAGCCTGGGGGAGTCCGTCTCCGGGCTTAGGGCCTCTGGGGTGGACGAGAGTCCGGCGGAGGTGGCCGTGAGGGTGGGGTGGAGGTGCGGGGGGCTGCTGCTGGTCCGGTGGCCCTCCGCCTGGGTCTTGGGGACCTGCTCCAGGTAGCCCGGCCGCTGCTGCTGCTGCTGGTCCTGCTGGTCCTGGGGCTCGCCGGTGGGCCGTTCGGGGATGTCCTGCGTGGGGGTGGGCTTGGCCAGGGAGCCGTCCGAGAAGCTGTGGGGGGGCAGCGTGGACGTGCGGCTGGGCTCCAGCAGGATGGGGGGGTCCGACGGGCGCTCTGCGGCCCCCGCCGCCTCGCCCTGGTGGCCGGCGCCCGAGTCCGAGGCGTCCGTGGGGCTCGCCCTCTCGCCCTGCGCCGGCTCGGCCTGCGGGAGCCTCTCGGACGCGGGCTGCCCCGGCGGCTGCTCCTGGGCGAGGGTGGGGGTCGGGGCCGGCACGGCCGCCTGCTGGGCAGGGGGAGGCGCCACGTGCGAGGAGGCCGTAGACTCCCCGCCACCGCCACCGCCCCCCTTGCTGGCCGCTCCGCGCGCCGCTGCCCGGTGCTGCCGGTCCTTGCGCTGCCGCTGCAGGGCCAGGGTGACGGAGCACCAGCGGCAGAGCTTCTCCTGCAGCGAGGCCAGGCACGAGAGCGTGGAGAGGTGCGCGCAGTAGAACAGGCTCTCGCGCTGCGCCGCCTCGCGCCGACGCTGCTCCTCCTCAGTCTCGGGAGGCGCCGACGACGACGAGGACGAGGACGACGATGCCTCCTCCGCTCCCTCCTCTTCCTCCTCCAGCAGCGTGACGGTGGACTGGGACGACTGCTCCTCCTCCTCGTCCTGGACCAGCGTCACGATCTGACCCCCCTCGGGGTGAGCAGAGTCCGCGGGGGTCTCGGGAAGCGGGACGGCCTGGTCGTCCTTGGGAACCGCTTGCTCCGCCTCGGAGACCTCCAGCCTGGGCAGGAGTCAAACAGTGGAAATGTCACACACACACACACACACACACACTAGCAGCACTAGACTGCCTGCCTCTAAGCCGTTTACAGACCTCAACTGAACTCGCAAAAGAAAGCCCTTTCAAAAGCTCATTTCCTGAATCATGACCACATGTCCAAAAAAGTCTGTTTATGAATAGATATATATGTGTGTGTGTGTGTGTGTGTGTGTGTGTGTGTGTGTGTGTGGTGCAGTACTCACACAGGGGGCGTGGTGGGGGTTGGAGTGGGGCTGACGGAAATCTCAGATGCCGTTTCTGTGATGTTGTCAGCGCCGGATGACGCGTCCCCTGCGGACAAGAGAGAACAACGGGAACAGATTAACAAAAGAACCCTTGCTGAGGTAAAATAAGGACCAGCGAGACTGAGGAACTAGAGACTTCTCTAGCTGAATACAAAGAGACTCATTGTTCCTATTAGAGCTATCCCTGTGCCAACAGATACACACATTCACTCACTCATCCACACACACACACACACACACACACACACACACACACACACACATCTGGAACGCAAACACTGCACACACTACAGGGAGGGGAATGTGGTCCAACAGTGCCTGGACCGCATAATCAAATAAAGATGGCAGAAACACATCACCATGGAAACACATCGCCATGGCTGCTAATTCAGTGAGATCCAGAATAAAATTGGGCGAAGCGGGAGGCTAACCATATAAGAATCCCTCAGGTAACCTGCGTTGGGCCACGTAGCGATATATCCGCATTACTAGGATGGCTGTGACAATCGGCCTCAGTATCTGTGCAAATGGATTACTATATCAGAGCTTGGGGCTGGGCTAAGGCCGGTCTCATACAAAGGCTGGCATAATCCAGGATTTGGATAATCAAACCAGAAGGGACTTGGAAGATGACAACTGTTGCTAATGATTACAATGGAAAGCCTAAACAAGTTGGGTTCAAATTCTGTCTGACGACTGACTTGCATATTTTCCTCTTTATTTGTTCTGGGAAGGACTCTTGCAGACAGGACACTAAAACGTTTGGTTTTCCCTCAATAGTTGACACTCCTTCTCCCAGCTAAGATTTACATTTTGGTACCTAGAGCATGCGTGGTGGCCACACCCCTCTCTCTCTTGCGTAACTTAATGTAAACTAGTGCCATGGAGAGGAAAGAGTCTGACCAGAGATGGTTCTAAAGGATCTTTGTTTTGATACTCTTTGGGCACTGTTCCTGGGCAATGTTCCGGAGTACTGTGGTTCTGGCACATTACCATTGATATTCAGCAACATTTATTTTCCAGGAGAACTTTTAAAATCACCAGTAGGCAAATTGTCATGATCATCTAATAAGAACACTTGGTCGGAACCGGTTGTGTGGTTGCCCAGCAACATTGTTCAGTTGCCCCATGCATGCTCACTTCTAGGGGTTCAGGAGGGCAAATGGAGCAGAACACAGTTTTATTCAGGGTAATAGAACTGCTTGCCGTAGTAGCACTATGTCTGTGGGGCATCTTAGAGCGTCAACAGAGATGTTGTGAGAAGGTGAGAGGGGAGAGAGAGAGAGGAGCGAGTTGGCAGTGCCCTGTGCCTACTCAAATCCCCTCTCTCAGCAGGTTGGCATGGTGACAATCCTCACAAGTCACACACAGCTGCTAGCCAGAACTATCGACAAAACAGTGCCAATTACACTGGTTTCCTTTGATGGGCCAACAATAGCCCTGTGTGTGTGTGTGTGTGTGTGTGTGTGTGTGGGACTGTAACAAGAGAAAAGCTAAATGGTCTTGTGTTCCTAGAGAGTGCGGTGATGGTGTGGCCCGGTGGACAGCAACGTTAGAGACTCTCAGTACCTTCAATGTGTGTGTGGGTAGAGACTCTCAGTACCTTCAATGTGTGTGTATGTGTGTGTGTGTGTGTGTGTGTGTGTGTGTGTGTGTGTGTGTGTGTGTGTGTGTGGGTAGAGGCTCTCAGTACCTTCAAAGTGTGTGTGTGTGCGTGGGTAGAGGCTCTCAGTACCTTCAATGTGCGCTCCTCCTTCCTGCTCTGGCTTTGCCCCCAGCACGTTGGCAGCTATGTTATTCACTATGTCCAGGATGGCATCTGGAGCAAACACAAAACACACACACACACAAAACAGTAAACGTCTGCAGACAAAGACCTCCCGACCTCCCTCCCCTCTCTCCATCATCCCCTACACACACACTCTCTCTCTGAACATGCAGGCCTCCTTAATAAGAGCCTTAGTCAGATGGCCATGGGGCCCTCAGGAAGAGGCCTCATCACGGGCTGGTAACTGGCCACACAAACCTTTACAGTAAGGCTGTACAGACCACTGTACTGTAAGGCTGTACTTGCCTACCCGCCCCTGTGTATGTGTGTGCGTGTGTATATGCCTACGTGTAGTCATGGGTGTATAGGACTGTGCGTTTTCTGAAGGAGCACAGACGTGGTTTGTGTGTGTGTGCACGCGTATTTGTGTGTGTGTGTGTGTGTGTGTGTGTGTGTGTGTGTGTGTGTGTGTGTGTGTGTGTGTATGTATGCCCACGTGTGGGCATGGGGGTGTGTGAGTGTTTTCTCAAGGAGCACAGACTTGGTTAAGCCCTCAAGCACGGAGACAAAAGTGGGGGCCTGGGCTTCTCAGCCAATCAGGATGCAGCCCTGCTCTCGGGCCGAAACCTCCCCCTGGCCAATGACAACCACCGAGCACAGAGAGGCATGTGTGCACGGCTGTGGACGTTGCGTCATGAGGGAATAAATGGACACTGAAGTAACCAAATTCCCAGTGTTTACGCCAGGGGAAAAAGCTGGGTCCTGCGCTCCCCCTCTGAGAACAGCCACCTTATTCAATTTAGCCTGCTGCCTTAGAGTAGAGTAATCTAGGCTTTTTCTCCTCACAGTCCTTGGGCTAACAGTGCTTAACTAAAGATGCTTTTCATTTATTTTATATATATTCAATAATCATAGAAATACATCACTATTTCCTTTCATACTTTCATAGTTCCTCCATATATAATCCTACAGAAACTACAATATGCACCACAAACCATTTCACCATGAAATAATCCATAGTGAGAAGTTTAATACTTAGGTTACACTTTACTTGACAGTATCGACATAAGAGTGACATGACACTGTCATGAATGCGTCATAAACAAGTCATAAAATTTTATGACAACGCTTCTGTTATTAAGTGACATTCGGTTTTTGTCATAACAAGTTAGGGTTAGGGTTAGATTTAGGGTTAGGGTTCATGTCTCATGACAGTGTCATATGTTCATGACAGTGTCATGTCACTCTTATGTCAATACTGTCAAGTAAAGTGTTACCAATATATATTATGTATAAACCAAACACACCAATGTCAATGCAGGCGTATAGACGTCTATATACACATTGCCTCCTGCTATAAAATCCATGAGTGTATATAATAAGTAGCATGCTTCTCATTAGTGCTGCCTGAGGCCACAGCCTCCTACTCTAAAGATGGTGGCTTCAGTGTTCCAAGTGATTTATGCGCCATTGCCATACCTAATGAACCCCGAGAGGCAGGCCTAGCAGAGGAAGCAGAGAGGGGTGTGTGTGTGTGTGTGTGTGTGTGTGTGTGTGTGTGTGTGTGTGTGTGTGTACACGTACTTGTTGCAGATCCCAGCAGGTTCTTTGAGGATTTGTCTTCAGATGGGATGTAGCCAGGAACGTCATCTGCTGAGAGAGGACCGGTTATCTCAGAATGCTTAAAGCTTAGGGTCAACAGAGCGCACTGACTAAGAGAGGCAGTCATACAGGCTGCAGAGGAGAAACACCACTTCTGCCTTTCCAAATAAAGCCCTCAGGGCAGATCAAAGTTGGACTAGATGTTTTGTTTACAGTTCTACAAAGCTGGCTCTGTTCATCCAGCCAGCTCCCACACACACAGACATTTCTCCGAGAACAAACAGCGGAGGTGGAGGCGGAGGTGTTACCAACCGAATTCCTCGTCCGGGTACTCCAGCCTCTCCGCGGGGTACTGGGAATCGGCCTCATCGATCTCCTCCACCATGCTGGTCCCGAACACTCTGCAAAAGGCAGAGCAAGTTTTTTTTTTTAGTAAATAAATAAATAATAATAATAATAATAATAATAATAATAATAATAATAATAATAAACAACAACAACAGTGTTTCCCATACATTGACTTATTTGTGGCGGCCCACCACAATATCAACATTGACCACCACACAATGATTTTCCAGGTTGTACTAAATTGTGCTTAAATCTGGTTAGCATCATAACCACGCTGCACTAATTTGCTAAAAACTGTTTTCAAGTTAATTCTGCAAACCTACCACCACAAATAGAATTCAAATCAAATCAATTCTGTGGGAAACACTGAATAATAAAAAGATATCAAGCGCAAAGAAATGGGGGAAAGGGGCAGAGGGCTAGATAAAAGAAGGCCGTGGGGGCATACCGAAGGGAACACCGAGACACGGAAAAACAGAGAGGACATATAATGCACGCTCTGCTATCTTAAACAAACAGGGCAGTAATCACCCCGCCATGCCCATGGGGTGATAACCAAACGCCAGCAGCATCGGCGGGGTCTCAGAACTCAGCTATGAGGGGGCCATTCTGCTTGGGGGGGGGGGGGGTCATCAGTACAACTTATCTAGCAGTTCCACGCTGCAGCAAGGTATACTGCCCTGAACTTTGCCCCAATGCTGGGGCGCTTTGTGTGGAGCATTGGACCAGTTCAGGAACGGGTTTGATGGCTCATTGCTGCTTCCTTAGCTAGAGGCGCAGGGAGGTAGGAGTGGGGGTGGGGGCGGGGGCGGGTAGCTGTATGCAAAGAGTGCATTAGTCAGGCGATGGGAGGCCTGAGGGTAAATTGGTGTACATGCCTCAGCATGTCAACGACGCTAAGGATTTCATTTTAATATTAGTACTACGCTTTCCCAAAAAAAGACTAAACAAAAACTATAAGGAGCGCAGCTCCAGGGGAGGATCAGACTGCTGTTGGATTGGGTCATCTGAGGGAGGCTCCATTTCGCTCCCTCCCCTGGAGTCTGGCTCCAGCCTGGGCTCACGTCGAGGCTGAATGTACGGAATTTCCATATGGAGGCAAGAGTTACAGACCCCCATACAGTGCTGAGGGAGAGCAGTCCAGCTCACTGCTCCCTACTCGGGGCCCCATGTGCCCCTTTCAGCTGCACAGCAGAATATACTTCAAGCAGCCTAGGAAGCCTCCGGCAGGGAGAGAGAGAGAGCTTTAAATGCTACCTAAAGCAAAGTCTCCCGAAAGCCCTTGGGCTGGTCTAGCACAGGCTGGATGAGCCCACATCTGAGGGTCTAGTGAAGGAACCAAATAAAAGAGTTCCTGGGGATCAGCTGGTAGAGCTGGACGATAAAGCCAATCAAACTCAATTCCCTAGTGAGCATTGTGACATCACTAAAAGAGAAAAAAGTATAAGTATATATGTAAGGGATAATGCCCGAGGAGGTGTCCAATATCAGAAATAAATGGACGACGCGGAGGCGTGAACCGTCCGACGCGAAGCGGAGTCCATTTATTTCTGATAATGGACGCATCAAAGGGCATTATCCCGTTTATACCATGGTCACTTACGAAATAAATAAATATGAAATCAATTATTAATATTAAATGAGTTTTAGAGCTAAAATAGTTAGTTTTTTCAGCTGTTTACAGTTGATTCCATTGTTGCGAAGCCTGCCTCCATGCTCAACCGTCGTCCTACTATCGTTGTTATAGTTACCATTCATAAGTATTGATATGGAACGGCGATTAAACTTTTTTTTACCAGATCTACTTCACAGGTGTAGTATATCACTTTTTAAACGACACCCTTTTCAACCTAGACCATGGTATAAACTCTTTTGATCCCGTGAGGGAAATTTGGTCTCTGCATTTATCCCAATCCGTGAATTAGTGAAACACACTCAGCACAAAGTGAACCCACAACGCACACACTAATCCTGACGCAGTGAGCTGCCTGCTACAGCCACGCTCGGGGAACGTCTGCTTGAAGAACAGCATCAATATAAAAATATACATAAATGCAAACATTACGCATGCCAGTAAAAAGACAACGTTAAAAGGATGACCTACATTGTGGCTTCAAAAAACAGGCAGCATTTATTTGACATCTGTAATGAAAGCGTCCAATAAGACCACAAACAAATTAATGCAAATGTGTAGTTTGGCTCACCTGAACAGGCTCAGGGGACAGAAATGCTCTGACCCAAAGTGGGAGAGAAGTTCCACCTACGGACATGAAGACAAAGAGCCCTTAATAAACAAATGCATTTCTCACCAACGAGTGAAATCTATATTAAAAAATAACAAATCAGAATGAAATTCTTCATTCAGTGGAAAATCAAGGGCAGTGAGGCATTTGCGAAGCTGATTTGCAAAGTGAATTTTACTGTGTGTGTGAGCTGGTTATTTTTAGTATGTGTGTCTATGAGCGGCTATGACAAAAACAATGTGTCTCGGTCATGCATTACAGGTACTCTGTGCACTGCCACCAAAAAGCCCCCTTTTACCGTGCATTCAAACTAAAAGGAGAATGCTAACCTTCATGTACTTGATGAACATCTGATGCAAGAGGAAGACAGGAGAGAGAGGGAGAGAAAAAGAGAGAAATCAGTAAAAAAAGGACTTGATTCATGCCACAAGCAAGTCAAGCAATTTTGTCTTTTCTTGGCTTTTTTTTGGTTTGATTGATTTGTTTTTCCCTACTGTTACAGGTAAGGTAAGAAACAACAAGACAAAACTAGCAAGAGCTTTGACAGAAAGAGAGAGAGAAGCAACCAGTGTACACACATACAGAGTGTGAGGCAGAGGAATATGACATCACATCACATCACATCACATCACATCACATCACAGAACAGAAGTCAGATAAGCGCTTTCCTCATCTGATGCAGGACAAACACACGCCGTAGAGGGGCGCAAGGGACAGGCGCTGGAAGAGATTATAAAATGGTGGTGTGGCACGGTCGACTGCCCTCCAAAGCTCTCCCTCCAAAACATCTCCGCTCACCACCCTCCCAACCTCAGGCACTGCTTACAAAACACACCCCTGACGATTTCACAAGTGTGCGTAAATCATGGCTGCCATGAAAAGCCAGTCAAGTGCCAAGCAGCCCACAAAAAACATCTAAGTGCCTGAAGAGACCTCATTAACCCGCAAGCAAAACTACCGCACAACAGAACAAGGAAAAGCGACGGTAAACATCAAAGCAAAGAGGAGCACAGAAGGAATGAACAGAAAAGAAAAGAAAAGAAAAGCAGTGTTTTGAATATCTATCTAAACGAGCTCAGCTCTAATCTGCTGACTAGCATGCTTCAGGAGCATCCAAAAGTACACTGTTAATCTAAACAGAGCTTCCTCAACAAATGACTGTGAATGCACTTTCACCTACAATCTACCACAAGCAGAAGAGAATGGGGCTTGAGTGACATTGCCCTGCCTTTTATACCCCTCTTGAAGGGGGCATTAGTGTCTTCCTGCGGCCCTCACACAATGAGGGTCTGTGTGCTCGACTGTCGCCTCTCCACCCCGGAGGTAGTCAATGTGACTTTCAGATTCCTCAGCAGCACTGGTCATGTTACAGTACCTCCCACCCCCATCCAGAAATCATCTACAGTTACATGCTTCCACACACACACACACACACAATACTCTGGCAAGGATAATTGTTGGGGATCATCCGTGAAGGGTCATCCTCTATTAGAAGATCCTCTTTGAAGACCCTGGGGACCAGCACCACCTACCGTAGTCATGGGAACTGCCTGAGGACGTGTAAAGCTAAAGTGGCCTTTAGTCAGCAGTTCATGTTGTCTGATGAGCAACACCGAGGCACCACGTCACATGGCCTCCTCGTCACTTTCAACTTCATTAAAAAAAAAGTGTCCACACCACTCCGCACGAGGGAAGAACCCTGATCATGTGATCAAGCATGATGGGAGCCTGGAGGAGTACTACTCATGCCCACATCCTCATTTATTTGATTATTTTTACCTTGACGTATTTAGCGTAGAGCTGCTCGTCCAATGGGAAGCTCTGGACAGTGCGCTGGTCACGGGCGTGGAACGTTCCCAATTTGATCCACTTGTTGGTTGGGTACCTAAACAGGGAAGGGTGGTATGACTCAAAGCAATAAGAATGTGGCCAACACTACTGAGGGAAGCTTGATAAACGCAGTATCACATAACTGACTGAGAAACACAGATAAATGTGTGTGCATATGAAAACGCATGCTTGCGTGAGACTGTACCGGTCACTGATGGACACCAGGAAGTCTTTAGGTGTGGACGAGAAGAGCTCGAAATTGGCAATGTCCAGCTGCTTCACCTGGATGGGCTCACAGAGCTCAATGACAAACCTGGATGGACAGAATCAGAGAGAGGAGACCGGAGGAAAGGAAAAGGGAAAAAAATAAATGTTAGAAAAAATGGTGAGACTGGTGAGTCAGCTGGGGGCTCCTTCTAGAGCCTGACGGGCCCCATGGGCCACCCTGTCACCCTACTCCACCCTGTGCCATGTCAGACCAGCGGCAGGGTGGAGAGAGAGAAAGAGAGAAAAAGAAAGAGAGAGAGAGAGAGAGAGAGAGAGAGAGAGAGAGAGAGAGAGAGAGAGAGAGAGAGAGAGAGAGAGAGAGAGAGAGAAATAGAGAGAGAAGCAGGGACATGACGTGCAGTGCTAATGAAGGGAACGAGGAAGGAGGGCGGGTGCAAACATCTCAGGGCTAATGGTGTGACTCACAGATGCGTGGGCTCAATCACATCAACACAGCACAGCACAGCACAGCGCAGCGCAGCAGACAGAGGACAGAGGACACAAGCACAGCACAGCGCAGCAGACAGAGGACAGAGGACACAAGCACAGCACAGCGCAGCAGACAGAGGACAGAGGACACAAGCACAGCACAGCGCAGCAGACAGAGGACAGAGGACACAAGCACAGCACAGCGCAGCAGACAGAGGACAGAGGACACAAGCACAGACGAGCCGAAATCAGGAGAGGGGGATGGGGAATAGGGAGAAGAAAGTGATTGAAAGGTTTTTGCCAAAAGTGCAGAAGCAAGAGCTGTTGAAAACGTATAATAGACTTTTTTTTGTAACAGCTGACATGCACACAAAGAGAGAGGAGTGGAGAGGGAAGATCTACGTGATTATTGGCCCTGACCGCTGGCCCAGTGTGTGTGAGTGTGTGTGTGTGTGTGTGTGTGTGTGTGTGTGTGTGTGTGTGTGTGTGTGTGTGTGCGCGTGTGTGTCATGGAGCTGGCGTGGCACGGGCACACTCACCAGATCTTGTTACTGCAGGGGTTCAACATGTAGATGTCCATGTTCTCCATCAGGATGGCCGACGTGCTCTGAGGGAGAGAGGCACACAGGTCAAACTCAACGTCCGCAACGTCTGACGGACGTCGCTCCCGGTCTCACGCGTCAATTCCTCCAGCTGAGAAACTACTGATTTCTCCCCAAACTCACCCGTGACCTTACAGCAGCCATTTTACAAACGGAGAGAAAGGCAGACTGAATTTCCTCTTACAGACTTCTAACAGTGATCTGAATGGACGAATACTACAAGTTCTATTCCATCAGTGAGATCTATGGCTACTGCCTACATTTGTTGCCTGGGGTCATTTGGGGGACCTCTGCACTGTACTGTCCTGTGCTGTGCTGTGCTGTACCTTGGCCTCGCTGTTGGCAGACAGGATTTTAGCCCCACACTCCACGGAGGCGTAATTGTTTTTGAAGTTCTTCTGGACCTTCTTCACTGGGTGGGGGTTCCCGTTGGAGGAGGTGTGTAGGGACTGACCTGGAACATAGAGGGAACTAGTTAGCCAGGAAAACCAGGACACCTACACAAGATAAGGGTCCACCCATTGCACTGTGTGTGTGTGTGTACACGTGTGTTCACCATCGACCCTGAACATGTTTATGCCAGCGGCCTCTTTTTTTCCAGAAATCATAGGAACAACTTATCACCTGTCTGTGTGCTATAGTGTACAACCTGTATGCAAACACTATCTCTGATTGATAACCTACTTAGGGTAGGGGGACACTCTTGTGCATGTACCTACCACCTGAGCACACACACACACACACACACACACACAGCATCTCTCATATCCTCTGCATCTCAACACCACTGAATCTCTGGGAAAAATGGAGACATTCATTAATCTTTGACAAAATATGGCCTGTTAAGGACAAGAAATTACAACATCATCAAAGGCTCAGTTATTTTCCCACTTTGCCTGGAATGAGAACAGGGACAACACAATTGTGGTGGACTTGGAGCCAGTCCCCCTGTTCCCTAATTGCATCCCCTTTGCCCAGGCCCTTGGTGTCCTTCTTCCACAACCATTCATTGTTCACTGCACTCCCTCATTCAATGGTCTACTCTGGAGTGCGTGCAGAGGATGTGGTCAAACTTACACTTGACTTGTCAGGATTAATACTTATAAAAGAGACCGGTTCTACGGCGAAGGGACATGTACTATAATCCAGCTCCCGATAACCCCGCAGCAACAGAAAGGACTCATTAACTCTTTCACTGCTGCAGCCTCCAGACTATACAGACTATTCACATATGTGATGAGTGGACATACATACGCATGGATGACTCCTATTATATTCCTGACCTGAAGGGGTTAGCGCGCACACACACACAGCGGCACTCTCCATGATCTAAGAGCTTTAAGAGAGTTCATTCTGCTTCAGTGAATCGGGCTGGTTCATTACTGAAGCAGAGAGGGGTGTGTGTGTGTGTGCATGTTTGACAGAAAGAGAGAGACAGGGAGAAAGAGTGAGTCAGTCAGTGAGAGAGAGAGAGAGAGAGAGAGAGAGAGAGAGAGAGAGAGAGAGAGAGAGAAAGGAGAGAAGAAAATGTTATGCAATGTTCACTGTGCACGCTCTACTTCCTAAAAAAGGCCCGTGGCGACAGTGCTAGCAAAATGTGGCCCCCCACGTGGCATAGAGGAGCAGCAGAGACAAGTAAAGGAACTGAGCTGAAAGGGTTAACGTTACCCATTACTGAGCTTAAAGGGTTACCCATTGACTGTGAGACTGAGCTGAAAGAGTTAAAGGGTTACCCACTGACTGTGAGACTGAGCTGAAAGAGTTAAAGGGTTACCCACTGACTGTGAGACTGAGCTGAAAGAGTTAAAGGGTTACCCATTGACTGTGAGACTGAGCTGAAAGAGTTAAAGGGTTACCCATTGACTGTGAGACTGAGCTGAAAGAGTTAAAGGGTTACCCATTGACTGTGAGACTGAGCTGAAAGAGTTAAAGGGTTACCCATTGACTGTAAGACTGAGCTGAAAGAGTTAAAGGGTTACCCATTGACTGTGAGACTGAGCTCGGCTGTGGCGCAGCAGCCACTCCAAAAGCATTCTGCGTTCACTGGAGTAGAATACTAATGCCGTCCCAGAGGAATGTGTGGAGGCCTGAGTTTCTGCACGTGTACAGTGAACCGAGAGCATGCACTCAAATGCCATGCATGGAAAGATGTGTAAGTGTGTGTGTGTGTGTATGTAAGTGTGTGCATGTGTGTGTACTTACAGTATGCACTTAAAAGGGTATTACTGTTTAACTTGTAACTGATATTCAAGTACAAGTCATCTGCCCAGCTTCACCAATTTGTTTTGTCCTCTTTGTGACAATGTGTGCGTGTGTGTGCGTGTGTGTCTCTCACTGCGACTTACTCTTCTCCTTCTCCACCTCCATCACCTTCTTCTTCCACTCATCAAATGTGGGGATGTCCTCTTTGCTGGGCACAGAAGGGTCAGTTTCCCTGGAGCCAGAGGAATCTACCACCTGCTCAGAGGGAGAGAGACACACACACACACAGACATATATTAGAGTCCACACACGTCGACACAACACGTGACACACACTCACACACACACACACAGGACCTCTGGGAGTTACTGAGCTGTGAACGGTGATGTCTTATGTAATGTGAATATGAAACAGTCGCTCTAGGCCTGCCAGCTAGCCACACAGTCACCCAAACAAATCCCATGTGCAACTTCACAATCCTCTTTAGAAATTATGCAGGGGGAATGGATTGGCCAATCAGTCTGGCCACTGTTTAAGTGCAGCCATTGACCTTTCAGGCGCATGGGGTGAAAAAAGGGAGAGTTCCGACAGGTTATTTATTTTGAAATGCCTTAGCCTTTTCTTCTACTCACCAATCTGCTTCTGTACATGATGCTAGTTAATGACACACCTCCTTAAACAACACACCCACCCACACACACATTCCTCTCTCTCTCCCTCTCTCTCTCCCTCTGTCTCCCTCTGTCTCCCCCTCTCTCTCTCCCCCTCTCTCTCCCTCTCTCTCTCTGTCTCACCATCACCCACTCTTTAAGAGTGCGAGAGTGCATTTACCAAATTAAACTTTTATGAGGCCTGTAGAAGTGGTGAAAACTCTGACTGAACAGTCAGTCAGCCCTGCCTTACATGGTCCCACTTTCTGTTTCTCTCTACACTAAACAAAGCAGATGCAGCCATGAGAGTTTGGGGATTTCAATAGGACAATGCACAACGTGCACACACGTTCCTATAAATTCACCTAATCTAAACAAAAATCGCAAGCTGTCTGCTCGCCACGGAGGAATGCAAAGAACTCTGAAATCCATTCAGTTGCCACACAAAGGAAGCAGAGAAAGTAGAGAGGGGCGATTGTGTTCGCTTTCTCGTCACGGGCCGACAGTGAACGCTCCACTATGCCCTGGGGGATTGTGGGATACATAGCTGCTGCACTGGTGGACGCGAAAGGCTACACATCTGCATATATGAGAAAAATGTGTATGATGCCTGTGGTGCAGGTAGGAGTCTCTCGTTCACCTGGGGCTCCGCTGGCTTCAGAAATGCGTTTGTGTATGTAAGTGTGCGCACGTGTGTGTGTGCGTGTGTACTGTACTTGCAGTATGCACTTAAAAGGGTATTACTGTCTGGTAACTGATAGTCACGTACAAGTCATGTGCCCAGCTTCACCTGTTTGTTTTGTCCTCTTTGTGACCACGAGTGTGTGTGGTGGTGGTGTGTGTGTGAGAGATGTCTGTGGTGCAGGTAGGAGTCTCTCGCTCACCTGGGGCTCCTCTGGCTTCAGAGATGCGTTTCCACTCTGGTCAGGATCTGTCACGACGAGATCCAGAGGGGGAGGGAGGTCAGCGTTGGTCCCTGTCCCCCGACCCAGCGTGATGGACATATTCTCCACATCACTGCAGATAAGAGACCACAGGCAATGGAGGGGACCGTGAGTGCACGGTTGCATAACAACAATATAACTACAATAAAAATATATATATATATATATTTTACATATATATTTTTTTGGTTGACATAGGCATGTACATGTTTGAGGGATGTCATCAATCCCCCCTTTGGCTGACAACATGCTATGACTCAATGTGGGGGAAGTGGAATCCAGCAAAACATATGAGGTGGGCAACATGAACCAGGGAAACCAAAGGGTGGGGAGAGGGGAGATGCCCACCGGACTCCAGCCTCGGTGGCCTGAGTGTGAGTGGGCAGGAAGAGCCTCCGCATCGGGCACTGCGTGCCCGTCCGTCCTCCACCACATTACCTGTCAGGTGTTGATTTGTTTTTGTTTGTTTTGTTTTTCGGTGCCTGGGGGGGGGGGCGAGTACTCACCTTGTGAGTGTGCTGCCAAAGTCAAGGGGTTCGCTGGAGGAGGGTACCCCGGTGGGCGGGATACCCACCACACACTCACTGGCACTAGAGCTCTCTATGGGGAAAGCAGCACTGGGAACCTCTAGTGCACTGAGGGAAAGAAATAATAGGCCATTTACCCAGCAGGACTGGGAGAGGAGAGGAGAGGAGAAACAGAGGGGGTGAGGGTGGGGGGGCATGGAGGATTGCATGTCAGAGTGTGTACATGAGAGAGAGAGAGAGAGAGTCAGAGAGAGAGAGAGAGTCAGAGAGAGAGAGTCAGAGAGAGAGAGAGAGAGAGAGAGAGAGAGAGAGAGAGAGAGAGAGAGAGAGAGAGAGAGAGAGAGAGAGAGAGAGAGAGAGAGAGAGAGAGAGAGAGAGAGAGAGAGAGAGATACTGTCAGCAGCACACAAACCGCCTTGAGGATCAGAGGATTGTCTAGGGTTGGATTTGTGATTAGCTTGGTCATGAAGACCTCCATCAGGAAAGCGTGGGCGATTGCCTTTAGTAGGAATGCTGGCCAAAAGCTCCAAGCTGGGCAAATTTACTCCCGCCTTCCACTCATGATAAGAACGTCCCGTTAAAACAGATCGATATAGAACAGCAAGATGTTTCTTCACCGCAACAGGCAGCAGCACGGTAGGCAAAGTTCAATCAGAGACTCTCTGACCGTTCACTAGAGCGGAATGCTGCGGAGGCCAAAGTGTGGCGACCGAAAAGACGGCAAGCACGAAAGTCCATAATGCAAATGTGAAATTCCAAAAATTAACTAAAGGGGAATTAGGTTTTGGGGGGCAAATCTGAAAAGAAAGCTCAAGGAAGGGGGGGTGGGGAGGGAGTAAGACAAAAGAGTGGTCAATGAATGAATGAATGAATGAATGAACTAAAGTTTGACTGCTAAAATGGAGGCATGCACTGTCATCAGCAACTGGCTTGATCAATGCGGCTCAAACGTTTGGCCTCTGGCGGTGACTGTGGCGTGCTGGCGCCACCTTACCTGGATGGGGCGTCGGGCGAGGGGACTGAGGTAGGTGCTCCGCCTGGGACTTCGGCAGCGTGCTCGGGGGTCGCTGGGGCGTCGCTGTGAGGCTCCGCCTGGGGCTCGGGGTCTTTAGGGGCAGCAGCAGTAGAGGTTGTAGTAGTGGTGGAGGTGGAGGTGGAGGCCGAGGCCTGGTCCGTAGAGGTTGGGGGGGGCAGTTCGGCGTGTACCTCTGGCTCGGGCTGATGCGTGTGGGAGGCCGCTAGAGAGTCCTGGGCCTGCTGGGGGTCCGCGGCTGGTTCTGGCTCAGTGACGGGCTGCTCTGGCTCAGACCGCACCTCCTCCACCATCAGCACCACCTCCTCCACTTCCTGTTGCTGCTCCAACACCACCACAGGCTGCTCCTCTGGATTCACAGTCTGGACAAATAACAACCTCCATTAGGGCAACTCCAGCATGGGGCATTAGGGCAACTCCAGCATGGGGCAGTGGAGCTATTACCCAAGCGATGTAGAGCTTCCACAACATGAAATCTGTTTTAGTCATGTCAGTGTCAAACAATGTGTAAATAAGGATAATAAAGTATGTCTGTGTAGCACGTGTTTAAGATAGCATATTAGATCAGCTAATACTATAGTCAATGAGCATTTATAGCATACAGTAGTTGTTAAAGAAACACGCCCAATTTGTGGGAAATTAGCTTATTTGCATTAGGCTAGCTATAGCCTAACTGGTGTAGTAACCCACTTCAGGTGTAACTGGTGTGGGCAAAAAGTTGGTGTGTTTCTTTAAGAAAGCAAGGGTTAGCATTGCATGTATAAATGATAAGCTGTAAAGGTGATGCGCAAAAGCACTAACCTGCTCGTGCTCGTCCTCCTTCGAGGCGTCTCCTGTGGGCTGGTCCTCTAGTGATGCACTCTCGGACTCCAGCCCCACGTCGTACGATGACTGACTGTCCGTCCTCCCTGACTCTTCCACCTAAGAGCCCAGTCACATCGGTCACTTAACACTTACACTAGAGAGACACAGTAAAAAAAAACACCTCTCCTGGCACCATTACCCTTAAAAGGTGTACCGTCACACCTGTGTTATGGGAATGCTGGAAAATTAACGTTCTAAAGAATATCTGGGTTCATTGAATTCAACATTGAATTTTAGAACCTTGAATTGTTGCGGAACGGAATCTTGTTAGAATGTTCAAAAACCTACACCAGAGAGGGTTCAAGCGGAGCTAGTAATCAAGGATCTTTGCCTACACCTTTAAGGGTTAAACAACTGGACATGCCTAATAATCATAATAAAATAATAACTTGGACTTATATAGCGCCTTTCATGGTACCCAAGGTCGCTTAACAAATGGGGGGGGGGTCAAAGGACTTGGTGAAAATAAATGTTTTGAGGCGCTTTTTGAACATGGAAAGGGACTGGGCAGGGACAGGGCAAAGCGGACATGGAGCGGTAGAGTATTCCAGAGTGTGGGAGCATTGACAGAGAAAGCCCTGTCCCCAAAAGTCTACCGGCTTTAAGCATTAACTATTAACTAACCATTTCTGATGAAGGCATAAGGAAGTGTTGCAAGACCCAACCATGACAAATCCAGATATGAAAACCTCAATAAAAGATAGGCAAGCCAACTTAACGGTCAACTTTTGTTGGGGTACTTTTGATGTATTTTAGATGTTTTCAGCATGTTCATATATGTGCTGCTAATTGTTGACTTGATGCGTGAAGAAGCATTTGACAATTTCTGAAATGTGTTCGACACAACTAAAAGAACTAGAACCTTCAACCTGGAACTGTTGGTATAATTTTTTGATTTTTTCAGAATTTCTTGAGACACAAGAAGATTTACAACATGTGACTGAAGTTAACTTCCCCTTTGAGGAGGTGGAGCACATCTACACAGTAGGAGCCTTGAAACCATACATCACAAGTTACATTCATTATAACCATACATCACAAGTCGCTGTGCGTTGACAGCTTGTACTTTGCTGTACTCAAGGTTTTGCGCAACAAGGACAGTGCGAGGGCAGTGGAGGCTGTTAAGAGATATATTTTATTTTTATTTATATATACACACACACACACACACACACACACACAATTAGGGGATGTTAAAAAGCCACAGGAACACTTTTTTTAAAAACAAAAATATATACAGTATCATACAATCTCCCAACTACATGGAGTGGGGTAAGAATATGTAATTACTCCAACACCAAGTTTGACCAAGTCCCTCCACTCGGCAGCCATATTGTAACGCTTTTTGGGCACTTATCGAGCATCTATTTCGGGAAGAACTGCGTGTGTGCAAGGCTTCACAAAACACGACACACCAACCTTGCTCCAGCTGCGTGATCACAACACATGATTGGCACGATGTATTCACATCACGTCAACTTTTGGTGGCGGAAGTGGCGGAATATGTGTAGACGACTGCCATGTTTGCGTTATGAACTAACACCATACATTTCTATGAGAGATTCTTTTGAGTGCTGTGTCTCCTCATCAGAAAGTCTCTGGTTTGACTAACTGCAGGGGTCCTATTTAAAACCAGCTTACCATTAACCTCAAGAGAGATTGTTTTAAGGAGGATTAGTTGGTAGGTCACCAATGAAGTCCTAAGAAGACCCAAGAAGACCCACACTCTATGGCAACTTAGCCATAATTCTTCCTAGAAACCTGATGGTAATTTTGATACCATAGATTTATATAGAGACCCAGTCAGACCAATAGTATGAAAAATCAGGAACAGAGTTTATTTACAATGATGCGCATCAAGGGGGAGACACGATGACTTCACCTAAAGATCCATCAGTTGCTCTAACTAGACAAGGAAATAGTTAGAGTTTAAGTATCCTTCAAGGCTAACGGGAGATGGCGTTGGTCATCCCATCTCACGTGGACTACACTGACTCAGACCCTGATTAGTGGCAGCCTGGCAATCCGGAGCAGATAGCTCCTGACATGCAGAACAGTGAAACACTGCAAAGTCATAATATTCCAGCTTATCTCTAAATACTGTCACACACAGATATACACAGGGACAGTACAGATATCATACAGTCATTACATAGAATCATACTTTTAGTATCAAAGGGACCCACTAATGAGAAATGCAGAACATTAAACCACATATTGGAATATTGGACATAATGTGCTATTCCACTTTCTCTCAAACCGTATACATAACTGACCCCAGTGTAACAGTAAAGGAGACCCTCCCCATGCCATGACCGGCGTATAGATAATCTATATGCCCGGAGACAGGCTGTCTGATAGAGCAGGCTCCTCTTACAAACAAGCGAATGTTGCTCAATCTAGCAGGGCCCCCATTGTGTAAGGACTGATATCGACAACGAGTGCCTTACGTAACATACATATCTCTCTCTCTCTCTCTCTCTCTCTCTCTCTCTCTCTCACACACACACACACACACACACACCTCTACTTTTGCATTACAGGTCAAAAATGTCTGTGACCTTCCTCTCCACAAAATGACTCTGCGTACCCAGTGGCTCTCTATGTCTGGACCAACCAGACAGGCCCGAGCCAGAGGCTAACGAGGGAACTAATTGCCGTTAGTTTTAAGCAAGGAACTTACAAGGCCTTTGAGGAACGATTAACCCCAACTGAGCTTTTTTTGAAAAAAAAAAAAAAAAAAACTTTTGTGCTTATTTAAACCAACTGCATAGGAGTTTGATTGTTGATATATATATATATATATATATATAGGGTGAGTGCGAGTGTGTGTGGTGGGTGAGAGAGTGTGTGTGTCATACATATATATATATATGTAGTGTGAATGAGTGTGCGTGTGTGTGCTTGCGAGCGTGTGTATGATTGGTGAGTGAGTGTGTCTGTGTAAGGTTGGTGAGTGTGTGTGTGAGTGCGTGCGAGCGTGTGTATGGTTGGTGAGTGTGTGTGTGAGTGTGTGAGTGTGTACCTTGTCGTAAGCGACTTCCTCCTTCTGCTCCGTTGCCTGGGGGCCTCCATCCTGTGCAGAGAGTACTGGGCCAGAGGCGCTCTGTGCTGAACAATGGACATAATGACCGGGGTACCTGCAACACACACACACCAACAAACCGCACGTGTCAAAACTTGCGGGGACAGGACAGGTTCAAACGCTGTTCCCCCCACCTTACAGGTAGACAAGAGCACATGAGTATCACTCCTCCACAGAGAGTCATGGAACTAAAAAGTGATACAAATCGACACCATGTGCATGACAACGCAACAGAAATCGCATCACATCATGTTTTGTAAAAAAAAAAGTCAATTATGCCGTTTTCTTCAGACGATTCATTTTCAAATTCCTGCCTGGCGACAAACTCCAGGACCTGCAGGTCTGTGGGGGCCGTATCAGTAGTGGTGATGACTCTCTGTGTGAGAGCGGTATGTGCGTTAATAAGCCCGTCTTTATGACCCGTGAGGACTGGGCGGAGGGAAGGGCATTGGAGGTGCTGAGGACCTGGTGTTCTCCACATGTGCTGGTGTTCTCCACATGTGCTGGTGTTCTGGTGTTCTCCACATGTGCTGGTGTTCTCCACATGTGCTGGTGTTCTCCACATGTGCTGGTGTTCTCCACATGTGCTGGTGTTCTCCACATGTGCTGGTGTTCTCCACGCGTCCGCAGACACAAGACAAACGGACTGCCCGTACCATGTGCTCGTACACTTGCTTCACCAGGGGCCCTTTGTTACACTGGCGTACGTTAAGGTCAGCGCCTGCCACGCGTTCCTGGAATTTTAGCGGCACTGTATATGTGCATGCGGAAGCAGGCAGAGCCGCAGATTCCAGGCAAATTCAGGCATTATTTTTCTTGCGTTAGTAGAGTTATAAAGCCAGTGCACCCTTTTGCTTTACAGTAATAACTATTTTAAATATTATCTTATTTGCATGAACTTTTTATATATGTTTTCCAGTTAATTCATTGTTTTTTTTTTTTTTAAGTTTAGAAAATGGATAAGGTTTTCAAAATCATTGAGTAATGGTGTTAAATAATCGTGACCTCAACATAGTCATGATGATGAGTTTTGCCATAATGAAGCAGCCCCAGCCTATGCTCAGGCAAGGTTCAAAATAAACAAATGGCCCACTCCTATCCTATAGGCCCGCGGCTGTGAGTGTTAACAAAATCCTCCAGAGCGTCGAGACTCCAGAGAATCGGAGGGATTTCTTTGGCTCCAACAGACTGGTTGGCCCAGCTGCTGCGGAGGAGTAATCTCAGTAACTTTCCCCTTCCTTAACAAAGAATTATAGTGCTAATGTTATCAACATTATGAGAAAAGAAAAAAAAAAAAAAAACCCTTCTTTGACTGACAGATAGTTGGCGCCCTACCAAAGGCTGACTACTTGGCACTTGATCAATGGCAGTAGGAATTTCCACCTGCCGCGTTTTTATTAAAAGTGTAGAACATACACAACAAGCCTTGTGTCCCTCTGACAAAGGCATCACTGTAATATTGCCTCCGTCTATACATTTTGAGAACATGACAACCTATGTGAAGCTGATGAAGGGGAGGGCTATGAAGTGCTTTAATGGATTCTTCTACCACCGCCATCTTGCCAATGACAGGAGGAGGATTACATCAAGGGAAGTATAACAAAGGCAACGGCTTGTTACAGTAAAATAATACATATGAGCCAATGATCCTTTCAAATGTAGACATCTACTAACACTGCATGAAGTAGTAGTTTATAAAAAATGGGCTTATAACCTTCACACAGCTCACATCATACTTGTTGTGTTTACAGTTTTAAAATATCTCTGTCCCCTTTCGGACCACACACACGCCTAACACCTGTTAGCATATGTGGAGACATGAGGTCGATAATTGACGCAGGCCAAGCTCTTCACGTTACTGTGTTAGCTACATTCAGTTCTTAGCAACCTATACCACAGGCCTTATGTCTTCACCATGGGAAACGTATAGCACATGCGCGCACACACACACACACACACACACACACACACACACACACACACACACACACACAAAGGTGGTGTGGATAATGGGTTGAGTATTGACCCAACCCGTCCCAAGAATCCTGTCAGTGAATGATCTGAATATGAGCAACAGCTGGGCCCGGTGATTTTCACCCACGTACACTTTGACAGAAATGTGAGCCCTTCACCTTGACTAATGTCCGATCAATGTCAGCTGCGGGACGTGACCACATGCAGTGACATGTTAGCTCACTGTCGCCACCCTGCTAGGTCGCGAGCGCCTCTTTCACACCCTCCCTTGTAGGTCTGCTTAGATCCTCATTAACTTCCATTTTGCTTCATCAGTAACAATTAAGACCAATATCACTAACTCATCACAGCTAATCGGAAGCATATATGCACAGTGAAACTCAGTCCTGGCCAGGCCAATAATGAGGAAAGAGCTTGTTGTACGTTGCCTAAATGCTGCCCATTTAAATTTAGTGCAACACCACGGTGAGGTCAAGAACGACATACCACTTTAGATTGAGTGTGATGTGTCCTTGTCTGATGCATGTCTGTCTATTTGAGGACACCATGTTCTATAGAGCATTTCTGGTAAACTAGGAAGCCTAGTCTCTAGGAAGCCAGGGCGTCACCATCGTGCCTGTGTGCCTTGAACACATGCATAAATACCATGACTATAATGGGGGATGAGCATGAGTTATCGACATGTGGAAACATGAGCCCCTGGATCTCCCTCATCTGAAGCCCCAGGTCTGAAGCCTTAGGTATGACCTAAAGCTAATCTTAGATCCATAGCTTAGAAGCATGTACTGCCTCAAATGTCACATGGGAAGAGCTGGTGTGTGCTGTAGGCCACAGAGCAAATGGGGAAAATATACAGGGACATAGGGGAACACCTAATGAGTTGGAAGACATAATTGACCATTAATCAATTAATGTAAGCTCATCTGTGATGATGCCAACTGGTTGAAACATAGCGTGAGATGCAACTAGCAACTATGCAACAACGGAATAGTTTTTTGGGCTTGTAAATATCCACAAGGGGTCAGCCAAAATCTTAAGTACTGGGAGTAATGGACCCTGGTTCAGGTCACCGCTAATATTCCCAAGGACGTGATGCTTAGGTAACCTAGTGACTCTGGAGGGGTGACATTCAGTCGTGAACTTCAGCTATTAAGTTGATGCTGACATGACAGGGACAGAGGAGCTAATGTAACCAAACATATGATGGAACATTACGCAATAGTAAAACTCATTTACTATCATTACGTGGTGCAGTCTATATGATCGTACCCATTAAAAACATCAACTATTCAGTAATGATACAAGTACTACAGTCTGGTTTAACCCTGGCTTGTTAATATATCTTTTGTATACATCTTATTATCAACACTAATCGTGTTTTACAAGGAACAAAAATCTACATGAAGATGGATTACTGCACTGTAATCTCTACATGCCAAAATTAAACTTTGCCTGCAGAGGAAATTCTTCTCGTAGATGGGTAAATAAAAATCACACTTTTAATTTTACACTGCGGCTGGCTGTCACTCTAAATCTGCGCTGTATTAAACAGCCACAGGGAACACAAGTATGCCTTGCTGGCATGCTTGCCGTGTTTGGTGTAGTGGATACTACAGTAGAAAAGCACACAACATCAGAACATGTAAGCTTCTAAAATGTTGAAAAGTCTACAGAGGGTTTAACGGAGACAGATGACATCTTGAAGGAAAGAAAATATAAAAATTTCTTAAAAGTCTAAAGGTCTCATTTGCGAGGTTATTTATGTTTATTACACTTTTTTTCAAAAAACTTAACATTAATGCAAGAGAGGGCCTAAAGGTCAGAGCAGTGGGGTGGGAAATGGCCAAGGCTGTAGGAGAAGTACACAAAAAAAAAGACTCAGGTTTACCCAAGTCAAATCAGAGCCATAAAGAGCCTCTCTGTACTGCTCTGGGTCAAATAAAGTGATCCTTCAGTGTGACACAGGACTTTCCATGGCCTACAAAAACCATATGGAAACAATATTCAAGGTCTCTGCCCAGGCAGAAATGATATGCCCCACGCTGGCCTCCAGGATAGCTCAACAGTCACACTACACCAGTCTCCAGCACACAATGACCTGACATTTCCCCCTTAGCTTACCATGCAGCTGATTTAGCCATCATAAACCTTTCCAAAATAAATAAATAATTCATACATAAAAACAGAGAATCAAGTGGTTGTACTAATGAGATGAAAATCCAAATGAATGTGGTTACTACGTGGGTCAGGTATGTTGCTGGTGTGTCTTCCTGTAAAACCTGATTTAACTTGTTTAAAGAGGAGAACATTTAAACTGTTGGTGAATGTTCTCAATATCAATATTTTGTGCAGAATTCAAAATTGATCAGCACATTCATGTCACAGTGCTGATTAAGCTGCAACAAATACTGACAAGTTGCGTTGCTTGCTTGCTAAAAGCACGATCACATTCTGTGAGAAAAAAATAGGAGCGATTGAAAAACTGCAAGCCTCTTAAAAGCACTCAATTCCACACGCAAGGGCAACAAAAATACCTGTGAAGATTTGCTAGACTGCCCTCCCCCATCTGGAATACAATGTTTACATTCCTTTAGCAGAGAAAAAAAAAATGGGCTGGGTTTCTTTCTTGTTTCTTGGTGGTGGTGGCAGAGTTTGACCTACTTTTGGGGGTTGCATAAGTGAGTGGGTTACGGGGGCTCTGTGTGTGTGTGTGTGAGAGAGAGTGTATGTAATCAGCACTGTGCTCCGGTAAAGGAAGGGGAATCAGAGACCAAAGACCAAAGAAGCCCAAGGCACCCTGACTCAGCAGATGGGCTCTGTGCCTCAACTTCCTGTCTTACTCGAAGGCTGATGTGTGTGTGTGTGTGTGTGTGTGGGGGGGGGGGTGGGGGGGGGGAGTAGTCATGATTGATTCACAAATGAGTTACTGCACCCCTACACACACACACACACACACACACAGCTCATTACATTGCACCGGAGGTCAGGGAGTGCAGAAGGAGATGAGCACTTAAAAGCACTTCCAGCAAAAGGAAAACCAGAAGCCCACTCACGTCCCGTCCTGCCCAAGCAACAAAAAGCCCTTACTGGTGGAGGTTTCGCTTCACACCAACCCACCAAAGCCATCAGCTCTGACAGCTTCTCATTGGGGGTAACTTAGTGTGATGACTCCTTATATTGTAATACGCACCAACATTTACAATATGTCAAGCTACAGATTGCATCAAAAAGGTAGCAGGCACCAGTTTGACACCACACTGAAAAACAATTACGCATAAAACAAAACAAAACACTGTCTTGGTTCACAGCGGAGATGCTGGGACTGTGAGTGGTTGCCAGGGTGTAAACTGGGCAGAGAGGTGCTATCCTTCAGCCTCGTTCAGCCAGTGTTGCTCTTGACAGGGCACATCATTAGATTGTGTGCCAGGTCAATTCTCTCACTCCACGGGTCTACTCAATAGATCTGTGTGGGAATGAATGCCTGGCGAAATCCCTCGGAGATAGCCTGTTCAGCTTCAGTAGAGTTCAGGCTGCCAGAGTGCATTGCACCAGAGACATAGAGAGAGATAGAGATAGAGATAGAGATAGAGAGAGAGAGAGACAAACAAAGCAAAAAACACACACAACGGATGTATTGATTGGAGTCCTGTTGCAACTTACAAATCATCATTGCTGACAAAGTTCACAAAGTTGTTGCAGAAGTGTTGATTATGTGTACAATGTCTTCTTGAAAGACCGTCTAGTGTGTTTATGAAAAGAACAGTGAACAGGACAACACCCTAACAAACGAAGAAGAAGATATGACTCGTTCAATTTATAAATGTAATTTTCACTTTGTAAGTTGCGCAGGTAGATCTAATCCTCAGGTCCACCCTGTCATCTTTACTGAGTCATTCAAATAAAAGGCACAATAACATAGGCGAGCCCATCTTTGCAGCAGCCATCAATTAGTCATGAGAATTTGTGGGTTTTCATTAAACTAGAACATGGATGACTCCAAACAAAAAAGATTGAAGCCTACAGTTTACAGATATAGGCTAGCTGAATTAAATATAGGCTACAAGTATCAAATTACTCCGTTTGTGAATGTCTTTGCGTGTGGCATCATCGCACAGCATTGTGGGATTATAGCGGGTGGTCTTGTGCTCACTGGAGAGGAGTTCAGCAGGGTCACGGGTCAGAAGCCTCAACAGCCAATGAGGTCAAAAACCCCAAAACCCCACACCAACCAGCCATGTTGACCCCTCACATGCAGGCCTCGCCGAACGCACACAAAAGGGTTGTTTGACCAGTTGGCAAAACTGCTTTGTCAGAAGCCGTGATGGTGCACTGTCGTTGGTGCATGCTAAAGTCTCTAATCTCATTGGATTAATTCATTGAGAGTGTTAAAATGACCCATCTGCTAACTTTAGCACGTACAACCCAACTTGCCGTGGCACTAGCACACACTTGCAAGCGCTCATCTTCTTTGGGTAAATCTCATTAACGACCTGCATTAGCCCAATTCTTGCATTATAGTGTCATGAGAGCCGCTACTTCTTAGCAGACGTGCGCTAACTCAGGTAGATCTAAAGGGTTAATGAGGCTGGCTGCCTCTTTGCAGGGTAGACAAGCTATTCTGGGGTATGTGCTCGTTGGGTAAATACAAGGAGGTTGGCGTTGACGTGCTAGGCTTTATGACACTGGAGAGGCTAATGGATTATAATGGAGGCTGCTGGAACCGTAGCGGGCGTGAGTGAGATTTTTGGACCTCCTTTTTGTGCAATGTCTCTGGATGCAATCAGGCATGTGGCACAGTACCTCGGAATGGAAACTAATGAAAGAAGATACTGAAATGCTCAGCCACCTTCAGAGCGTCCACGGATGAATCTGAATTAATGCCTTTATTAAGTTAAAGATGGACATGCTAACTCAATTAGGCCACAACGGTAAAATGCAAAGGTCATTCTCTGAGAATGTTGGAGGCTGGAGTTGAATCTTGTGATGTAGACGGTTGAAAGATGAATCATGATCACTTTGCATGTTTATTTTCAAACCATCTTTATCGTGGATATATCCTCCATCCCAACATGGCACATTTTATTGAGGTCATGGTGTTTTCTATTTTTTTCTTGCTTTCTCCATGTTTATTTTGTATCATTTTTATCAGTGAAATCAGTGCTCGATGCCTTTATTAGAAAAGCTTAGTGGGCTGACAAAACACATTCATAACAGGCATATCAAAACACTAAGGACATACAGAGAACATCTGCAATTATCTTGAGAAAATTAATATCTGCATAGAATATACAGCGAGGTACAAATGTGTACGCCAATACGTCCTCACCCCTAAACGAGCCCTTTGAGTCCCAGTCCCAAATTTCAGGGGAGGCAAATGGAAGGGTCAAAGGTTATGGTGAGTCTCAGTGTGGGGGGGAGCTGGGAGATATCTGCTCACAGTTGGGGGGGGGGGGGGGGGGTTGGGGGGAATACATATGCGACAGAAAATATGACATGTTGTGTGTTGTGTTGTGTTGTGTTGTGTGTGTGAGACAGCTGACTATTTCCCAAACGCATAGTTGACCTACTACTGTTCTTAACTGATAGTGCTCAAAATAAATCTCTCTTCGTTACTATGAAAGTTGCTTAACGATGGAGAGGAAATCGGCCTAGAACAGCTCAAGTAATCTTGTTGTATGAACTCAGTGACTTGTGTATTAGGAGGTCGGGGGTTGTCTGCCAAGTGTAAAGGGCTCCTCTCAATGGGTTATCTTTAATTCTACTATGATATAAAAAGTAAGCAACCTTCTGTGTCTTGGCTAAAACCTAAGTCTTCCAAGTCTATCTGGAGTGACTATCAAATCACTGCTGGGATCCAATGCTGCCCCTGCACAGAAGCCCTGCTATGCATGCTTTAAATAGCAACCCCTCGCGCTTATATCTCCAACATTCAAAGCAGCATGACTAATGAACAAAACTGAAGTGACTATCAACAGAAAAAGCCATCAAACAAGGAAGCAGAGAAGCAAATGACTAATGTTCTGCCTCCTGGGCATTAGGGTAACAGGACGGATGTTATGATGAAAGCAATCTAATTATTGAGAGGCACAAGACCCAGTCCCAGCAACAGAGGAGTGGGGAAACTGGTAGCGATAAACTTGAGGCGAGAGATGAGGGATAAAATGAAAATGAGCCAGGCAGAGGCTGTTTGAGCCACGTGGCCGAGAGCGACAGAGCGAGAGAGCGAGAGAGAGAGAGAGAAAAGGCAGGAAGGAAGGGCAGGCTGCCAGTACTCCCTCTCTCTCTTTCTCTCTCTCTCCAAAAAAGTAGGGCAGCGCATCAGCCAGACAAAAACATTCCGTCACCGGACGAGGGGGAGGAGAGACCAAAGCGAGGCTAGTCAAGGCCGGGCAGGCAACACATGCAAGCACGCATCATCTGACTGACAGCGGCAGAAAAACGTTCCTGATAGAAAACAGCCTCCATCGCCATCAAATCCTGCTTATCCCTCTGTAATCCCCTCCCCAGCCATCAGTAGCATCCTCACTGGACACAGCCAGAGCAGGGCGTGGGAAAACACACACCAGTGGACACGGCCATTGTATCAATGATGCGACGCGCTCAATGCAGATATGGTCAAATCTCGTTTTGGCATTAAAACCGCTGAAGCCAGGAAATATCAGGATCTGGTCAGGAAGCTGAAAACGGGAATCTGAATGAAGATATGAACATAGATAGATAGATAGATAGATAGATAGATAGATAGATAGACAGATAGACAAAGCTGTATGAAGTTACAGGTTGCAAATGATTAACATTTTGTTGCATTACTCAGGCAAATCTCGAAAACAAATCAATCAATTAGAGAAGGAATAAAAATTACAACAGGAATAATCCTTGGATGACATTGGATGAGAAGTAAGTGGGAGTCAATGCTTTCCAGGTAAGAGGACATAAAAACAAGGCTAACTGGTCATGGCCATGGCAAACCTGGCATGGCAACTGCTTCAACACTTATGTTGTGCAGACATTCCCCTCCCAAACCCACCTTCTCATCCTGACCCAGTGGGTCAATGAAAGACCAGAGGTGCTGATAAGAAACATCCAATGGGGCCAGGGTTCTATTCCAACGACTGCATTGATCTAATCAGTATTCTATGGGGCCAGGATTCTATTCCAACGACTGCATTGATCTAATCAGTATTCTATGGGGCCAGGGTTCTATTCCAACGACTGCATTCATTCTAATCAGCCAGGATTCTATTCCATAGGATGTGAATGGTTGTAAAAATGCACCACTCGTTCATGTGACTCTCATATTTGTTCACGTATGTATGCATGTGTACTCGCATGTGCAAGTGTGTTACAGTAAAAAGGGAGTTCAAATACATGTGCTCCCTTTGCCAAACATCCACACCAGCATATTAAGTCAGTGCTCTTAGGTCAGAAGGGGGTTGGGCACACCAAGGTCTCAGTAAATCAACAGCTGTGGCAGAGGACGCTGGGCAGCTGACGTGACCTCAGCTGAGGAGAGGAGAGGAGGGAACAGCAGCTCATGTGGCACACCACCCCAAGCCCTGGATTGCGACACTGCCACGGCTCTCATCACCAACACACTGAGTGGGCACACCATTAAACCCTCATTAAGAAGGTGCATCCGTTCACCAGTGGAAAAATAACCAAGCTAAGAGCTGGGCAGCCTGTGGTGATGCTCCAGTAAAGCTTTGAGAGGTTCCTATGGAACACTAAATGGACTCGTCTCCATAATGACGGCCATTTATCAGATGTACTTGTATTGATTTTGTAGACGCTTCTTCAGTGCTGACTCAGAGAACAAAGTGTTCTGTGCTCATCAAAGAAGCCAACCCCTCATCCCCCACTCATGGACTATGTGTTCAACTGCTGACATAATGCTTTGTAATTAATAATTTACATAACTACCACATAACTTTGTATCATAGGTGTTGGGAGACAAACAAACAAAAACAAAAACACAGGAACACTGACAGTCATCACACTTGCTGACATCTGATCTCAGATCTTCAGATGGACCCTTAGGTCCAGTATGCTGACCTATGACCTTCACGACACAAAAGAGGGGGGAAGAACATCATCTGCATAGAGAACCACGACACTGCTGAAGTGAAGGGTGAAGTCAGTGTTGTCGGGAGGGACTCAAGTTAGGATCTGCTGCCCTGCTGAGACAGCAAAGAGGCTGCTGTTCAGCGGTTTCAGCTGAACACTCTCTGGCTCAAATCGTTAGACTAATTGGGCCCATGAGCTTTCCTGTACCCAGAGAGCTTAAAGTAAATATTAGGAGTCTATATGCAAAATGTTTTTTTGAAAAGGTGACTGTGACTGACTCCATCTTGTCTCTCATGGGAAACACCTTTGCATACCGGCACATCACAATTAGGCTCCTGTTGCTCAGAATAAAGGTTAAGGTTGATCTCCTTTGAAGATATGCCAAGATCCAAACCAATCACACACACACACCACGCAAGCCCAGCAGTAAACAAAAGCTGCAGGAGCTCTGAGCGGCCCAGACTGTCCCAGTTGGATAAAGACATGTGTCCCTCCTGCCGGTCAAGTCAGTGGGCAACGTGCCCAAAGAGCTTCAGACGATCCTGCTTCCACAGGATCAACAGCCCGAAGACCAAACAATATGGGCAGCAAACACACCAACACACAAAAACAACAGAGGCCATGTGTGATGCTCTATGACAAGATACTGTACTGGGATAGACCAAGAGGTATAATTAACCCTGACAAAGGCCAAATAAATAAAATGCTATTCATGTGGAAAAACAGCGGTCACACACACACACACACACGGTATGCTGGCAGAGGGGTGGCCTCAGTTTAACAGATTGAATGCCCTGCTGGCAAAATGGGCACTGATCTGCCACTGCAATCTGTCTGCCAACTCCATCCTCTGCCACGTCTCTAAGCAGGTGCTGGCCCCGTCACACCAGGGAATAGTAAAAGACAGAGTCTTATCAACCGCACTCATCACTTCAATAGCGCATAAAAACCTCAGCAGTGACAGGAAAGACCTCTACCAATTGAGGCACTGATATGAACTGACAAATCACACTTAGATCTAAGCCAAGCACATTCATCATAACAACAGTCCCAGCAGACTTTCAGCTTACAGCTCAGTTCCTACAGCGGTGTTTCACCAGCGTAAAACACGAGGACACACACACTCTATTTGTAGTTCTGTATGAGTTCTCCCTGGAAATGAGACCCATGACCTTGGCATGGCTAGGACTTTGTTCTACCTGTTGAGCTATGGGAAGATACTCAATCACTCACGCCCCTCCTCCCCCCATTTCCAAAGGACATCTTTTAGGTCCATTTGTCTGAACCTTGGTACAGCAGTCAAGCCCCTAATCCTGCTTCTAGGACCTGGCAATTGCACAATGGGACAGCCAGAGGCTAACACAATAGCTGGTGTTTATCCTGGAGGCCATTCTATGGGCCGTAATTAGTGAGGGAGTGAGTGATTGATACACTGATAGACGTGTACCTAGTACCCACCCACTATACAACTGACAGCAGTAGAGCGGAGAGACCCTACGGGCCTGAAATGGCGCTGAGTCACCGTGGTGGTGATGCAACAAAGCTACACATACCTGAGAACATCAATGGGCCCCAGATCCTGAAACTGTGTACTTGCAAAATACCACAGGTAAAGCCAGATTGAGGTTAACACACACACACACACACACACACACACACACACACACACACACACACACACACACACGACAGGTGTCAGGGCTTCAACAGGACACAAAATCAACTTATATTTATGACAGCAGGACATGAGGGTGGATTCAAACTAAAGGAAGTCCACACAGTGGTCATGTGTGATCACTATGTAAACTGTGGCTACCAGCAGAACAGTGACCAGAGATTCCATCAGTCTGACGTATTGACACAGCGAAGTACAGTAAACAGGTCTACAGACATTGTGTTGATTTGCTGACATTTCCTGCTCTGTGTGTCAGCGATAACTGGGGATCAAGGGAAGATTTAACAACGGGCAGCCTCACGGACGCCTACGAAAAAGGGATCAAGGTCGAGGAAGCACCACGGAATAAGGGAAACACAGGGGAACATGGGAAACATGCCCTGCAGCTCTGGGAGACGGGGGGGGGGGGTGGGGCAGAGGGGTTATGTGTATGTGTGTGTGTGTGTGTGTGTGTGTGTGTGTGTGTGTGTGTGTGTGTGTGTGTGTGTGTGTGAGAGAGAGATAGAGGCAGTCATGGGATCTAATGAGAGGCGATGTAGAGAGCCTCTTGGTCGCCTCTGTGCGCCCAGCGGGGGGACATAAACCCATTAAACATTTACATGAGTGGGATTCTGCAGCTGCTGGAAGGAAAAAGAGCATAAAGCGTCGCTCACGCACATGACATGGCACTGCTGCCACCATAGGATGCTAACGTCGCTTCACACACTCACATTATATATAGTTATAGATTTCATTATTTATGTTGTTGATACACTGCATATTTCATAGTGCCCACTATGATTACCCTAGCAAGTATGTCTGTGCTTGCATTATCTGTATCTATAACTGATATTTTATATTTTTTGCATTTGCATGCACTGGTAAATCCTTGGAATTACATCTCAAGTTTATGTTGTTGACTTACTGCATGAGGCTTGGAAAATTGCATTTAGCTACTGAAGAGATTCACACACACACAAACTTGCATGGTAATCTACAATCTTATTCATACATCAAGTCCACATATGGTCTCAAAGCACAAACCTACATTATGAGTTGCATAGGAGTAAGGACAGGATGGCATCAGCTGAGCGTGTGTATTTGCATGGGGCAGCTGATCTGGTACCACAGAAAGTGCTCAGCAGGTCTTGCATATCAGGAAGGAGAGTCCAGCTCAGCTGAGCACTCTCATTTCCAAACCTCCACAATGCTCGCTTTGCATTCTCTATTCTCAAACGCTCGACAGAGTCAGAGTCAGAATCAAAGATTCCAGAACAGAGCTCTGTTCTAGAATCTTTGGTCAGAATCAAAGACAACTCCAGACAAAGTGCCTCAAGGTTTTTCCTCCCAACTGTACTTCCAAGTATACGGGTTTTGAGAAATAGTTTCTACACTCTGAGTATGTGAGATACGTGTGAACGAGTGTGTGCGTGTGCGAGGGTGTGTGTGCGAACAAGCTCAGCGCTTGTGCAGTTGTTTGGTGAGCCTTCTGAAAAGCTTTCAGCTGTGGGGGGATGGGCCTGGAAGAAAGAAAGCCTCTCCTTCTGTCTGAAGAGTGAGCAGGGACTGGAATAGACTGGACAGAAGGGGCACACAGCCACAGACCCAGGACTTTCTCAATCTCCCCAACTGAAAGGCCATGTTTGTCAAGCTAAATATATTTTCTACATTAAGAGCTAACTTCATCATCAGTGTTTACATTACAATCTGCAACAGAATGCTCCATTTGTGTCATGTTATATTTAAGCCAGTGCTACATGGGCCAAGTCAATTCTTAAGACCGTTCATACAGTTACAAGCAGAGAGGTAGTAAACATCCTTAGCAGTGTTTAAAAAGTCAAGGTGAATCTCCCTCCAAGGAAAGGCCACATGGGAATGCTTCGACGTTTCTTATCTAATGACATGTCTGATCTCATTATATCAAGGATAAAATCCAAATTACACAAAAGTTTAATCATAACAAGCATAGGCCAACTTCCAAATAGCAGATTCCAGTAACAAGAGAGTCTGCATACTTATTCACAAACAGACTTGGGAATCAAAGCTTCAGGCTTCACGCAACAACCTCACTTTCAGTTTAGACAGCCACCAATTTCCACACATGACTCAACTTGGTTAAGGTGTATGAATCTGAATCTTTCTGGGTCTGAGTCAGCAAAGGGAGGATAGACAGTGCTGTATAATTTAGTCCTTCACCACAAGGCACTTCAGCAAACATTGATGGCTTAAGAGTGAGACTCTTAGATTGGATGTATGTTTAGGTCCGATCTCACAATCATTCCAAAACAGACAGTGTTTCCCACAGAATTGAATTCTATTTGTGGTGGCAGGTTTGCAGAATTAACTTGAATGCAACAGTTTTTAACAAATTAGCACGTGGTTATGATGCTAACTAGATTTAAGCACAATTTTTAGTAGAACCTGGAAAATCATTGTGTGGTGGTCAATGTTGATATTGTGGTGGGCCGCCACAAATAAGTCAATGTATGGGAAACACTGACAGATCTCACTTTGTCTGTGTTTACAGCATAGTCTGTGGGGTTGTTTAATATCTTTGTATCGCTCTCTCTCGGCCCTGATGTCCTGTGTGGCGCTCCCCTGGGGGTGTTGGTCTGCCCGGAGGCGCTTGACCTGTCGACTCCGCAGACAGGGCTCAGATGTTCCACATGGTTGGCAGCGCACGGACAATGCTGGGTGGCGCGGCCTCCACCCGGATCTGTCGCACTTAATCAAACTAATCATACTGTAAATGTCTGAACGGTACCCTGTCCCAGTGAGAGGGGGCCCGCTGGGATAAAGGATGTGAGAGAGAGAGAGAGAGAGAGAGAGAGAGAGAGAGAGAGAGAGAGAGAGAGAGAGAGTGTGTGTGCCAGGCTTGTGCAAAAGTCCAGAATTTACTTGAAACTGGCTCTTAAATTCTAATTGAATTCTTGAATTTCACTTGCATTTCAATTGAGGTAGCAAAAAGGAAGCAGAATTGGTGTGCGTGTGTAGGAAAGTGAACTTAAAAGTAAATAAGACAGGAAACATTTAATTGACATATTAAAAGCAACTGCCTCACTAATTCATACCATAAACACAGAGCTCTGGGAACATTTGCATAGTCAACAAACCTTCACACTGTTTGCCGTGCAATCATAGGACCAGGATATGGTTGAGGATGGAAATGCTGTTTGATCCCACACAAACGCACATGCACACCCAAGCCCTATGACTGAAACCACATCAGGACACACCATTACAGGATAAGCCAAGGGCAGAAACAGACACACACACACACACATCCGCACTACACCGGAAATATGCTATGGAAACACATAGTTAACCTTTATTGAGACAGATCAATTTAGTGCGGAAATGGGGATAGCAGGCTAACTCAAATAAGGAAATGCACAGGCTACCTGTTTCTCCTTTGGATTACACAGATATATGAACAGCGTATTTCAAATTCATTGTTTTGAGTTGTGGGCCTATTCATTTCACAGTGACAAACATTTGGAGACAATGGATCAACTGCCACATTTTAACTTGTAAACACAAGGATCCTGAGGAGGCTTGTCTCATTTCAGGGGCCGGATGCTTGACACAACCGGTCTACGAATCTGGCCTTAGAACCATATAGCCCCTGAAATGAGCCCCTATGGCCTCTAGGACCAATTGCATACGAGTCCATTGGTCTACTGTACATACTATGTATGGGCAAGTAAACAGCCTTCTAGTCTGAACATGAATCCTCAATGCATTCTTCACTATGCGCCCTTCAATTAGGAAAGATGATACCGTGTTGAGTTGCAAGTATTCCGAAAATGCCCTGCGACATTGCTGAGTCAGCATGGCAGAGACATGAGGAAATGCCAGGGCCACCTCATATCAGAGATGCCTCATCAATCACTAGAGGAGAGCTACACCAAGGACGGGAATAAAAACATCCAAACTCACAAGGAAACACACAGGCACAGCTTACAGAAGAAAGAAAAATGTGGCTCAGAACTGGCATCCAAATCATTAGAACGCTCAAGGGGAAATTTGTTTGCTATGAGGTCATATATGTCATGGGTAGTTCTTAAAGAAAAGTTCCTTGTGTTACCAACCTCTACTGAAGATGCCACTGGTTTCTAGCAGGGGAGTTTTGTGAATACGCACAAAGATTCCATTCTGCAACAATTTAAGGTCCTAAAATTCCATGAACCCAGATATTCTTTAGAACGTTCATGTTACAACATTCTTGTCACACCGGTGTGGCAGTACCTGCTGCTGAAGTTAAGGAATGACCAGCTAACTGCTAGCCATACAGGCCACCTCATCCATGGCTATACTCAGTGTAAGTCTATGATGCATGTCTAAACTTCTAAATGTCTGGCTCCTCAGTACTCACCTCATTCCTACCGCAGCTCTTCCAAGACAGTTGGGGCTCATGACAGCCTAATAAACATGGCCACCAACGACCTCCCATGCCAGGCAGGAATACGAGGAGCACGGTTATGTAACAGGTTTGTCAAAACTGCTTTTTTAAGGATGTGCTTTCCACTGCTGGGGCCCCTCCGATGTCTCGCTCACACACACACACACACACACACACACACACACACACACACACACACACACACACACACACACAGAGTGCCTCTGTTGGTTCTGCAGTGAGCACGTTGAATTTGGGGGGTCTAACACACGACCGCAAGAGGTCATGTTTTAGGAGTAACACAGAAATGCCACAGCGCTAGCTGTAAACAAACTGCTTCCATTCCTTTGTTAAAATGTGCATGAGTGAAACCTTGAACAAAAACGCTCATCAGCATCATTAGCTTATTTTACTCATCTTGAGTCTTGAATTGCATTCTTGCAATCGTTAATATGGCAGTGCACTGCCAACAACAATCAGCATCAATTCACTTCTTGTGATCAATGATCATCGTCTGCAATGCCCAACACCAGATAAACCCTTCAGTACCTTTAGGAAAGTTTCCATTGGCTTAAAATATCTGATCTACGAACACTGCTTTGTATGACCATGACACAGGACAAGTTTTAAAGGTGCCATGTGTAATGTCTGCCAAAAAATCAATTCATACTCCACATTCCATAAAAGATGGGGGCAGTATACCTCCAGAAAGTGAAATGGTCTACCCTAGAGTAACAACCGACAAACGTGTATTGCAGTTTGGCTGGCGGTTATGTTGCCCGCATACCGCCTCCCATGGCCGAAACTGGTATTATGATACCTGTCGGGCTGTGGCTAGTAATTTAGCATGCTAATTCAGGTTGATATCTCTGCAGCACTATACCGTGTCATTTTTTTAATGACATCATCGCCCTTATTTCTTCTCATTCTTTTGATGCGTGTAGCTAATTTTTTGGATATTTTTACCTCAATTCTTACACATGGCACCTTTAAACCACAAGGGCCCTAGCTGGTTAGGGGTTTTCCCTGGTGTTGCCTTTGTTGGCCTTACCACCGGCAGACAAACCCAGCAAGCACACAGGCAAAGTTTTTAGCTTCATCCAGAGTCTAAACTCTCCATGTCCAGTGATTATCCGAACCGATGCCATCATTCTTATGCAACAGCTTGGCGTGATGGGGACTTACTGTAGCTGGCCTCGCCACCTTAGTAAAATGAAGCACTGAGAGCATTAGCCAGTATGATTATCTGCCTCTCACACCAGTGCACTCCAGCCATATGCTGAGCCTATGCCCTGCACACCACTACCAATGAAAACACACATAGCTCCAGCACAAGCTGACAAAATGTCTCCCATCCCCTCAACAACAAACCCGATTCCTTTCTCGCTTGCTACCTCATTTGGTCTTGGAGAAAGATGTAAGACAAAAACAAAAACAAAATCTTAAGCTTATGTGTAGAACTAGCTATTTAAATTGACCATCTGTACTTTTAAAAAGCTCTGGACTTTCCCTGTGGCGCACACACACGCTGAATGGGAACTGTGTCCGAGGAGGGATCACTTCCTTGCTCATTTACTTCTGTGTGTGTGTGTGTGTGTGTGTGGGGGGGGGGGGGAGCAGAGGGGTGAAAAGAACACTGTGTTCTTTACATTGCTTGACTATATAGCTTCGACAGATAATCATCAAACCGGTCTTGGTGGTCCATAGTTCAGTTTATGTGTAAACACACACACACACACACACACACACAACGGCTCGTAGGACACCTCACTGGTCTTGAAACTTAGCTATACATTCTGCCCTTTGCCCTAGTTCTAATGTCAGAGGAGAGGTGAATAAAGCATGTTTACTCTGGAGGGGAACGTATAACCCCTCCCCCTCCATCTATAGGTCACAAAGATAGTCAAACGTTTCCTTTGCCTGCTGGGGAGCATGAGGTTCTTTAAAAAAAAGAACAAAGTCCTCAATAACATGACATATGAAGTTTAAGTTTCAAGGTACAACCGAAATTCAAGTGATTGATTAGGCTATATTGCCGAAAAACACTGATGCACTTAAGAGTAGAAGAAATTGATTACTTCTGATTGATACGTTTCCAGAAAATTCTGAGAAAACAGCTTTCTTTAACAGGACCACAATACCATGCAACCTATAGGAGGCTCAACGTATATAATATTAGCAAGGACAGTCATGAACCCATTAACCCTGTCCTTCAGGAAAGAGGTCTCCATGGCAACCATGCGGTTAGCTGCCTAAACCCCCCATATTAGAGTGGAAAGAGGGGCAACAACTGATAGGATTCTGCTTCTCCCAGTCCAACAAAAAAAACACTTGGATTTACTGTAGCCTTGTACAAAACCACACTCTCATTCCAAAAGGTGTTAAATCTGGCAAGGGTGGTTTAAAAGACTGAGGTCAAGACTCTGCAAGTCTCTGTTGGACTTGGTGTTAATAGAAATGGTCCAAGTTTGGTAGACTTTGCTTACAAAGAAAGAAAGAAAGAAAGAAAGAAAGAAAGAAAGAAAGAAAGAAAGAAAGAAAGAAAGAGGGGAAGAGGGAGGAAGAAAAAGGGAATAGTAAGACATCTCTGTGCAGACGCAGCATCGAGGGCCTTGTAGCGACAGCACAGATAACGCCTGAGCAAAACCTATCAAAGGCCACCATAGCAGCCATTGTGCTCTTCTCCTATCCACTTTCCCACAGCACAGCCAGGCACAGCAGCCAGAAATGGCTCACAGCTCTGGAGACGTTAACCCCCTCTGAGCCCTCTCACTGTCTCTCAGATACACAGACAGAGGGAAGATTAGAAGGCATGAGATAAAAGTAGTCACAGAAGAGCAGATCAACTCTCAACAAACAGATCAGAAAAGAAGAAGAAAAAAAAAAAAAAAAAAAAATCAGGAAATAAGATTAAATGTATGCTTGTATACCAAAGGGGGGGGGGGCAGCGTTGTACAGAGCATTACACACACACAGAGAATAAAGATTAAGATGACAGATGAAAATAAACATTTTCAGTCTACAGCTCAAACTTCACTAAACCCATGCACTTCAAGCAATTATAAGGAACACTCAAACTCAGTAAAGCTAGTAGGATGTGTAAATTGACTCAGGATTTGAAGAGGACACCACCCCTCTTAGCACACCTGCAAGGCTCCTGAAAATAGTACTTGGTGATGCATCATATGTATTAGCCTATATGATGATGTATATAGTTATTCAGTCCAAAAAATTCCACAGAACCAGACAGTTACTAACCCACCCACATTAATTTGCTTCCCCGTGTGTGTTAAAAGAGGAATAGGGGGTGTAGCTTCCTCTCTAGAAAGCATGTGCTTCTGCAGGTATTTGGGTTCAAGAGTGATCAAAGAAAGCCTCGGGTTATAGGGCTCGTCTGACATAGCCCTGCTCCGGTATAGCCTATAGGGTGAGGGGGCATTACAGACCTATACTGCACCTGAGCATACACAAAGAATCACACCTCAGTTGGTATGCAAATCTCATGCCATGTACCTTACATGTTTAAGGACACTCCTGACAGATTTATCGTGAGTGACATTTCAACAAGAGCTGTAGGATATGTGTTTAGACTGCTGCACGTCTAGAACCGGTCTCCCTCTTAGGACTAAGAAGTAGGTCAAACTGAACAAGCATGTTGGAACGAGCAACGCTGGCTTTTTAAGTCCCCTGAATTTGATTGGAAAAGTTAGGGGGAAAGCCACTTAGAGATTCATATTAGTTTACCATGCCACTTACCCACTTAGTGGGACATTTAGTTGCAGCAAAATGGCACATACAGACCTCAAATGGTTTGTGGAGAAAAACAAACATGCACTAAGATGTATAACCTAGCACTGTTGGATCATACATTTCAATGCTGTACACTAACAGAGAAACACAATTCAGTGAAACAGACACTAAACAACTCCATGTTAAGTTAGGCTACATTTTGCTGATGGCACTGCGACAGAGCAGTCTGAAACAACAAAATAGAAAAACATCCCGAAGAACTTTTTGTAGAAACCTAACAGGCCAGGCCTGACCAGCACTAGCACCAAACTCCAGAAGAACTTGGCCTACACCCCTTCTCTTACAGCCAGCAGTAGCGTTGGCTGGCTGTGGTCATAATCGCTTTCTTGCAGCTCATGTTGGGTATTGAGGCCTGCGTCAGTGCCTGCCCTGCCTTAGTGAGCGCACAACTTGGGTTAATCCACCACCTGTCCATCCTCCACATGTCACCAGGACAGTAGACACTTATAAGGTAGAGACAAAGTCCAATTAAACCCACCTGTGATCCAGGTGGGTTAGGTCTACATATCCACCACCAAAGACTGATGTGTATAGGACAATGGCCATTAAAATACCCTACATGGTTCATCAGAGGGGTCATGATCCTTTACAGCTGATGAATATTTTTCAATATTTTTCGTATCATATTTTTTTGAGAGTGAATATGTGCAACACAGAAACATGTATTTCGCCAAACAAAAGCTCTTTTGACAAAGTTGGTTGGTGAGAAATTGTTTTACCATCTCTTTTACTGGAATTAGATGGACTTGGAGGTTATACTTGTTAATGCCAATCTCAGTGTAAATCTTAGATAGGGTATCATTTGTTGTCAATAAACATTCATATATTGTCAGCATTGGTAAACAAGATAGCTGGGCTGTAACCAAAGCTCAGACAGAACAATCCCAGGTGGTCACAAAATAAGTGTGACAGGAAAAAATGGCTGAAATTAAAATTATACATGAACCGACTTCCAAAAATTAGCTTCGTTTCAATACAGGAATTCTCTCCCAGTTCAGATCCAGTCGCCATCCTCCCACTACTGGTAGTACATTTTGTACTACATTGCATCCCCCTTCAGCTCAAGTCGGTTGGCTAAAGCTAGCTGGCTAATGACAAAACACCACTTCACACAACTAAGCCAAGCACATTTTGCCTCAGTATGTGAATGTAATTACAGCAATACCATGTCGTGGGTGTGCGTTTAAAGATGTCCCTTTCTTACAAGCGAGGTATATCATTAAGTTCGAGTTCACTTACCAGCACAGGAGAGCTACAATGAGGCACACCAACAAAACGCGCAGCCTCTTCATTATCTTCCCGCGGGGACCAACATCCTCGCTTTTTTGTGTATTTCTGTCTCTTTAACAGCGTATAAACAGTAGAAGTGCAAACGAGCTGTTATTTATCAACAACCACGTAAAGTATTTAAGAATATTAAAATAACAGGGGTGTGTGTCACTTCACAAAAGCAATATTCTCCTTGTATGAATATTGCAACATCAGACCCCAACAGCTCGTTCGCTTGCTTTCCTCTGTAACTGGTCTTGTTGCACTAGCTCTCCTGTGCTTAGCACTGCTGCGGTTGCGCTCTCAGCCAATGGGACAAGCCAGCGGCGGCCGAGCTGTGACGTTCCTCAGAAAAACCCCGCCCACATCCCTGATCCAAGATGAGTTGGAGGCACAGTCATGGGACGCGTCAGCATTTGATAAGCAAGCCAAATCTAAATATCTACCACAAAATGATTTTGCAATCGGCAAACAGGGGTTCATGTGATGATGACTTGTACCTTTGTGCTAACTGTATATGCACGTGGAAAAACGTGAGACACCAAACCGCCTAGTGGTTAGGGTATTCATGCTGGAGTAGACCACTTTAAATTTCTCTAAACATGATGCTCTGACAGTACATTCGGATCCAGGTATACAGGTACCCGCTTCAGTGTAGCATCTACAGAACATTATCCTTATTTTCTTTGCTAAAATATTCCAACAATAGTAAAATGATCTGACAGTTCTTACCTACATCTTAACATTCCCCAAAGTGTGTTTTTTACTTTAAGGACCACCTTTATTAACCTTAAAGCCCACCTTCGAAGGTGAAAGAAATAGAAAAAAAATAGAAAAATATCGAAAAAAATAAGACCTGACCTATTGGTGGCTAGAGATTTTAGATTTTTTTTATAAATTGATATATCTAGCCACCAAGTCAATATCTCCATCATTATATGGAAATGCCAGACTGACACTACCACAGCGCGGCGTTAGTTATGGGCTACAGGCCTGTTATTCCAATAACATCAGTCTACGCCTACGCAGACGGCAACATAATCAGGTCTTATTTTATAATATTGCAGTGGTGTAGTCTACGACGTGATACGCAGGACTACGCAGTATACCCACTTAAAAAGCATCACCATCTCAGTATACCCACTTAAATAGGCAAGGATACGTATTAACATTTGAAGTTGATCACAGTATACCCACTACACCTAACTACTACATGTCCACTTAAAAAAAAGCCTTTCTTAGGCTACCCTTACTCAGATAGGCTAATATTGACCATGTGGCGAATATTGACCAAGTAAAAAAGTGAACTGAAATCAAGCTATTTCGATATTTGCTGTGAAAAATACATTTGAATAGGCCTCCCTTATGCACATCTTCAAAAGTTTTGACATGTCCTCCAAAGAACAACAATTCCCGTCATACCTTTCATAATAGCTGCCTTTTACATTGCCTGAGTGTAATGTAAAATTCATAAATATTTAATCACAGATTTGAATGTATTTCATAATAATTTGATATATTCGACATACATATAGCACATCCTGCTACCTTATAACTTAGACCATACAACATTACGATTTGCCTAATTCTCACACTTCTCCGTGGGGTCCTTACGTTTCAACATCCCATCGACTTTCGGTGAGCTGTACATCCCTAGAAGTTTTGACGGGTGTTAAGCTTTCTTTTACTGTCTATGGTGTTAAGTCGTCTATCTTGTTAACTTTACTCGGAGGTCCATTGGGAACAGTAGCTTTTTTTTATTCCAGGTTTTGGAGTATTATTCGTGTAATAGTTAGAGTAACATCCGTGTGAGACTATGTTACTAGAGAGTAGAGTGTTCTTACTGTTGTTGTCGGTGGTGTTCTTGACGAAGCACTCTTTGGTAGCTGGCTTTTCGCAGTCTTTAGACAGTGACTTTACATTCACTCTTCCTGCTGGTCAAAAGGAATGTTTCTATCAAACCATGAAGAATGACGCCTCCCTGGAGATTGAATACCAGGTAATCTACGTTTAACTCGCTCAGTTTATTTCCCATTCATTACCAGTCATTCATTTTAAGTTTAACTCATATATCTTGCTAACTTAATGAAATTTAGGTTGACGTCTCTGCAGTTTTTAATTTTTAACGTTGCATTTTGTAAAAGTTCTTACTCCATGACTTGTGTGGTTGTGTGTTTAAACGGCATGCCTGAAGATAGACTCGTTGGCCCACTATTAGCCTAGTAACCGTAGTTGATGCTTTCACACAAGTGGTTGGATTGGTAACCTGTTGGCCAGTATCCTGAAAGAGGATCCCTTTACTGACATCAATATTTTCTTTTATACATGAAATCGTTTCATTTCAGGGGTATAAGTCAGACATTATCCTATGTCGTTAGGTTAACTGTCTTCGTCAAAGTTATCTCATTTATGTGAGAGGCTGGCATGACAAATTATTGGGTGATGAAACCAAGTTTTGAGGAGTGCCAGTGTGTTTTCAAGTCCGTGTAAGAAGTGAAATGTCAGAATTGCTTCATCTATGCCCAATGTCCCTTCATTTCACTTGGTTAATGCTTAGTCTGATGACGAAATAAAGTTCACATTTGACCATATTCAATTTATGACTGAAGATTGTCATAGAGCGGAATTGGTAAACTTGCATCATCAGTCTGACAGCCTCCATAATTTTTTATTAGGTGGTGGTCTGTAGTGACTCTTTGTAGTGGCTGATTGGACAGGGGTATTGTTCTGATTCCGTGTGCATGATATGATTGTGCTTCACAGGTGCTCGATGGCGCAGGTTTAGATGTGGACTTCTACCTGTCATCACCTGATGGGCAAATTTTGGCCAGTGACTTCAGGAAATCTGATGGAGTCCACACGTATGTGTCTGCACATTACTCTTCTTCCTAGATTTACTGATAAACATCCACTTCCTTGCAGTTGAGAATTGCATGTATTTACCCACATCTCATCGTAACTGTCGGATCATGTTTGCATGCACTTCCTGCAGAGTGGAGACGCATGACGGAGACTACATGATCTGCTTCGACAACACCTTCAGCACCGTGTCAGAGAAGATCATTTTCTTTGAGCTGATTCTGGACAATATGGGCGACACCGACAACGCTGAGGAGTGGAAGGAGTACGTCCATGGCACCGACATGCTCGACATGAAGCTGGAAGACATTATGGTGAGAATGCTCTAGAATCCACAAAACCCAGATCACTACACGTCTGAAGCATGTGTGCTGCAGATGGCTAGGGGAAAGTACAATCTCTGAGGAGATAATGCAAAGCAGTGCCTGTGTGTTTTTGTCTGTCAATGATATGTTGGATAGCCAAGGTCAGTGTACTGAATAAGCTGTGAGGTTTTGACCACCTTGTTTTTGGTATTTCAGCCACGAGAATGTTTTGCGTAGTGTATGGTGTCAATGTGACCTAACTATTCGTGACCTTTGATAGACATACGGATGCAGACATGATGGCAGCCTTCCCTCAAAGACATGGGGTCCTGGCCTGAACTGTATAGAATACATGCCTAGAATATCCCATACCTCCCATACTGGAAATAGTCATTGATATTCTAGATTTAGCGTCATTTGTCAAAAGTAAACAATAGTGGCAGGAAGTAAACAGTGGCAGCTGTTAAAGATATCATGCTAGACTCAGAGACAGCGAGTCGCAGTGCAAACATTACACAACCTCAGTCACTGTTGTCCCATGAGATACCAGTAGATTGTTATCAATAGATTACTACTACACTAGTAGAAATAGGTTTGCACGCCAAGCTTTAAAGAGGACAGCGCTCATTCAAGAAAAGTATTTGGCAAGTACACCCGTAGGAAGACCTAAACCCCATCTAAAGTGCTTCAGCCGTTTAAATCTCCTTTGTTAATTATCCCGCCTCTTTCTTTTGTCCTCTAGGCCACAATAAACAGCGTCAAAGCCCGGCTTGGGAAGAGTCTGCAGATCCAGACCGTGCTGCGAGCCTTCGAGGCTCGGGACCGCAACCTGCAGGAGAGCAACTACGAGCGGGTCAACGTGTGGTCCTGCACCAACCTGGTGATCATGCTGGTGGTGTCTGGGATCCAGGTGTACGTTCTACGCAGCCTCTTTGAGGACAAGAGGGCGACTCGGACGTAAACCCGAGCGTGTGCTCGCCAGCGCTGCTCATGCCAGGGAGGGACGATTGGCATCATTGGCGTCATGGCGACATATCAAGAAACTTGAAAGAGTAACGCGCACACACAAACACACACACACACACACACACACACAAGGTCACTGGTTGGCTGCTCCTAGCCACTGCGGATGCGGGGTTCTCTCTCTTCCTGTTTCTCCTCCTCCTCTCCTACCCCACTCCCACCTGACGAAGACAATCAGTCCCAAATTTCTATATTTCTACCCGAAAGGTCAACGCACTGTTTCAGTTTACACATTATTACAACACGACAGTAATGAGAGTGGGGCCTATGCTGGTGTTTGCTTTCTACACATTCATCAATTCATCATGTTTGTCCTCGGAGGGTTATAAAGTTACAAAACTTAGGAAAGCGATACAGACAGATACCTAGAGAACAAGCATCTTTTTTTCTTTTTTTTTACAAATTATGCAAAACTTTTTTTTTGTTGAACATACTAGTATTAGGGTGATGGGGAAAGTTATTTCTGGATTTTATGTGGATACTCTTCTGGCACTGATCGATGGCACTGCCCCATTCTTTGTTGTTTTCTCTTACGTCTTCTGTGCCACACCTTTGTTTTTTTATTCAGACCTTCGCTGCTGCCATTGTGTTGTGCCCTAAACTCACATTCATTATGTGCCCCAAACTCACATTCATTATGTGCCCCAAACTCGTTTTTACATTTCTGTGCCATAGGCAAAATCACATTCATTATGTGCCCCAAACTCGTTTTTACATTTCTGTGCCATAGGCAAAATCACATTCATTATGTGCCCCAAACTCGTTTTTACATTTCTGTGCCATAGGCAAAATCACATTCATTATGTGCCCCAAACTCGTTTTTACATTTCTGTGCCATAGGCAAAATCACATTCATTATGTGCCCCAAACTTGTTTTTACATTTCTGTGCCATGCCCTATAGGAAAAATCACATTCATTGCTCAAGCCAATCCTGAGATTTTTTTTTAGTTGGGCTCATCAGTGAAAATGAGTTGAGGCACTGCAGTAGAACGTCATCCTGGGAAACTTGTCACCTTAAGACAAGTGTATATATGCAGTATGCACCTGCCTAATGGTAGCACTGAGCCACACTCTGTATTATGCTTCGTAGATGTTACGCTTAACATGTTAATTGCCAAATATGGTCTAAATGTGGGTCCTGCCTACAGACACCCATAGTCCGGCAGCTTACACCGACTGACCGCCACACCCGTTCTTGTTTGTCCTCTGGCCTGCAAACTGATTAGCTGGCTTCCCTCTGGTTCCTCTTTGCATAGAGGCGTTCATCTGGCCAGCAGGGCTCTGCTGTTGGCTGGAGTTAGGTTAGGTAAGGAGGTCTGCCTGTTGTAACTAAGTCACTGATCTCGTTGTCATGCCTGACCTACATGTGGTCAGCGTCCATTCCAACTTGGCATTGACAGGGGCGTCAGGTTTCCCCTCCTTGGCACAGGGGGCCTGTCTGTCAGTCACGTCTGTGTGGCAGTGAGGCTATACCAAAGTCCTTTTAGGCAAGTCCCTCCACTCGGCGGCCATATACAAACGTTTTATGGGCACTCATCGGGCACAGTCGTTGGGTCGAACTGCGCGTGCGCAAGGCTTCACGACACCAATCTTGCTCCAGCGGCGAGATCACAACACATGATTGGCACGATGTCTTCACAACACACCATATGATTGGCTCAATGTATTCACATCACACCACATGATTGGCTCAATGTATTCACATGTCGACGTTTTGCCGAGGAAGGGGTGGGATATGTGTAGACAACGGCCATATTGACGTTACAAACTAACCCCATGCATTTCTATGGAGGATTGTTTGAGTGTTGTGTCTCCTCTTTAGAAAGTCTCTGGCTATACTTACTATACTTATATGTGTGTTTCCATGGCCGCCACTCCTCAGTCTTAGGATGGGGGGAGGGGTTTGAGGGAAATTCTTGGTTGCCATGCCAAACCTGAAACTGTTCTTGAAACTCTTTTTTTTTTTTTTTTCTTGTTGTGGAGTACTCAGTTGATCAAGGCGAATGTGTTTTTTAATTTATGTTCATTGGTTAGGATTCTAACATTTGTCGAGTGATAAGGATTGAATGAATGATGCAAGCTTGCATAAATATAATAGACAGCACACAAGCTCTAACATAGCAATGAAGGATGTAACAGAAAATGTTTTGACTAACTGCTGATTCTTTGACTGCTGCTTTGTTTAAGTTAACATGATAGATGTGAGCTGGACAAATTGCTGAAACGGCCAAATTTGGATTGTTGCCATAGTAATATTTAGTCACATTATCCCCATTGATGAACAAGGGCTCATGCAATACATTCTGTACACAGAGTTCTGTCCATAAATAAGACTTGTAAAGAACTAATTTGTAGTAGATACCTGTGGTGTGACTGGGGATATTACCGTACCAGAGACAATACAGTAGGGATAAATGCAGTTTATTGGGGTCTTTTGTGTGTCTCTTTCCTCCTGTTCTGATCAACATATGAAATGTTGCTCCATGCTGCCATCTTGTGGATGAAAGGGGGAAATGCCCTAAATGCTGCACAGAACAACAAACATGCACAAAAGACAAGTACTGGTCAGAGAGCATGAACCATGAGTGCTTTTTGTATTCCCTTATGATAAAACTAGTTTAGTGATTTGGAATTTATAAATGTGTGTGATGCCAGATAAAATACTTTAAGAAACTATAATTTTGTATGAAGTCCCAAGTGCCCTTGTAATGGTAGTGATGGTAAAAGAGCAGTCCTTATAATTCTCCTCATAATGGCTTTGGAGTGATGATGAGTGTCTGCTATAAGTTGTGAAGCGCTGACAGTTTAACATGGTGTGACGTGCCAGGCGAGCAGACTAAGTCTGTTACTTGTCTTCCCATGCTGTTGGTGTCTTGAATAGATATCTAAGTAACTACTGTCGATGCGATCACACAGATGTCCTACCTCTGACTCTTGGCAAAACTGCTACTCTACTGCTAACCTCTGTAACTTGTGTAAAAACATTGAATAGGTCCCAATTTCTACTTCTTACCAGAACTGACATTCGTGGGAGAAATAAATGGGAAAATGGGAAAAAAAACTAAGACTATAAGTTCATATAGGTGCATTTTAAACTGAACAGAAACTGTCTTGCTTTTGTCAAGGTTTTGGAAAACAGTGTTTTTTGTTTGTTTTCATGAGCTGTGAACACTTGAGGTGGCTGCTGCTGGACTGCTTCAGAGAAATCTGGGGGATCACCTGTGGATTTGTTACGGATGAACTATGTGGGTTCAGCCATCCTCATCTGAATCCCATCAAGTCATAATAAAACCCTTTTAAGACATTTTTATATCGGCCTCTGAAGTTGAAGTAATTTCTTTCTGCATAACCAATTCATCCCACAAGCATGACCTTAGTTTAGGACCTCAATTTAAGCACACCCCCTTTTTCACTATAAATGAGGAACCTGTCCTATTGACAGTTAAGTGTTGTAATCGTTATACTAGAATAATTGGTGTAATTGTGTTGAATTACAGACAGTTTCATGAAAAAGTTTAGATTGTAGTTTCTAAAATAAAGGTCCTAATTCTATTATTGTCCATAAACTGATCTACTCAGTATACGTGTCATCTGGTACAGGTTATATTTTGCTCCAACAATTTAAGTATTTTTCACGGCAAATATCAGATACTAGAACTTAATTTTCCAATTATGTAGAAAACAATTCAGTTCGATTCATTCAATTTGATGTTCAAAGCACTGTTTTTGCCCAAAATATCTTAACATATTGTAAAATGTGTTTATGAATTGTATTTAATTTCATGGAATGCATCAAAGCACTTGAGTAAAACACAAAATGGTCATTACTGCTCTCTAGACACAAATGTAAGCTAGGGGTATGTTCGTCAATTCAATCTGACACACTCTGGACGCTCCAAGAGTGTGACGCTCTGATTAAATACATGATAATTCCGAATTTACGAACGGTTAAGAGTGCTCGGAGTGGCAATTTACGGACGCACCCATAGTTTACAGTCCAAGTGTGATGTAATAACTGTACTGTTACATCACTGTAATAGTACAGTTATGTAATGTAGTTCACATAGAATAGCCCCCAATGTATTGTCTCTGACCTTTTATGAGGGATCCTCTGGGTGGGAGCATTTGGGTGTTTTTGGTGGAAGTGTGGCCTTATACCCCGACACTGCTCTGTAGTGGGGCCAGAGACAACAGCGAGGCACAGGGGCCTCAGCCTAGGAGAGACACAAGCCACATATCCCAGCACACCTCAACCACACTACAGATCGTGTAACCTACCAGTGTTTCCCACAGAATTGAATTCTATTTGTGGTGGTAGATTTGCAGAATTAACTTGAATGCAACAGTTTTTAACAAATTAGCGCAGCGTGGTTATGATGCTAACCAGATTTAAGCACAGTTTAGCACAACCTGGAAAATCATTGTGTGGTGGTCAATGTTGATATTGTGGTGGGCTGCCACAAATAAGTCAATGTATGGGGAAACACTGCCTACGGTATCAACTGCATGGTCTCCTCAGTCCACCCGACCGCACCCCCTTCCCTTACCTGCCCCGACGCAGCTTCCCGTAGTACACAGCTGCAGGGTGACCCATGGTCTGCTTCACAGTAGAATTGTTCTGCGAGATCACAGACTACAAAATAGGATACAGATCATCTCTGTGAGGCTACTACAATATAGAGTGATGCAATGTCTGTCCAGATTCACCAAATGGCCAGACTTTTGCCTGTTTCCATATAAATGGTCCTTGTAAGGGTGCAAATGTGAGGCAATGTATAAAATCTCACCATGGTAGGCAGAATGGTTGTCTCTGTGTTTTTGGGTTGGACTACACGAATCAGATGAGGAGCACTGGGCCAAGTCTTCTGTCTTATCATGGAGTTGTAGCTTGTGCACAAAAAAACATCATGAGACAAGGGATGACAGGACTTGAAAACATCCATTCAAATTTGCAATCCTTTACCTGACATTTGCAATGCCTCTCGGTTGGAAGAGTTTACTTTGGAGGTCAGGACAACAAATATTCACTGTAGACATCTGGAAAAGAATAGTTCTTAATCTTAAAATAGTGAAAAATGAAATAAGACATGAATGCATCAGTAAATAAATAATACATAAATGACTATGGTTTATATTGATTCAATTCCACCTCTTGACGGCAGAGGTCCCTATATCGTCTTAACCATTTTATATTTCACATAGATGTCACTTCCGTGTAGTAGGCTACAGAGATTTAGTAGGAAATGAGAAAGGGACAACCACCCCTCTGGTAATATAATCTCCTGTACTTCATATTTACTGTTTGCATCTATCACATAAAATGTTTTCACGACGTTCAAGGAAAGTAAAGGCTCGAACTAAAAGCTACGGAGTGATGTTCTTCACCAAGCGTTAAAAACAGTAATATGTTGTTAGCTAAGTTAACCGGTTAGCATTGAGCCAGCACTGTTCCAGTCTTTCCGGTTTCACGGTTCTCTTATTTTAAACATCCTAATGTTGTGCTATTGGTTGTACAGTTAAGGTTTCTATTTATTTTCGTGATGTCCGGCTGTTTTGATGGAAACCAGTCTCTGTTGGCATAAAGCATAGTTATACATGGGCGATGGAAGTGACATTTAATGTCTGACCGTTTTCTTTAGGTGATGGGGGCCGATAGCGGTCCTGGTGCTCCCCCTGCAGTCCCCTGGCGCAAAGTCCTGTACGAGCGCCAGTCATACCCGGACAATTATGTTGACCCCCGCTTCCTGGAAGATCTGAGGCGAAATGTCGGAGTTCGTCAGTACCGATACTGGAATGTGGTGCGTGAGGCTGGTCTCGTGTCCCAGCAGGTGTCTTGCGTATCCTTGTTTGTCACGCTGTGGTCCTACATGGAGCAAGGACACCTCTCTCCCTCTACGTTACTGTCCGCCGGACTGCTAAGTTCCCTGGTGGGATATGGACTCTACAAGGTGCTGGGTGGCAGCAGAAGCGATGACCGGACATCATGGGCCGATCTCCAGAGTGCTGCAATCTTTTTGGCCTTCACGTTCGGCTTCTCCCCAGTGCTGAAAACTCTCACTGAATCGGTCAGCACAGACACCGTGTACGCCATGTCTGCGATGATGCTCTTGGCTCACCTGGTGTCCTTCCCTTATGCCCAGCCTAGTCCCCCAGGTAGCCTATCTCTGAACGCAGCCCTGTTTGCTTCCGTTTGCCTGGCATCGCGTTTGCCAGGGGCGCTCCACACCTTTGCCATGCTAACTTGCGCCCTGCTGGTCTTCGCTTTGTGGCCTTGTCTACTGCACAGACTGACGGAGCACGCCCCTTGGAGTTTCCCCTGGATAGCCAGCCTGGTGTCATTTGGTGGAGTGATGGGCCTGGGCTCCCTCTGGCCTACAGGAGCTCTGTTGTTCGCATTTGCCCTCCTCACACTCACCCTGATCTGCCCTCTGTTACTAGTGCGCCTACAGAGGCACAAGGACAACATCCACGGGCCCTGGGATGAGGCGGAGATACGAGAAGACCTTTCCCACTTTTTGAACTGAGACCGAGGGGCAGTAACAAAGTCACTTGCCACTTGTAATCAGTCTTTGACACTGAAGGGCTTGCGGTAATTGACTAAAACGATTGCTACCAAGTTGTCCCTTTTTTAAAAACATTTAGGTTAACCTGTTTTAAGTAGACATTATTGTTGCACTGAGGCCATCTCAGTTCTCAGGAATATGCATTATACATTCCCAAGAAAGAGACTTTTATCCTTCCATTTTACTGCTCTGCTGTATAGAAAGAATACGGTCAAGAGACTAGGCTAAATGTTTTTGTACAGTGATGGCCAAAAGTATTGGCACCCATGCTAAAGTTGACTGAAAAGAGGAATATAAAATCATCTTTTGGAAATTGATCTTAATGCCTTAAGTGAAAAATGAGGAAATATCTAACCTTTAAGGACACCAATTTTCTTAGTGAATGAATAATGTATCATAAATAAATAAATGTTCTTCCTTAAAATACAGGGGTCATAAGTATTCCCACCCCTATGTTAAATTCCCATAGAGACAGGCAGATTTTTATTTTTAAAGGCCAGTTATTTCATGGATCCAGAATACTGTGCATCCTGATAAAGTTACCTTGGCCTTTGCAATTAAAATAGCCCCACATCATCACATACCCTTCACCATACCTAGAGATTGGCATGGGTGTTATTTCAGTTAGCCTATTAGCTGGTTTGATGCTCATTGAGCTCAATGCAAATCAAACCAGCTAATAGGCTAACTGAAATTTTAAAACATTTATTTATTTATGATACATTATTCATTCACTAAGAAAATTGGTGTCCTTAAAGGTTAGATATTTCCTAATTTTTCACTTAAGGCATTAAGATCAATTTCCAAAAGATGATTTTATATTCCTCTTTTCAGTCAACTTTAGCATGGGTGCCAATACTTTTGGCCATCACTGTATGGACACAGAAAATCTAATTAATATTGTCACGGCAAGTAACTTCAGTATTAATCATGAAAATAAATGGGTTTTAACATATTTTTTAAAATGCAAAATAATAAAGATATTTTGTGTACCTGCTGTGACATGTATTTTTTGTATTGACTTTTGGTTTTGGAAATGCGGGCTAAAACTATGATTTGCACTGTCACTAGGCAAGGCAAGGCAATTTATTTATATAGCGCATTTCATACCCCAGGTAGACACAATGTGCTTTACATAGTTCAGGCATTACCTCAAATAAAAGTAAGCAGGTATAAAACATATCACAAATATATCACAGTAGTGAAATAAGTAAAAACAATAAAAGCAATAAAATAGTAGAATGTTAAAATAATAATAGCAATAAAATAGTAGAATTAGTAAAAACAATAAAAGCAATATAAATAAATTAAAAACAGGAAAAAGCCATAGAGAAGAGGGTGGTCTTCAATTGGGTTTTAAAAGTGGCAATGGTTGGAGCAGTCTTAATATGCTCAGGGAGTTTGTTCCATATCTGGACTGCATGGTGGCTAAAAGCAGCTTCACCCTGTTTGGTGCGAGTAGAAGGTATGCATAATACCTGGCTGTTCTGCGATCTAAGAGGTATGTGGGGGATGTAAAATTTAAACATGTCTGATATATATGTTGGCCCCATCCCATGCAGTGCTTTAAAAACCAGTAGCAGTACTTTAAAATCTATCCTAAAAGAAACTGGACCATTCCGTGTCAAATCAGATAAGGTTGTTGCTGCACCATCTCAGATTTTGTGCAAACCATGTCCAAGAATGGGTCCCAAAAACAAAGGCCTGTAAAATATTTCTGTTCAAGTCTTCATAGTATTTGCAGCCCTAGAGCCTGAATATCACATTATCTGGGAAGAAATGTTTGGACATGAATATAATGAAAAGTATTATTTATAGGTAGCCTAAACTTTGTAGGGTGGAAGACAAACATGTTCTCAGTATGACTGAACTATTAAACATTTTGTACAGCATTCTCATTGATTTTCTACAAAGCCCTAGATTTGAAAAAAAAAAAACTTGTTTTTGTACTCTTTTGGTATATCATTATTTTTGGCTTTACATACTATATTTTATTAATGTTGTACCAATATTTGCACTCGCCACATATAATAGGCTTGAAGATTGGACTAAACAAGGGAAGGTTGTGTTTCTCGGTCATTTTCATAGGATTAAAATGGTATGTGGGGTAACCTCATACGCACTTGAAAATCTATGTGGAAGTAGCCCAGTGTATTTCCTCTTGGGCATCAATAAAGTATCTATGGGAATTTAGTGTACAAAGTGCCAATGTTGTACCATAGATAAATAAATAGTGTCAAAATCATTATTATGCCTCAAGGACAAGAATCAAAATGCATGTAACCAAGCAAGTGTATCTATGTATTAATGAAACATGGTAGGCTACATCATATTGGTACTTTATACACGAAATGACTATAAACGTTGATTTTCGTTGCCGAGACCTCAAATATTGTCTATACAACAAAGTATTGTATTTGCAGACATGATAATGATTGATGGTGCCATGTCAATACAAAAATTCGTTTACAAGACCCTTGTATAAAGCTAATGGGTATGCAGTGCAAACTTTTAACGATCAATTCATACCGACATGTCTTCCACCTTACGTTTGGGCAGGGTAGGAATACTAATTTTCAAGATATTAATGCCTAAACATGGCCTTTAAAATAAGGCATTTCTGAGAATGTTTTCAGGTCTTAGTTTTGGGACAAAAAATTAGTTAGGTCTTAGGCCAATTAGGTATACAAATTTAGAGCAAAATCTGAGACGGTGCAGCAACAATTTTCCTGGATTTTTTCTGATTTGACACGGAATGACCCACTAACCTAAGTATCTCGACTTCAGTGCGTTAACCATGCGCCTGAACGTGTGTAGGCTATAACTAAAGGGACAAGTCTGACCAAATACCTTCACATGTTCTCTGGAGGGCCTGGCCAGGATAGAATGTTGCTTGGGCCTTTTATGCGAATGGCCGCCCCTCTCCATGATGTTAAAAGTCCGCGGCTCGAAACGATGTTCAACCGGGACAGGGGACACTTCCCAGCAACACCTCACCCGTGCCCGGGTGCAGCACCAACCAAAGATGCTCTAGAATCTTTGGCACCAACTCCTCCTTTTATACATTTTGTGATATTTCGTCACAAATAACTGGTAATAATAGAACGCTATGGAAGCAGTCATAGGCTACTACAGTAGGCTAGGCAACATTATAAAATGCAGGCTGCTGTTCCACTGATAAAATGGTCAGTTATTTAAAACTACATCAATTTCCAAAAAAACATTATCAGAACTACCGTTTTAAAATATGGAAACCACACCAGCACACTCTAACGTTTTTTTTCCCTATGATCGGCATGTTGAAATTAAATACACATTGACTGCAACATCACATTTTGTAAATTGTACTTGTGGCGACATGCGCCCCCATGTGGTAATAATTCAAACTGAGTGATGACTGGTTTTGTAAAGTACATTTTAAATAGCTTTTTAAGTTCAAGAACATTTGCTATTGTCAATGCAAGCAGGATTGGTTTTATATAAAAAACATAAACCAATTATTCTTTTATTTTGGTTGTTGTAACTACTCAGTATTTACATAAGAAACAATGTCTCTGTTGTCTCAATCATTTACATATGCCAATCACACGCACAGACACACACAGACATACACACATATACACACACACACACACACACAATTCTGAAGTACAAAACAGACACAACAGCACAGTCCATATGAATGTACAGCATAAAAATGATTGGCAGGACAGCACCATAACGCCAGTTTGACCAATGACAGATACACACGCCGTTCTCTCTCTCCTTGACATGGCTCTGAGATTCCACATCCAGCCTGGAGGAGGAAATAAATACTTGTGCTCGTGCTTGTGGCATCGTCCTCATCCATCACCAAAAATGATAGCCCAGGCTGCGCTCCCAGTTGATGCACATGGCCTCTTGCATTTGTGGTTGGTTGCCAGGATGGTTCCAATCGTTTTCAGTGAGGATTCCGTGAGGGAATAGCCGGTGGTTGTCTCCTAAAAACCAGTCACATAGACATCATTGGCCCTTGAGAACAGCCCCTGTGGTGTTTAGAGATGTTGTTTGAGCACAACCATTCTTGAATCATGTACATGTATGTATTGTAAAGCAGTGATTGAATCAGAGCACGGACTCATGGAACTAACTAAAAGAATCATGCAACACTGGCAATGAGTACAGTCAAGATGCAATAAAATTTACAATTTGTGGTCTTCAAGTTAGATCTACAGGCAAAACACAGATGTGTGTAGATAGCATAACTTTTCCAAATGTGATTATGATACTCATCAATGGTCTTAAATTCATAGTGCTTGTTTGATGTAGAAAGTTGCCTCCGTAGCCTTGTCTTTCTGGGGCGTGGATGAAAGTAGAGTTTGTGTCTGACTGAAATCATATGTGTGTGTGTGTGTGTGTGTGTGTGTGTGTGTGTGTGTGTGTGTGTGTGTGTGTGTGTGCGTGTGTGACTGTGTGTGTGCTTGTGACTGTGTTGATGTATGTGTGTGTGTGTGTGTATGTGTGTGTGTGTGTGTGTGTGTGTATGTGGGTGGGTGGATGGGTGTGCTGTGTTCATGTGTGTGTGTGTGTGTGTGTGTGCTGTGTTCGTATGTGTGTGTGTGTGTGTGTGTGTGTGTGTGCTGTGTTCGTATGTGTGTGTATGTGTGTATGTGTGTGTGTGTGTGTGTGTGTGTGTGTGTGTGTGTAGGGGGGTGGGGGAATATGTGAGCGTTTCTTCAGCAGGGCTGCTCCAGGAAAGATCCCTGCGGAGACGCAGGAATCTGTTTCTCTAATGGAGCTGGCAAACGAAAAAGTGTTTCTGTGATGGGAAACAGGAGAAAGTGGCTTTTATTTTTCCTGGGACGCCATGAGTGTGTGGAGCTGTGGTTTTGCAGAGACACAGAGACAGAAAAGAAAAGAAAAAAAAAAAGACAGAGAGAGAAAGAAAGAAAGAGGCAGAGAGAGAGAGAGAGACACAGCGACCCCAAAAAGAAACCCAGCCGCAGAATACCAGTGGTTTATTAGGAGAGCAAGACAGAAGAGGGACGCCCAAGAGCAGAGATTTGGGGTTAGACAGAAAGATGTAGGAAGAACAGACATGGGAGGAGAGGAGGAGAGGAGGAGAGGAGAAGAGAGATGAGACAAGCCACAGGAGGAGATCATCAAGGTCCCCAGGATGGAGGGAGCACAAGACAGATCACAAGAGGATGATGGCACATCGAGTCTGATGGTACATCGAGTCCCATAATGGAGTGGACAAATTGGAAGAGACCACTCGAGCACAGCCAGAGAGGCGCGCGGAGAGGCAGGAACGAGGAGAATAAGAGAAATAAATAAATAAATAAATAAATAAATAAATAAATAAATAAGGGAAATAAAGAGACGGACAGCAACTGGTGGTGTACACAGAAAAAGACACATGTATACACACACAGGTTAAAATGGCCAGAGTGAAAGAATAAGAGAAGTGTCTGAGAAAAAGAACACAGTAGAGAGAGAGAGAGAAAAATAGAGAGAGAGAAATAGAGAGAGAGAGACTGGATGAACAAGAGGGGACAGGGTGGGAGAGCAAGAACGGGAAAAAAAGGGTGGAGGTTCGTGCAGAACTGTTTCAGCGCACAGAGGAAATGAGGCAGAAAGAAAACGAGTGAAGGGCCAAAAAGAGGGGGAGAGGGACGAATGAAGGGAGAGAAAAGAGGGGGAGAGGGACGAATGAAGGGAGAGAAAAAAAATAAAGAAAAAGAAAAAGACTTAGTGAAAGAAATGCATCACAGTAGGTGGAGGTGGAGGTGAAGAGAAAGATAGACAGACAAAGACAGACTCTCTGGAGTTTACAATAAACCTGCAAGTAGAGAGGCAAAGTTCAGAGGGGTTAACTCCATAGTCAGTAAAATGGATGCGGTTCTTCTGGGACGCGCATTCCAACAGATATACGATCGTGGATTTATTTAATACTGGCAATACATTAAAACGCAACATTGCCAAGCGTGCTAGATAAAATACAGTGGAGATTGATCTGCTGACAGTACTGAACACGCTCTGCCATGAAAGGGGGAGAAAAAAGCAGTGCGAAAGAAAGATTCAGCACTGAACGCTGGGAAAGGGAATATGAAAAGCACATTTTCTAGCAGACTCCTACCCAGCTCAAGTAACCTCCACTCCACATTTGTGTGTGTGTGTGTGTGTGTGTGTGTGTGTGTGTGTGTGTGTGAGTATGAACGTGCAGTTAGTAATGTGAATGGTAATATATATGTTTAGACACGCACATTGTACTTGTGCTGGGTAACAGTGATGCTACACATATACAGTAGTATATGTTGTATGTGTTTAAATAAGATTGTACATACAGTCTAGCCTAGTATATTGTAAATCACGGTTAGAGTGCTGAATAAAAAAAACAACAAAAAAAAACACATGCTTTGGCTTGTTCCATGTGCTTCAGTTGGCAATATTTGTAGAAAATATTATGGTGGTAAACCTCACCCTCCTAAAAGAATTACAGCTATGAATGCGAGCAGGAGGATCTGGCGTTGGGCTGAAACAGTGAGAACTTCAAGGGGAAGCATGAGATATGATCACTGCTGTGCCAGATTACAGTATTATTACTGTATTCACTTTTAAGAAAAAGAAGAAAAAAAAACAGCTCTAATGTGTGTTTGCAATTCAGCTGTATGAGGGACGTGTGTGTGTGAGAGAGAGAGACTGTGTGTGAGAGAGACTGTGTGTGTGTGTGTGTTTGTGTGTGAGAGAGACTGTGTGTGTGTATGTGTGTGTGTGTGTGTGAGAGAGAGACTGTGTGTGAGAGAGACTGTGTGTGTGTGTGTGTTTGTGTGAGAGAGAGACTGTGTGTGTGTATGTGTGTGTGTGTGTGTGTGTGTGTGTGTGTGTGTGTGTGTTTGTGTGCTCACCTGGGAATGCTGGGGGCAGCTCGGCTGGGCCGACTGGACGGCTGAGAGAGCGCATCGCTCTTGCTGTTGCTATTGGAAACCTGAGGCGAAGGGCCAGGGGCCGGAGGGGCGGGGCCTCGGGATGGGCCGCCGGGACCAGACGGAGACATCTTGCCTAGCAGCACAGGAGGAGGAGCCCTGAAAGACAGGCAGGGAGAGAAAGAGAGACAGAGAGAAAGAGAATGTGTGTGTGTGTGTGAGATAGAGAGAGACCGAGAGAAAGAGAATGTGTGTGTGTGTGTGTGTGGGGGGGATAGAGAGGGAAAGAGAGAAAGTAACAGAAAGAGAATGCATGTATGTGTGTGTGTGTGTGTGTGTGTGTGTGTGTGTGTGAGAGAGAGATAGAGGGAAAGAGAGAAAGTAACAGATAGAGAATGCATGTGTGTGTGTGAGAGAGAGAGAGAGAGAGAGAGAGAGAGAGAGAGAGAGAGAGAGAGAGAGAGAGAGAGAGAGAAGAGAATGGGGGGGGGGGGGGGGTGTTGAGAGACAGCATGAGAGAGAGAGACAGCTGAAGAATAGAAAGTTGAAGCTCATGGGACCCGACATCTGTCCTATGACACAATAACAAATGCATCTCCTTCATAAACATCGCCATGAAGCCGAACATAATTTACATCTATCCATCACCACCACCCTCCTCATCCTGACACTATCTATTCCTCTTATTGTTTATTTTTTTTACCTTTATTTAACCAGGCAGATCATTAAGAACAAGTTCTTATTTACAGTGATGGCCTCTACCTAAACACTCTTTTATCCTCCATTTCCTTTCTCTCCACTCGTCCACATTCATTACTTCCCTCTTTCCAGTCCCCTCAGAGCTAATTCTCAAGACTCAAGACAAACTTGGACCCAGGGCTTGAAGCAAGGACATTTTTCTGTGCCTGAGGTTGTTAAAAAAAATTCCTTTGTTTTACCAGGGTAGTCACATTGTGACAGAGGTCTCTTTTCCAACTGAGCCCTGGCCAATTCTAAATTATATAATAGATAATTAGCTCTTTTCGAGCTTTAAAAAAAACAACCCTGCCCATGCCTGAACCCCGGCAATGAGTCCGGAGACCCTCCACCAGCTAGCCCACCGGCCAATCAGACGGCACCTGCGTGAGGGGCCCAGATTCGTCTGAGACCAGGCGGTGTTGATTGGCGGCGGCAGAGGGACGGACGCGGTGGAGGTGGAGATGTCGGAGATGATGTCCAGCGCTTCCTTGAGGGCTGCGTGCGTGCGCAGCACCTCCTCCCGGCGCCGAGCCTGCTCCGGGGACTCATCCATCAGCACCGACTGGTCACCGATGGTGTACAACTGGGCCAGCAGCTCCGAGTGGATGAACTCCTTCACCTTGTGGGGGGGGGGGTTAAAAGGAGAAACAAATGAAGCGTGCAGCCAGGGGAGGGGAAACAAGGAAATGGGTGAGACTAAAAACATATAACAAAAACAACACCAATTACACACATAACCTATGTGGTGACACCATAGTAAAACAGGTCACGAAAAAAAACACAGCCAAAAGCCCAACTTTTTACTGCACGACTTGATGACACCTCTAGCTTCCTGATGCTATTACGTAGTCAAGACATTAAGTTAACCGGGATGTAATAACTTTCAAGAGCGGTAACAGAATGATTGATGACAGGGAACAAAGTGCAACAGCCTCTATGGAGTGATAACTTCTTGTTCAATGTTGCAATGTTGCAAAGTTATTACTACTAGAGTTATAAATAATGATTTTGATAATCCAAACAAAAACAGTCCAACATGTTGTTGCTAAGATGTGATGATGCATTGTCATGTAACAGTCAAAAGTTAATTAAAATAAACTTAGAAAAGAGCTACAATGGTGCTTGATATTTATTTTCTTAAACTGACATTGTTAATGACGAGGTGCATGATGGTCTTAGGCATGAGATCCCGGGTGCATTTGTGGACGATGCTCATGTACGAGTCCACGAGGTTGCGGATGGACTCCACCTGCCTCTCCAGCTGGGGATCCATGGAGACGCTATCCATGGAGGAGCCCTCACCGTCCTCCTATCGCCACCACACACACACACACACACACACACACACACACATTTATACACGCACATATATATATATACACACACACACACACACACACATTTATACACGCACATATATATATACACACACACACACACACACATTTATACACGCACATATATATATACACACACACACACACACACACACATTTATACACGCACATATATATATACACACACACACACACACAAACACATTTATACACGCACATATATATACACACACACACACACACACAAACACACACACACACATTTATACACGCACATATATATATATATATATATACACACACACACACACACACACACATTTATACACGCACATATATATACACACACATACACACACACACATTTATACACACACATATATATACACACACATACACATTTATACACGCACATATATATGCACACACATACACACACACACACACACACACACACACACACACACACACACACACACACACACACACGCCAAGCAGCAGGGGTGAGACCAGGGAAAGCAGTCTAAACACAGGGTGATCAGAGGACAGGGCAAAAGATGCGCTCCCTGTGACTGAGAGTGAATGAGAGCGGTGGGAAGCAGCGGTGTGAATTAGAGATGTGTGACTTTGTGTGTGGATATGTGACTGAGAAAAGAGAAAAAATTGGTGAATGACTGAGAGAGAGAGAGAGAGAGAGAGAGAGGCCACAGATATGAAATTATAGGAATGCTTAAGACACATAAAGAGCTGAAGTTAGTGCATCGGCGCAAGGGTGCGGCTGGCTTCTGTCACGACAGATTAAGGGGAACCCTCGTGGAACTGTGACATCACTTGCGCCTCGGAGAGAAGCAGAGGGGAGGAAGGTGGAGGAGTGGAAGGAGGATGAGGAGGAGGAGTGGGAGGATGAAGAGGAGGGGGCTAGATGGAAGTGGGAGAAGGGGAATTTGGGAGAGGAGGGGGTTGATTAGAAACAGAGCTGAGAGCCCCTCCCTCTCCAATCCTCCACAGTGTGACACAACAGCCCAGGAATGCGGCGCTGCTACTGATCTGCTTCTCCACCAGTGGGACCGCTGCAGGACCGCTGCAGGACCGCGCACTCGACACGCGGGCTAGCCTACGTCTCGCTCCAGAGCGGGGATGAAGACAAACGCACAACTAGATAAAACCCCTCCGTAACTAATTTTAGTCTAAGAAGTGAATGGATGAACCAGATGGCAGAGACTGTTTCAATAGAGAATGCCATGGGACTGACTTAGGCACCAGTAAGCCACCCACCACTCCCTCAACCCAAAGGCCCAGTCAGGGACAAGTCAGGATACTCGGGACAGTCTGAGTGCGCTCGGTGAGTCATTATGTGGGGATGTTTAGTTCAGACTTATTTCGGGGTCGGCGAGTTGCTTTTAGTGCCGCAGCGTATGGGGGGATGCATTATACTCACTCCAGCCTTTTCTGGGTAGACTCCAGCGCGCAGCAAAGAGGCCTTCCAGCTGCCCACCTCCTCCTGCGACTCGCAGGCCAGCTCCAGATGCCTGTAGTCCTTATACACGTTCCTATGACAACACCAACACCAACCAAAACTGTTTCCTGGGCAACGGGGTTGTATACATGTAAACAAAGTGTCAGGAGTCAGACGCGCACATGTGCGCATGCGAACAAATGCACGCACGCACACACGCACACACACACACGCACACACACACACACACACACACATTCAGCTTGTCTATCCATCATAACCTATTCCCTCTACACGTCCATCAGTGTTCCTTTCTTCATCCATCCATCTCACCCTCCATCACTTTTTTTTCTTCGTAGGGGAAATATCTGTCTTTCTTCCTAGAAGCCTCCACTTCTCCTTCTCTTTCTCTGTCTATCCTTTTCTCCTGCTTTTTTACTGTTTCTCTCCACTCCACCCTCCTCTCTCTCTCTCTCACTTTCTCTCTCTCCTTTCTTACTTTCTCTCCCTGTCTCTATCTCTCTATCTCACTTTCTCTCCCTCTCTCTATCCCACTTTCTCGCTCTCCCTGTCTCTATCTCTCTATCTCACTTTCTCTCCCTCTCTCTATCCCACTTTCTCGCTCTCTCTCTCTATCTCACTTTCTCGCTCTCTCTCTCTGAGCTCACACAGCACGCTGACGCCTCACAGAGAGGCAAGAATCTGGAGCCGGGCAAGTTCCATCTGTTACACATTCAGTCTAATTGCTCTGTTGTTTCTCTCTCTTTCTTTCTCTCTCTCTCTCTCACTCCCACTCTTTTGTTTCGTTCCTCCTCTCCTCTCCCTCCCTCCCTCCCTAACTCTCTCCTAGTGCTTTTTCATGATGTTTTTTTTTTGTTCATGGCTCACTTGGGGGCCGCTGCCGAACATGTGTACGGGTTTGTCTGGCTCTGATAAGAGCGCTGTTATCTCTGTGCTGACAAAGCATACTATGTGATACTCTACATCTTCACTTTAGATTGGGATTTTCATTATGGTGTCTCACTTCCATGATAATGATGATAAACTACCCACACAGATTGTCACACACACACACATACCCACACACACACACACACAAAGACAACTCAAGTCAATACACACACACACACGCACTCATAAAAAAATATCTCGCTCTTCACACCTGCAAACACATACACACACACACTCACACATACACAGAAGACACCCCACTTAAAACACTATTCACACACACTAATCATACTAAACTCTGTGCTTTAGCCCCAGCCAGAGCCTGACAGCATGAGGCGTGTTCTGAGGCCGGTGTTGCCCCCTCTCTGTCAGCTCGTCATGAAGTCAGTATTATACGCCATCCAGAGGGCATCTGCTCTCCTCATGGCTTACCAGAGGATTTATGGGAAGAGCTACGCCCAGTGTCAGACTCAATGGCAACTAGGGCTGTGCCGATGGATCGTGATGGTTGACAGGCATCACGATGGAAAGCAACCATCGTGATGCCACGCCCCCACATGCCAGTCACTAATTCCTGCCTGTAACAGGCTAAAACATAAAAAAATCTTTACCTGAAAATGAAATTGAGCCTACTTTAAAGGCTGTCAACCAAAACAGTTATCACGTATTAGTCTACCATCTTGTAAAATAAAAGACTTATTAGTCTACCCTCTTATTCAAATAATTCCTGACTGTGACGTGAATGTGTAGCCTAATTGTCTTTTTGTAGCCTACATGTCTCGCAGGCCTATAGCCTACATTGGACATAATAGGTAGCCTAATGTTTTAGCAGAAAATATAGATTTATTATTGTTAGGCTACGACTAGGACATTATAGCGCTCAAATATTTTTGCAAGGCTACAGCGAGCGCCAAATGCGTCTTTCTCTGTGTTAAAATAAACCATTTCTTTCGTTAATTATAGGATCAGAAGGTAGCCTATTCGTCTTTCACTGTAAGGCTTGTATTTCATGCATTTAGCAAAAGTCCCAGACAGCAGCGGAGTGGTAATCGGGATTCGTTATTTGTAGAAGTGTTTTTACTTCGCCCTCCTATAAATAGCCTGGACTGCGCGATCGCAGCCCTTTACTTTCACTTCCCGCCGCCCTCATATCAGCATAGACGGTAGCCTGATAACGATGCTGCATAGTACTAAGATTTTAAATGAGTGACCACAATAGTAGTCTTAAGTAACTTTTTTGCTGGGCCCAGCGAAGGCTGGCAATGTGTAATATTCCGCTGATTGGTGCACACGCAAGTGTTCAGATTGTTTTGTCTATCCGTCTTTCACAACAATTTTCTTGGAGCAGATCTTCCACACAACTTCGGTAGCCTGGTCAGTATGTCTCTCTTAGCAGTCCACTTTCATCAGGCCGTATAGCCTATATAATATATTTTTTATTTTTGTATGTAGAACATTATAAATGTATTTCAGTACAGACATACCTAGGCTATAGGCTAATTAATCGTGTTTACCACACTAACCCCCCCCCCCCCCCCCCCCCCCCCCCCCCCCAAATTTAGGCGACATCGCCCAACCCTAATGGCAACAGGTCCCCTGGCGGCCCGTGGATGCCTGGGTAGTGCTCTGTTCTCTGGTGGCCCGAGGATGCCTCTGTTCTCTGGCGGCCCGTGGATGCGCTGGGTAGTGCTCTGTTCTCTGGTGGCCCGTGGATGCTGGGTAGTGCTCTGTTCTCTGGCGGCCCGTGGATGCCTGGGTAGTGCTCTGTTCTCTGGTGGCCCGTGGATGCTGGGTAGTGCTCTGTTCTCTGGCGGCCCGTGGATGCCTGGGTAGTGCTCTGATCTCTGGTGGCCCGTGGATGCCTGGGTAGTGCTCTGTTCTCTGGAAGCTGTTCTGCGCTGGTCTCTATGGGAGGCATTGCTTGCTGCTTGTATGCTGTGATGTGTTGGGGCCCATTACATGTGAGTGCTGAAGATGACTAGACTGCAGTTGTAGCTGTGTCAGTGTGTGTGTGTGTGTGTGTGTGTTTGTGTGTAAGAGTGTGTGTGTGTGTGTGTGTGTGTGGGTGTGTGTGTGTGGTGAGTGAGTGTCGTGTGTGTGTCAGTGTCTGTGTGTGTGTCAGTGTCTGTGTGGTGATAGTGGAGGTGAGCAGGGGCTGTGTGTGTGTGTCTGTCAGTGAGTGTGTGTGTGTGTGTGTGTGTGGTGTGTGTGTGTGTGTGGTGTGTGTGTGTGTGTGTGTGTGCGTGTGTGTGTGTGTGAGTGTGTGTGTGAGTGAGTGAGTGCAGGGGCTGTGGTCAGGGTGGGCAGGACAACCGCCCAGCTGCGTCAGTATGGATGAGGAGCCAGGCTGCGTGCTGGAGACACAGCTAGTTACGGAGCAAACCGCACTGCTGTGACTCAGGGGTCAGCCTCCAAGGGCTGGAAGGAGCTCACTGCTCGTGGCTAGTGGATGAGTTGAGGGCTGTGGCGCCCACACACACACACTCACACACTCACTCACACACACACAATGAGGTGAAGCGCGCGCACACACACACACACACACACACACACACACACACACACACACACACACACACACACACACACACACACACACAGACACACACACTCAAAATACATAATGCCAGACACACAAATTAATATACCCACATATATACATACACACAGATACATACAGTCACACAAACTCAAAAGAATACAAATGCATATACTTGCTTGCACACACACACACACACACACACACACACACAAATACATATGCTCACACAGCACACACAGGTATGCACGCAGACACACACACGCACGCACGCACGCACGTACGCACACACACACACACACACACACACACACACACACACACACACACACACACACACACACACACACAATTTTATAATGGCTGGATTGTGACTAGCCATTTAGACCCGATCCCATTCCCCGTCTCTCCCTCTCTGTGTTTCCTTTTGCTTCTTCTACAGAGAGCCAGAATTTTTTATGATGTTTTCTTTTATTTTTTTTTCTGGACTTGATGGAATTATCGCTCAGATCCCTGGCTGCTTTGAGTTCGGGGAGTTTCCTGAGGTTTTAATTTCTGTCAGACAGGGACAGCACAAGCAGCGAGGCTTGGACTGGCGACCGCAGTGGAGAGGAACACACAACACACACACACACACACACACACACACACAGTCACACACACACACACACAGAGACACACACACACTCACTCACACTCACACTCACACTCACACTCACACTCACACTCACACTCACACTCACACTCACACACACACTCACACACACACACACACACACACACACACACACACACACACACACACCCATACTGAGGAAAACACACATGCATGCAGACCAGTGCACCAAAATATGCATGCAAACACACAAAACAAAGAGAACAACGCTGAACGCTGCAGGCAGAATAGAGGTGGAGAAAGAGGAGAACCAGGGGGCGCAGTGCGCCTCCCTTCAAACATTCCAAGGCAACTTCTCTCTCAACTTCCCTTCATCTCTCTCTCTCCCTCTCTCTCCCTTCTTTCCTCCTGCTCCTCTCCTCTCTCTCTCTACCCCCCTCCTCTACTCTCTCTCTCCCTCTCTTCTCTCTCGTTCTCTCCTCTCCTCTCCCTCTCTATCCCCCTCTCTCTACTCTCTCTCTCCCTCGCTCTCCTCATGGACATTCTTTCCTAAAAGTGTGGGCAGCCCTGGATTTGATTAGCAGCTTAATTAGTGAGCCGTCGGTATGTTGTGGGTGAACACCATCACAGAGAGAAGCAAAGCGCACTATTATAAACAAACTGCACATGTTCAACTAGAATATGTCAGCCACACACACACCCCAGCCGAGCCCTGTGCATACACATATACAAGCTGTCTCTCTCTCACTCACACACACACACACACATGCAAACATCCTGTTCTCGCCAGTGTTCTGAGAGAACACACGCACACTGTGCACTCAAGTACACTGCAATTTTCTGCTCACACACTCCACCTGAGCTAATTGGTGTTTTTTTTTTTTTATCTGAAATTACAACAATTTTTTTTTCTTTTTTCTCCATGGGTTACATATACATGGGTATACATGATTAGTATAAGTGAATGTGTTTGTGGTTTGCATTCGAAGGTCGTACATTAGCACTTCATGGTGCGGTGACATGCAAGTCGTTTGCTAAGCACTTTCATGTACATGAAAGCCGTGAAAAGTTTCCTCCGGGTCCATGAGGTGAGAGGAGTAGCTTTGAGGGAGAGGGATAGTGTCTGTCTATTCGTTCACAAATAGCTCTGCTCGTGTGTGTTGTGTGTGTGTGTGCGTGTGTGTGTGTTTGTTTGTGTTCTAACCTCTGTTCTGTGCTGAAGAGAGCAAATGTGTGTTTGGCGGACATGAAGGTCTTCTCGACGTCTCGCACCTTTAGGCTATCTAGAGGCAGCATGTACTTCTTCTCTGTCTCCTAGGGTGGAGAGGGGGGGGGGGGGGGGGGGGGGTGGAGGTCACAACAAGTCCAGAGGTCAAAGGTCATTCACAGCAGAGAGAAAACAGATTGCAGCCCTGCACTACACAGTTCAATGCCATTCTATAAAAAATATATATTGCACAGCTGCATTATACTGCATGCAAAAAAAACAGTACCAGCATAAACCATGATCGCTCACTGATTTAAGTGAAGTATAAAAATCCCTGGGATTGAAACCCAGTTTGCACTGGTTTTGGATTGAAGATTCCTGTTTATCTTGCAATGGATGAACCGCTATTTATTTTTTTTGATTTTGGTCA